>NC_133149.1:47396715-47730049 GCF_048418815.1 Hemitrygon akajei | reverse complement strand
AGTGTTGGGCCTGGTTGGTAAAGGCGTGGGCCAGTTTAAAGTGGCAGGATCGTGTGAAACTGAATCTCTGGTGGCGAGATCAGAAAGCACAAGAGGGCTGAATTGCCCACTGCCTGTATGGTTTAAAATTTAAACCTAATCCAGATGGGGTGCACATCCCCATAAATTTTAGGCACTTCCCGATTAACTCTGGTTTTAGCCCCACAAACCCAAAGCACACCCTGATTGACCCTTGTTAAATCCCCATAGACTTAGTGCTCCGGGTCGAGAGGGGTAAATTTCAACAGGGATGAGTGTTGGACTTGGTTAGTGAAGGCGTCGGTCATTTTGAAGTGGCAGGGTCGTGTGAAACTGAATCTCAAGTGGCAAGATCAGAAAGCACAAGAGGGCTGAATTGCCCACTGCCCGCATAATTTCACCCTAACTTAGTAAATTCCCATAAATTGGATATTCTGTGTTAAGAGGGGCAAGTTTCAATAAAGGCAAGTGGTGGACCTGGTTAATGAAGGCGTGGGCCAGTTTAAAGTGGCAGGGTCACGTGAAATTGAATCTCAAGTGGCGAGATCAAAAAACACGAGGGGGCTTTTTTGCCCACTGCCCGCATAATCTCAACCTAACCCTAACCCTAACCCTAACCCTAAAACCCTAACCCTAACCCTAACCCTAACCCTAAAACCCTAACCCTAACCCTAAAACCCTAACCCTAACCCTAACCCTAACCCTAACCCTAAACCCTAACCCTAACCCTAACCCTAACCCTAACCCTAACCCTTAACGCCTAACCCTAACCCTAACCCTAACCCTAACCCTAACCCTAACCCTAACCCTAACCCTAATGCGGGACCCTAACCCTAACCCTAACCCTAACCCTAACCCTAAACCCTAACCCTAACCCTAACCCTAATGCGGGGCCCTAACCCTGACCCTGACCCTGACCCTGACCCTAACCCTAACCCTAACCCTAAACCCTAAACCCTAAACCCTAACCCTAACCCTAACCCTAACCCTAACCCTAACCCTAACCCTAACCCTAACCCTAATGCGGACCCTAACCCTAACCCTAATGCGGACCCTAACCCTAATGCGGACCCTAACCCTGACCCTAACCCTAATGCGGACCCTAACCCTAACCCTAACCCTAACCCTAACCCTAACCCTAAACCCTAACCCTAACCCTAACCCTAACCCTAACCCTAACCCTAACCCTAATGCGGACCCTAACCCTAACCCTGACCCTGACCCTGACCCTGACCCTGACCCTGACCCTAACCCTAACCCTAACCCTAACCCTAACCCTAACCCTAAACCCTAACCCTAACCCTAACCCTAACCCTAACCCTAACCCTAAACCCTAACCCTAACCCTAACCCTAACCCTAACCCTAACCCTAACCCTAACCCTAACCCTGACCCTAACCCTAACCCTGACCCTAACGCGGACCCTAACCCTAACCCTAACCCTAACCCTAACCCTAACCCTAACCCTAACCCTAACCCTCACCCCTAAACCCTAAACCCTAAACCCTAACCCTAACCCCTAAACCCTAAACCCTAAACCCTAAACCCTAAACCTAACCCTTAAACCTAATCTTAAAGTTTAGATGGGGTATACACCCCCACAAACCCTACTAAAGTTTAGATGGGGTACACACCCCCACAAACCCTATTAAAGTTTAGATGGGGTACACACCCCCACAAACCCTACTAAAGTTTAGATGGGGTACACACCCCCACAAACCCTATTCACTCCCCGATTAACCCTGGCTTTAGCCCCACAAACCCAAAGCACATCCTGATTGACCCTTGCTAAACTCCCATAGACAGTGTCCCGTGTCAAGAGGGGTAATTTCAACAGGAATAAGTGTTGGGTCTGATTGGTGAAGGCGTCGGCCAGTTTAAATATATCCACTAGCCTAAAATTTAAACCTAATCCTAAGGTCCAAAAGGGGCATACACCCCCACAAACCCTAGGAACTCTGGCTTCAGCCGTACAAACCTAAAGCACACCCTGACTGATCAACAGGGATAAGTGTTGGGCCTGGTTGGTAAAGGCGTGGGCCAGTTTAAAGTGGCAGGATCGTGTGAAACTGAATCTCTGGTGGCGAGATCAGAAAGCACAAGAGGGCTGAATTGCCCACTGCCTGTATGGTTTAAAATTTAAACCTAATTCAGATGGGGTGCACATCCCCATAAATTTTAGGCACTTCCCGATTAACTCTGGTTTTAGCCCCACAAACCCAAAGCACACCCTGATTGACCCTTGTTAAATCCCCATAGACCTAGTGCTCCGGGCTGAGAGGGGTAAATTTCAACAGGGATGAGTGTTGGACTTGGTTAGTGAAGGCGTCGGTCATTTTGAAGGGGCAGGGTCGTGTGAAACTGAATCTCAAGTGGCAAGATCAGAAAGCACAAGAGGGCTGAATTGCCCACTGCCCGCATAATTTCACCCTAATTTAGTAAATTCCCATAAACTGGATATTCTGTGTTAAGAGGGGCAAGTTTCAATAAAGGCAAGTGGTGGACCTGGTTAATGAAGGCGTGGGCCAGTTCAAAGTGGCAGGGTCACGTGAAATTGAATCTCAAGTGGCGAGATCAAAAAACACGAGGGGGCTTTTTTGCCCACTGCCCGCATAATCTCAACCTAACCTTACAGTGACACGCTCTTCATTCTCCAGGCCACTGGAGGCCAATAAGAAGGCTTAGATATTTAAACCCAAATGGACAGTGTACCTTTAAGAGTTGAATAAGTAAGGCTGCTTGGTATCCTAGCAACAGATAGGGTCTGCAGTTGGAGTGGTTAGACAGGTTTTAGGACACAATAAAAGTGGAGATGAAGTCCCGGGCTAGGGACGTTTTAACCGGATAGCATTTTTCAGAGACCTCCCCAGGAGACCGGAGTGATGGGAGTAAGTGGATTTGGTCTCCCAGGCGGGAGTTAAGCGTTGTTGGAGGCAGTTTGTTGGAGTTAAAATGGTTGACCCAAGACACAAAACTAGTGGTAAGAATATTATTGTTTTATTTTCCATGTAACCCTTGGCATATAGATGCCAGGTAGTGATTTTTTTAAAAAAATATCATTACCCTTAGAATTACATGCCTCTCATTATTGGTCCCTGGGAGGAATACAGGCAGTGTCTGAGCTTGACACTGTTGGGCCACCTCGAGTAGGGTGTCTAGTGATTAAAGGCCCGAAACACCTGATGATCCGAGGTTACATTACTGATGATGTGTCCCAGTGCACACCCGGTTCGTTGAACCAAGTGGTGTCGGACCTTGATAATGAAAGGCATGGTCCAGATTAACCTGGCTTTATTATACTAGCTCATTCGCCATAGCAGTTCATATACTGTCATTTAAAATTCTGTATTCTAATATCTCCTAGTCAAACATATATATTCACTAGCTTAAAACTTAAACCTAATCTTAAAGTTTAGATGGGGTACACACCCCCACAAACCCTACTAAAGTTTAGATGGGGTACACACCCCCACAAACCCTATTAAAGTTTAGATGGGGTACACACCCCCACAAACCCTACTAAAGTTTAGATGGGGTACACACCCCCACAAACCCTATTCACTCCCCGATTAACCCTGGCTTTAGCCCCACAAACCCAAAGCACATCCTGATTGACCCTTGCTAAACTCCCATAGACAGTGTCCCGTGTCAAGAGGGGTAATTTCAACAGGAATAAGTGTTGGGTCTGATTGGTGAAGGCGTCGGCCAGTTTAAATATATCCACTAGCCTAAAATTTAAACCTAATCCTAAGGTCCAAAAGGGGCATACACCCCCACAAACCCTAGGAACTCTGGCTTCAGCCGTACAAACCTAAAGCACACCCTGACTGATCAACAGGGATAAGTGTTGGGCCTGGTTGGTAAAGGCGTGGGCCAGTTTAAAGTGGCAGGATCGTGTGAAACTGAATCTCTGGTGGCGAGATCAGAAAGCACAAGAGGGCTGAATTGCCCACTGCCTGTATGGTTTAAAATTTAAACCTAATTCAGATGGGGTGCACATCCCCATAAATTTTAGGCACTTCCCGATTAACTCTGGTTTTAGCCCCACAAACCCAAAGCACACCCTGATTGACCCTTGTTAAATCCCCATAGACCTAGTGCTCCGGGCTGAGAGGGGTAAATTTCAACAGGGATGAGTGTTGGACTTGGTTAGTGAAGGCGTCGGTCATTTTGAAGGGGCAGGGTCGTGTGAAACTGAATCTCAAGTGGCAAGATCAGAAAGCACAAGAGGGCTGAATTGCCCACTGCCCGCATAATTTCACCCTAATTTAGTAAATTCCCATAAACTGGATATTCTGTGTTAAGAGGGGCAAGTTTCAATAAAGGCAAGTGGTGGACCTGGTTAATGAAGGCGTGGGCCAGTTCAAAGTGGCAGGGTCACGTGAAATTGAATCTCAAGTGGCGAGATCAAAAAACACGAGGGGGCTTTTTTGCCCACTGCCCGCATAATCTCAACCTAACCTTACAGTGACACGCTCTTCATTCTCCAGGCCACTGGAGGCCAATAAGAAGGCTTAGATATTTAAACCCAAATGGACAGTGTACCTTTAAGAGTTGAATAAGTAAGGCTGCTTGGTATCCTAGCAACAGATAGGGTCTGCAGTTGGAGTGGTTAGACAGGTTTTAGGACACAATAAAAGTGGAGATGAAGTCCCGGGCTAGGGACGTTTTAACCGGATAGCATTTTTCAGAGACCTCCCCAGGAGACCGGAGTGATGGGAGTAAGTGGATTTGGTCTCCCAGGCGGGAGTTAAGCGTTGTTGGAGGCAGTTTGTTGGAGTTAAAATGGTTGACCCAAGACACAAAACTAGTGGTAAGAATATTATTGTTTTATTTTCCATGTAACCCTTGGCATATAGATGCCAGGTAGTGATTTTTTTAAAAAAATATCATTACCCTTAGAATTACATGCCTGGGAGGAATACAGGCAGTGTCTGAGCTTGACACTGTTGGGCCACCTCGAGTAGGGTGTCTAGTGATTAAAGGCCCGAAACACCTGATGATCCGAGGTTACATTACTGATGATGTGTCCCAGTGCACACCCGGTTCGTTGAACCAAGTGGTGTCGGACCTTGATAATGAAAGGCATGGTCCAGATTAACCTGGCTTTATTATACTAGCTCATTCGCCATAGCAGTTCATATACTGTCATTTAAAATTCTGTATTCTAATATCTCCTAGTCAAACATATATATTCACTAGCTTAAAACTTAAACCTAATCTTAAAGTTTAGATGGGGTACACACCCCCACAAACCCTACTAAAGTTTAGATGGGGTACACACCCCCACAAACCCTATTAAAGTTTAGATGGGGTACACACCCCCACAAACCCTACTAAAGTTTAGATGGGGTACACACCCCCACAAACCCTATTCACTCCCCGATTAACCCTGGCTTTAGCCCCACAAACCCAAAGCACATCCTGATTGACCCTTGCTAAACTCCCATAGACAGTGTCCCGTGTCAAGAGGGGTAATTTCAACAGGAATAAGTGTTGGGTCTGATTGGTGAAGGCGTCGGCCAGTTTAAATATATCCACTAGCCTAAAATTTAAACCTAATCCTAAGGTCCAAAAGGGGCATACACCCCCACAAACCCTAGGAACTCTGGCTTCAGCCGTACAAACCTAAAGCACACCCTGACTGATCAACAGGGATAAGTGTTGGGCCTGGTTGGTAAAGGCGTGGGCCAGTTTAAAGTGGCAGGATCGTGTGAAACTGAATCTCTGGTGGCGAGATCAGAAAGCACAAGAGGGCTGAATTGCCCACTGCCTGTATGGTTTAAAATTTAAACCTAATTCAGATGGGGTGCACATCCCCATAAATTTTAGGCACTTCCCGATTAACTCTGGTTTTAGCCCCACAAACCCAAAGCACACCCTGATTGACCCTTGTTAAATCCCCATAGACCTAGTGCTCCGGGCTGAGAGGGGTAAATTTCAACAGGGATGAGTGTTGGACTTGGTTAGTGAAGGCGTCGGTCATTTTGAAGGGGCAGGGTCGTGTGAAACTGAATCTCAAGTGGCAAGATCAGAAAGCACAAGAGGGCTGAATTGCCCACTGCCCGCATAATTTCACCCTAATTTAGTAAATTCCCATAAACTGGATATTCTGTGTTAAGAGGGGCAAGTTTCAATAAAGGCAAGTGGTGGACCTGGTTAATGAAGGCGTGGGCCAGTTCAAAGTGGCAGGGTCACGTGAAATTGAATCTCAAGTGGCGAGATCAAAAAACACGAGGGGGCTTTTTTGCCCACTGCCCGCATAATCTCAACCTAACCTTACAGTGACACGCTCTTCATTCTCCAGGCCACTGGAGGCCAATAAGAAGGCTTAGATATTTAAACCCAAATGGACAGTGTACCTTTAAGAGTTGAATAAGTAAGGCTGCTTGGTATCCTAGCAACAGATAGGGTCTGCAGTTGGAGTGGTTAGACAGGTTTTAGGACACAATAAAAGTGGAGATGAAGTCCCGGGCTAGGGACGTTTTAACCGGATAGCATTTTTCAGAGACCTCCCCAGGAGACCGGAGTGATGGGAGTAAGTGGATTTGGTCTCCCAGGCGGGAGTTAAGCGTTGTTGGAGGCAGTTTGTTGGAGTTAAAATGGTTGACCCAAGACACAAAACTAGTGGTAAGAATATTATTGTTTTATTTTCCATGTAACCCTTGGCATATAGATGCCAGGTAGTGATTTTTTTAAAAAAATATCATTACCCTTAGAATTACATGCCTCTCATTATTGGTCCCTGGGAGGAATACAGGCAGTGTCTGAGCTTGACACTGTTGGGCCACCTCGAGTAGGGTGTCTAGTGATTAAAGGCCCGAAACACCTGATGATCCGAGGTTACATTACTGATGATGTGTCCCAGTGCACACCCGGTTCGTTGAACCAAGTGGTGTCGGACCTTGATAATGAAAGGCATGGTCCAGATTAACCTGGCTTTATTATACTAGCTCATTCGCCATAGCAGTTCATATACTGTCATTTAAAATTCTGTATTCTAATATCTCCTAGTCAAACATATATATTCACTAGCTTAAAACTTAAACCTAATCTTAAAGTTTAGATGGGGTACACACCCCCACAAACCCTACTAAAGTTTAGATGGGGTACACACCCCCACAAACCCTATTAAAGTTTAGATGGGGTACACACCCCCACAAACCCTACTAAAGTTTAGATGGGGTACACACCCCCACAAACCCTATTCACTCCCCGATTAACCCTGGCTTTAGCCCCACAAACCCAAAGCACATCCTGATTGACCCTTGCTAAACTCCCATAGACAGTGTCCCGTGTCAAGAGGGGTAATTTCAACAGGAATAAGTGTTGGGTCTGATTGGTGAAGGCGTCGGCCAGTTTAAATATATCCACTAGCCTAAAATTTAAACCTAATCCTAAGGTCCAAAAGGGGCATACACCCCCACAAACCCTAGGAACTCTGGCTTCAGCCGTACAAACCTAAAGCACACCCTGACTGATCAACAGGGATAAGTGTTGGGCCTGGTTGGTAAAGGCGTGGGCCAGTTTAAAGTGGCAGGATCGTGTGAAACTGAATCTCTGGTGGCGAGATCAGAAAGCACAAGAGGGCTGAATTGCCCACTGCCTGTATGGTTTAAAATTTAAACCTAATTCAGATGGGGTGCACATCCCCATAAATTTTAGGCACTTCCCGATTAACTCTGGTTTTAGCCCCACAAACCCAAAGCACACCCTGATTGACCCTTGTTAAATCCCCATAGACCTAGTGCTCCGGGCTGAGAGGGGTAAATTTCAACAGGGATGAGTGTTGGACTTGGTTAGTGAAGGCGTCGGTCATTTTGAAGGGGCAGGGTCGTGTGAAACTGAATCTCAAGTGGCAAGATCAGAAAGCACAAGAGGGCTGAATTGCCCACTGCCCGCATAATTTCACCCTAATTTAGTAAATTCCCATAAACTGGATATTCTGTGTTAAGAGGGGCAAGTTTCAATAAAGGCAAGTGGTGGACCTGGTTAATGAAGGCGTGGGCCAGTTCAAAGTGGCAGGGTCACGTGAAATTGAATCTCAAGTGGCGAGATCAAAAAACACGAGGGGGCTTTTTTGCCCACTGCCCGCATAATCTCAACCTAACCTTACAGTGACACGCTCTTCATTCTCCAGGCCACTGGAGGCCAATAAGAAGGCTTAGATATTTAAACCCAAATGGACAGTGTACCTTTAAGAGTTGAATAAGTAAGGCTGCTTGGTATCCTAGCAACAGATAGGGTCTGCAGTTGGAGTGGTCAGACAGGTTTTAGGACACAATAAAAGTGGAGATGAAGTCCCGGGCTAGGGACGTTTTAACCGGATAGCATTTTTCAGAGACCTCCCCAGGAGACCGGAGTGATGGGAGTAAGTGGATTTGGTCTCCCAGGCGGGAGTTAAGCGTTGTTGGAGGCAGTTTGTTGGAGTTAAAATGGTTGACCCAAGACACAAAACTAGTGGTAAGAATATTATTGTTTTATTTTCCATGTAACCCTTGGCATATAGATGCCAGGTAGTGATTTTTTTAAAAAAATATCATTACCCTTAGAATTACATGCCTCTCATTATTGGTCCCTGGGAGGAATACAGGCAGTGTCTGAGCTTGACACTGTTGGGCCACCTCGAGTAGGGTGTCTAGTGATTAAAGGCCCGAAACACCTGATGATCCGAGGTTACATTACTGATGATGTGTCCCAGTGCACACCCGGTTCGTTGAACCAAGTGGTGTCGGACCTTGATAATGAAAGGCATGGTCCAGATTAACCTGGCTTTATTATACTAGCTCATTCGCCATAGCAGTTCATATACTGTCATTTAAAATTCTGTATTCTAATATCTCCTAGTCAAACATATATATTCACTAGCTTAAAACTTAAACCTAATCTTAAAGTTTAGATGGGGTATACACCCCCATAAACCCTATTAAAGTTTAGATGGGGTACACACCCCCACAAACCCTACTAAAGTTTAGATGGGGTACACACCCCCACAAACCCTACTAAAGTTTAGATGGGGTACACACCCCCACAAACCCTATTCACTCCCCGATTAACCCTGGCTTTAGCCCCACAAACCCAAAGCACATCCTGATTGACCCTTGCTAAACCCCCATAGACAGTGTCCCGTGTCAAGAGGGGTAATTTCAACAGGAATAAGTGTTGGGTCTGATTGGTGAAGGCGTCGGCCAGTTTAAATATATCCACTAGCCTAAAATTTAAACCTAATCCTAAGGTCCAAAAGGGGCATACACCCCCACAAACCCTAGGAACTCTGGCTTCAGCCGTACAAACCTAAAGCACACCCTGACTGATCAACAGGGATAAGTGTTGGGCCTGGTTGGTAAAGGCGTGGGCCAGTTTAAAGTGGCAGGATCGTGTGAAACTAAATCTCTGGTGGCGAGATCAGAAAGCACAAGAGGGCTGAATTGCCCACTGCCTGTATGGTTTAAAATTTAAACCTAATCCAGATGGGGTGCACATCCCCATAAATTTTAGGCACTTCACGATTAACTCTGGTTTTAGCCCCACAAACCCAAAGCACACCCTGATTGACCCTTGTTAAATCCCCATAGACCTAGTGCTCCGGGTTGAGAGGGGTAAATTTCAACAGGGATGAGTGTTGGACTTGGTTAGTGAAGGCGTCGGTCATTTTGAAGTGGCAGGGTCGTGTGAAACTGAATCTCAAGTGGCAAGATCAGAAAGCACAAGAGGGCTGAATTGCCCACTGCCTGCATAATTTTACCCTAACTTAGTAAATTCCCATAAACTGGATATTCTGTGTTAAGAGGGGCAAGTTTCAATAAAGGCAAGTGGTGGACCTGGTTAATGAAGGCGTGGGCCAGTTCAAAGTGGCAGGGTCACGTGAAATTGAATCTCAAGTGGCGAGATCAAAAAACACGAGGGGGCTTTTTTGCCCACTGCCCGCATAATCTCAACCTAACCCTAACCCTAACCCTAACCCTAACCCTAACCCTAACCCTAATGCGGGGGCCCTAACCCTAACCCTAACCCTAACCCTAACCCTAACCCTAACCCTATTCTAATATCTCCTAGTCAAACATATATATTCACTAGCTTAAAACTTAAACCTAATCTTAAAGTTTAGATGGGGTATACACCCCCACAAACCCTACTAAAGTTTAGATGGGGTACACACCCCCACAAACCCTATTCACTCCCCGATTAACCCTGGCTTTAGCCCCACAAACCCAAAGCACATCCTGATTGACCCTTGCTAAACCCCCATAGACAGTGTCCCATGTCAAGAGGGGTAATTTCAACAGGAATAAGTGTTGGGTCTGATTGGTGAAGGCGTCGGCCAGTTTAAATATATCCACTAGCCTAAAATTTAAACCTAATCCTAAGGTCCAAAAGGGGCATACACCCCCACAAACCCTAGGCACTTCCCGATTAACTCTGGCTTCAGCCGTACAAACCTAAAGCACACCCTGACTGATCAACAGGGATAAGTGTTGGGCCTGGTTGGTAAAGGCGTGGGCCAGTTTAAAGTGGCAGGATCGTGTGAAACTGAATCTCTGGTGGCGAGATCAGAAAGCACAAGAGGGCTGAATTGCCCACTGCCTGTATGGTTTAAAATTTAAATCTAATTCAGATGGGGTGCACATCCCCATAAATTTTAGGCACTTCCCGATTAACTCTGGCTTTAGCCCCACAAACCCAAAGCACACCCTGATTGACCCTTGTTAAATCCCCACAGACCTAGTGCTCCGGGTCGAGAGGGGTAAATTTCAACAGGGATAAGTGTTGGACTTGGTTAGTGAAGGCGTCGGTGATTTTGAAGTGGCAGGGTCGTGTGAAACTGAATCTCAAGTGGCAAGATCAGAAAGCACAAGAGGGCTGAATTGCCCACTGCCCACATAATTTCACCCTAACCTTACAGTGACACGCTCTTCATTCTCCAGGATCACGGGAGGCCAATAAGAAAGCTCAGATATTTAAACCAAAATGGACAGTGTACCTTTAAGAGTTGAATAAGTAAGGCTGCTCGGTATCCTAGCGACAGATAGGGTCTGCAGTTGGAGTGGTCAGACAGGTTTTAGGACACAATAAAAGTGGAGATGGAGTCCCGGGCTAGGGACGTTTTAACCGGATAGCATTTTTCAGAGACCTCCCCGGGAGACCGGAGGGATGGGAGTAAGTGGATTTGGTCTCCCAGGCGGGAGTCAAGCGTTGTTGAAGGCAGTTTGTTGGAGTTAAAATGGTTGACCCAAGACACAAAACTAGCGGTAAGAATATTATTGTTTTATTTTCCATGTAACCCTTGGCATATAGATGCCAGGTAGTGATTTTTTTAAAAAAATATCATTACCCTTAGAATTACATGCCTCTCATTATTGGTCCCTGGGAGGAATACAGGCAGTGTCTGAGCCTGACACTGTTGGGCCACCTCGAGTAGGGTGTCTAGTGATTAAAGGCCCGAAACACCTGATGATCCGAGGTTACATTACTGATGATGTGTCCCAGTGCACACCCGGTTCGTTGAACCAAGTGGTGTCGGACCTTGATAATGAAAGGCATGGTCCAGATTAACCTGGCTTTATTATACTAGCTCATTCGCCATAGCAGTTCATATACTGTCATTTAAAATTCTGTATTCTAATATCTCCTAGTCAAACATATATATTCACTAGCTTAAAACTTAAACCTAATCATAAAGTTTAGATGGGGTATACACCCCCACAAACCCTACTAAAGTTTAGATGGGGTACACACCCCCACAAACCCTACTAAAGTTTAGATGGGGTACACACCCCCACAAACCCTACTAAAGTTTAGATGGGGTACACACCCCCACAAACCCTATTCACTCCCCGATTAACCCTGGCTTTAGCCCCACAAACCCAAAGCACATCCTGATTGACCCTTGCTAAACCCCCATAGACAGTGTCCCGTGTCAAGAGGGGTAATTTCAACAGTAATAAGTGTTGGGTCTGATTGGTGAAGGCGTCGGCCAGTTTAAATATATCCACTAGCCTAAAATTTAAACCTAATCCTAAGGTCCAAAAGGGGCATACACCCCCACAAACCCTAGGAACTCTGGCTTCAGCCGTACAAACCTAAAGCACACCCTGACTGATCAACAGGGATAAGTGTTGGGCCTGGTTGGTAAAGGCGTGGGCCAGTTTAAAGTGGCAGGATCGTGTGAAACTGAATCTCTGGTGGCGAGATCAGAAAGCACAAGAGGGCTGAATTGCCCACTGCCTGTATGGTTTAAAATTTAAACCTAATCCAGATGGGGTGCACATCCCCATAAATTTTAGGCACTTCCCGATTAACTCTGGTTTTAGCCCCACAAACCCAAAGCACACCCTGATTGACCCTTGTTAAATCCCCATAGACCTAGTGCTCCGGGTCGAGAGGGGTAAATTTCAACAGGGATGAGTGTTGGACTTGGTTAGTGAAGGCGTCGGTCATTTTGAAGTGGCAGGGTCGTGTGAAACTGAATCTCAAGTGGCAAGATCAGAAAGCACAAGAGGGCTGAATTGCCCACTGCCCGCATAATTTCACCCTAACTTAGTAAATTCCCATAAACTGGATATTCTGTGTTAAGAGGGGCAAGTTTCAATAAAGGCAAGTGGTGGACCTGGTTAATGAAGGCGTGGGCCAGTTCAAAGTGGCAGGGTCACGTGAAATTGAATCTCAAGTGGCGAGATCAAAAAACACGAGGGGGCTTTTTTGCCCACTGCCCGCATAATCTCAACCTAACCCTAACCCTAACCCTAACCCTAACCCTAACCCTCTAACCCCCTAACCCTAACCCTAACCCTAACCCTCTAACCCTAACCCTAACCCTAACCCTAACCCTAACCCTAACCCCTAACCCTAACCCTAACCCTAACCCTAACCCTAACCCTAACCCCACACCCGTACGAATGGAAGGACGGACAAGGGGAGCCACCCCAGCCCGAGAGCCGCAGGACAGCGGACGGACGAGGGGACAGGTACGCCTCTGTTGCAACAGCCAAGGTTGTCGAATAACTAGGCATCCTAACTCTAAATAGAAAAATTTAAATTGGGAACTGAGGCCCCTTAAACCTATACTGTTTATAGGGGACTCTAACATTTCCAGGATCAAAAGATGCCCTAATAAGGATATTCAATTGGACAGCTTTCCGGGGGCCAAATTCATCCATGCCACTGCTGTCCTTGACAAGTTAGAGCCACAGCCAGAAATTAAGAAGGTCATCCTTTCTTTCGGAATAAACAACAGGTCCCATAAACTAACAACAGCTGCTAAACAGCTTCAACAACTACTGAGGATGGCCAGCATTAAATTTCCCCATGCCAGTATCTGGGTGCCGGAATTAAACTTTAGCCACAGCTTGACAGAGGCAGAACAAGCAACCCTGGGCCAACTAAACAAGGTTATTAGAACTAAGAATCATATCCCTGCAATCCCGGCGAGACAGTTTAAGGTAGACACAGACCATATCCATTGGACAGAGAACACAGCCCAGACAATGGTCAAGAGGTGGATGCAGGCTTTAAACTAGAGTGGGGACAAAGCCAAGAGAGGCAGGGTCCACGACTGGGAGAGACCATCGTGAACCTCTCCCGTACATTCACCCCTACAGAAACCCAGCAAAAGGTTCTGAACAGGGGCCTGACTTTTGTACCGACTGCAAAGCTCCATAAGGAGCAGATTGAGAGGGACATGAACAAGTTCTATAGGAGACTGGTACTCGTTGACTATTTCGGTGAGTCAGAACGTAGAAAGACCCCTTTCACCCCTCCCTCGAACTGGATGCCCAAGAGAAGGTACAGGTCCGAAGCTATTTTAGAATTTAAGAGCACACTGGGTGAGATAATAGAGAGGGAGAGGGAAGTACAGGATAAGCCCAATCTAACCAGGAAGGAGAGAGCAGCCCTGACAGAACTGAGGGAAAACATGGACATTGTTATCAAACCAGCGGATAAAGGGAGCAGCATAGTTATCATGGACAAACAGCAATACCTATTTGAAGCACACAGACAATTAAACAACACAGAGCACTACACGAAACTAAAGGAACCCATATATTGGGAAACACACACAGAAATTGGGAACATTTTGCAAAAACTGGAAAGGACTGGGTACCTCAAAGGGAAGCAAGTAGAGTACCTGACTGGGATGCAGCCACGGGCGAGAAAGTTTTATATCCTTCCCAAAATACACAAGAACCCAGACTCGTGGACTGTTCCGGGGGAAATTCCACCCGGTAGGCCCATCGTGTCAGACTGCAGCAGTGAGTCATACGGGATAGCGGAGTTCATTGATGCCTGCCTTAATCCACTCTCACAGAAACACCCCAGCTACATCAAGGACACGTATCACTTTGTCCGGATAGTCAATTCCATGTCAGTGCCCCCTGGGGCCATACTCTTCACCATGGACATCGAAAGCCTGTACACCAATATTGAAACGGACAGGGGTATAGAGGCAGTGAGGGACATCCTACGGAGGAACCCTCAGCTAGGGAGACCGGACGAGGCCTTGCTAGAACTCCTTCACCTCAGCCTGACTAAAAATGACTTTGAATTCGATGGTAAATTCTACCTACAAGTCAAGGGCACAGCAATGGGAAAGAAGTTTGCTCCAGCCTATGCCAATATATACATGGCTGGGTGGGAGGAAACAGTCTATCCAGAGTGCCCTAAAAAACCCATGTGTCTCTATAGATACCTGGATGACATCTGGGGAGTGTGGACACACTCAGAGGGGGAATTAGAGGAATTTATTCAAATCCTAAACACTCATCACCCATCCATTAAGGTTAAAGCTATAACAGATAAGGAGAAGATTGACTTCCTGGACACCACAGTGTTTAAACTAGCACCAGAAAGTGGCAACCGAAAACTAGCTACCAAGGTATTCTTTAAAACCACAGACACACACACCCTCCTACACACAGGGAGTCACCATCCCAAACACACCTTCAGAGGCATTGTCAAGGGACAGCTGACCCGCTTTCACCGCATTTGCACTAGGCCGGAGGACTTCCACCAGGCCACAACCATCCTCTTCTCTGCTCTTAGACACAGGGGCTACAGCAGAAGGAGACTTAGGCACATTAAATCTGACTTTCTGAAAAGTATCACAAATCCCCGACCACAGAACATCACAACACCGAAACTACCCTTGATAACGGGATACAGTGGGATGGCAGTGAATATTCACAGGATGGTCAAAACACGCTTTGAGCAACTGAAAACGGAAGTGGGGACACTGGGACAATACACCATTGTCTCAGCCTTCAAAAGGGGTAGGAATCTGAAAGACATACTAGTCAGTACCAAAGTACGAGCAGCGCCAAACTGTGAGGTGGGAAACTGCAGGGCATGCATATACCTGAGAATTTCAAAAAGCATACACAACAGAGCCACAGGAAAGTGGGCCGAGATAGAGCAGAGGATAACTTGTGAACAAAAGAATGTAGTATATGCCATCCTGTGCACAGAATGCCATATTATATACATCGGGGAGACGGGCAACAGCTTGAGAACCAGACTCACGGGACACCTCAGTAACATCAGAAGGGGAAACCAAAACAGACCAGTTAGCAGGCACTTCCAGGAGCATGGGACGTACCCCTTAAAAATATTAGGCCTGGAAACTAACATAAACTGGTCAAACGCCCAAAGAAAAAGAGCAGAGAGGAGATGGATTGAAACACTGCATACTTATTCTCCGTACGGCCTAAATGAGGCCTAAGAAGCTAGGCTGCCCTGAAACTAACATCTTCACAACCCGTGAATACGGATGCTCTTCTCGCCAGGGGGCTAAACTCACCCCACACCACCAGTTATATACCCTTTAAAATAGCATTACCCTCAGAATTACATGCCTTTCATTGTCTGGTCCAGGGGAAATACACAAACCAAGCCTGATCAGCTTTGGTGGGGCCACTTCGGGGAGGGTGTATGATGATTAAAGGCCCGAAACACCTGATGATCCGTGGGTGCATCACTGACGATGTGTCCCACTGCACACCCGGTTCGTTGAACCAAGTGGGACCGGACCACGACAATGAAAGGTATGGACCAGATTAACCGGACTTCCCTATATAAGCCTAGCCTCCAATACCAGCTCATACTCAAAACTCGGCAGCCTAACCTCTCCCAGCCAAACATATACATCCACCAGGCCTACACTCAAACCTAATCCTAAAGTCCAAAAGGGGCACACACACCCCCACAAACCCTAGACACTTCCTGATTAGCCTGGGCTTCAGCCCCACAAACCCTAAACACACCCCGATTAACCCTTGCTCTCCCAGCCAAACATATACATCCACCAGGCCTGCACTCAAACCTAATCCTAAAGTCCAAAAGGGGCACACACACCCCCACAAACCCTAAGTATACCCTGATTAATACTGGTTTAAATCCCCATAAACTGGATATTCTGTGTTAAGAGGGGCAAGTTTCAATAAAGGCAAGTGTTGGACCTGGTTAATGAAGGCGTGGGCCAGTTCAAAGTGGCAGGGTCGCGTGAAATTGAATCTCAAGTGGCGAGATCAAAAAGCACGAGGGGGCTTTTTTGCCTACTGCCCGCATAATCTCAACCTAACCTTACAGTGACACGCTCTTCATTTTCCAGTCCTACGAAAGGCCAATAGGAAAGCCCAGAGATTTAAACCCAAATGGAAACAAAAGGACAATTAGTAGACAATTACCTTTAAGAGCTGAACAAACAAGGCGGCCAGGTATCCTAGCAACAGATAGGGTCTGCTGCAGGGAAGTGGACAGACGGGTTTTAGAACACAATGCTGAGGAGCAGCCCTGGGACGGGGACGTTTTAACCGGACAGCACCGCGGTTTTTCCAAACACCGCTCGGGAGGCCAGGGTGACGGGTGTAACTGGATTTGGTCTTCTAGTCGGGAATCACGCTTTATTAAAGGCAATTCGCTGGAGTCAAAATCAGTGACCCAAGACGCAAAACAAGCGGTAAGAACATTGTCTTACTTTAACGATGTGGAGGAGTAATTGGAGAGAGAGAAGCGGGAGGAATTGGAGAGAGAGAAACCTAACACGTGGGCGAGTGACTGGCCGGAACCCCGGTATCCCGAGGGATTCCTTCTCAACCACGGTTAGATTACTTTATAAAATGGTCCGGACTCTTCATCACATGAACATTTTGGAAAAGCAGATCCAACCACCGAGGGGGATCATTAAGCTAGCCCACAGACTAACCAAATTTGTTAAACCTGCGAACCCTTCGCAAGAAACGCTTGGTAGAATTGCTGCGAATGCGGACGGTTGGGCTAAAGAAACAAGACTTATTCTCCGTACGGCCTAAATGAGGCCTAAAAAGCTAGGCTGCCCTGAAACTAACATCTTCACAACCCGTGAATACGGATGCTCTTCTCGCCAGGGGGCTAAACTCACCCCACACCACCAGTTATATACCCTTTAAAATAGCATTACCCTCAGAATTACATGCCTTTCATTGTCTGGTCCAGGGGAAATACACAAACCAAGCCTGATCAGCTTTGGTGGGGCCACTTCGGGGAGGGTGTATGATGATTAAAGGCCCGAAACACCTGATGATCCGTGGGTGCATCACTGACGATGTGTCCCACTGCACACCCGGTTCGTTGAACCAAGTGGGACCGGACCACGACAATGAAAGGTATGGACCAGATTAACCGGACTTCCCTATATAAGCCTAGCCTCCAATACCAGCTCATACTCAAAACTCGGCAGCCTAACCTCTCCCAGCCAAACATATACATCCACCAGGCCTACACTCAAACCTAATCCTAAAGTCCAAAAGGGGCACACACACCCCCACAAACCCTAGACACTTCCTGATTAGCCCGGGCTTCAGCCCCACAAACCCTAAGCACACCCCGATTAACCCTTGCTAAACCCCCACAAACCGATATGTACATCCACCGGTCCAACACTCAAACCTAATCCTAAAGTCCAAAAGGGGCACACACCCCCACAAACCCTAGGCACTTCCCGATTAGCCCTGGCTTCAGCCCCACAAACCCTAAACACACCCCGATTAACCCTTGCTCTCCCAGCCAAACATATACATCCACCAGGCCTGCACTCAAACCTAATCCTAAAGTCCAAAAGGGGCACACACACCCCCACAAACCCTAAGTATACCCTGATTAATACTGGTTTAAATCCCCATAAACTGGATATTCTGTGTTAAGAGGGGCAAGTTTCAATAAAGGCAAGTGTTGGACCTGGTTAATGAAGGCGTGGGCCAGTTCAAAGTGGCAGGGTCGCGTGAAATTGAATCTCAAGTGGCGAGATCAAAAAGCACGAGGGGGCTTTTTTGCCTACTGCCCGCATAATCTCAACCTAACCCTAACCCTAACCCTAACCCTAACCCTAACCCTAAACCCTAACCCTAAACCCTAACCCTAACCCTAACCCTAACCCTAACCCTAATTTGTGGGCCCTAACCCTAACCCTAACCCTAACCCTAACCCTAATTTGTGGGCAACGCGGGCCCTAACCCTAACCCTAACCCTAACCCTAACCCTAACCCCCACAAACCCTACTAAAGTTTAGATGGGGTACACACCCCCACAAACCCTATTCACTCCCCGATTAACCCTGGCTTTAGCCCCACAAACCCAAAGCACATCCTGATTGACCCTTGCTAAACCCCCATAGACAGAGTCCCATGTCAAGAGGGGTAATTTCAACAGGAATAAGTGTTGGGTCTGATTGGTGAAGGCGTCGGCCAGTTTAAATATATCCACTAGCCTAAAATTTAAACCTAATCCTAAGGTCCAAAAGGGGCATACACCCCCACAAACCCTAGGCACTTCCCGATTAACTCTGGCTTCAGCCGTACAAACCTAAAGCACACCCTGACTGATCAACAGGGATAAGTGTTGGGCCTGGTTGGTAAAGGCGTGGGCCAGTTTAAAGTGGCAGGATCGTGTGAAACTGAATCTCTGGTGGCGAGATCAGAAAGCACAAGAGGGCTGAATTGCCCACTGCCTGTATGGTTTAAAATTTAAACCTAATTCAGATGGGGTGCACATCCCCATAAATTTTAGGCACTTCCCGATTAACTCTGGCTTTAGCCCCACAAACCCAAAGCACACCCTGATTGACCCTTGTTAAATCCCCATAGACCTAGTGCTCCGGGTCGAGAGGGGTAAATTTCAATAGGGATGAGTGTTGGACTTGGTTAGTGAAGGCGTCGGTCATTTTGAAGTGGCAGGGTCGTGTGAAACTGAATCTCAAGTGGCAAGATCAGAAAGCACAAGAGGGCTGAATTGCCCACTGCCCGCATAATTTCACCCTAACTTAGTAAATTCCCATAAACTGGATATTCTGTGTTAAGAGGGGCAAGTTTCAATAAAGGCAAGTGGTGGACCTGGTTAATGAAGGCGTGGGCCAGTTCAAAGTGGCAGGGTCACGTGAAATTGAATCTCAAGTGGCGAGATCAAAAAACACGAGGGGACTTTTTTGTCCACTGCCCGCATAATCTCAACCTAACCTTACAGTGACACGCTCTTCATTCTCCAGGCACACGGGAGGCCAATAAGAAAGCTCAGATATTTAAACCCAAATGGACAGTGTACCTTTAAGAGTTGAATAAGTAAGGCTGCTCGGTATCCTAGCGACAGATAGGGTCTGCAGTTGGAGTGGTCAGACAGGTTTTAGGACACAATAAAAGTGGAGATGGAGTCCCGGGCTAGGGACGTTTTAACCGGATAGCATTTTTCAGAGACCTCCCCGGGAGACCGGAGGGATGGGAGTAAGTGGATTTGGTCTCCCAGGCGGGAGTCAAGCGTTGTTGAAGGCAGTTTGTTGGAGTTAAAATGGTTGACCCAAGACACAAAACTAGCAGTAAGAATATTATTGTTTTATTTTCCATGTAACCCTTGGCATATAGATGCCAGGTAGTGATTTTTTTTTTTTTTTTTTTTTTTAAATATCATTACCCTTAGAATTACATGCCTCTCATTATTGGTCCCTGGGAGGAATACAGGCAGTGTCTGAGCCTGACACTGTTGGGCCACCTCGAGTAGGGTGTCTAGTGATTAAAGGCCCGAAACACCTGATGATCCGAGGTTACATTACTGATGATGTGTCCCAGTGCACACCCGGTTCGTTGAACCAAGTGGTGTCGGACCTTGATAATGAGAGGCATGGTCCAGATTAACCTGGCTTTATTATACTAGCTCATTCGCCATAGCAGTTCATATACCGTCATTTAAAATTCTGTATTCTAATATCTCCTAGTTAAACATATATATTCACTAGCTTAAAACTTAAACCTAATCTTAAAGTTTAGATGGGGTACACACCCCCACAAACCCTACTAAAGTTTAGATGGGGTACACCCCCCCACAAACCCTACTAAAGTTTAGATGGGGTACACACCCCCACAAACCCTACTCACTCCCCGATTAACCCTGGCTTTAGCCCCACAAACCCAAAGCACATCCTGATTGACCCTTGCTAAACCCCCATAGACAGTGTCCCGTGTCAAGAGGGGTAATTTCAACAGGAATAAGTGTTGGGTCTGATTGGTGAAGGCGTCGGCCAGTTTAAATATATCCACTAGCCTAAAATTTAAACCTAATCCTAGGGTCCAAAAGGGGCATACACCCTCACAAACCCTAGGTACTTCCCGATTAACTCTGGCTTCAGCCGTACAAACCTAAAGCACACCCTGACTGATCAACAGGGATAAGTGTTGGGCCTGGTTGGTAAAGGCGTGGGCCAGTTTAAAGTGGCAGGATCGTGTGAAACTGAATCTCTGGTGGCGAGATCAGAAAGCACAAGAGGGCTGAATTGCCCACTGCCTGTATGGTTTAAAATTTAAACCTAATCCAGATGGGGTGCACATCCCCATAAATTTTAGGCACTTCCCGATTAACTCTGGCTTTAGCCCCACAAACCCAAAGCACACCCTGATTGACCCTTGTTAAATCCCCATAGACCTAGTGCTCCGGGTCGAGAGGGGTAAATTTCAATAGGGATGAGTGTTGGACTTGGTTAGTGAAGGCGTCGGTCATTTTGAAGTGGCAGGGTCGTGTGAAACTGAATCTCAAGTGGCAAGATCAGAAAGCACAAGAGGGCTGAATTGCCCACTGCCCGCATAATTTCACCCTAACTTAGTAAATTCCCATAAACTGGATATTCTGTGTTAAGAGGGGCAAGTTTCAATAAAGGCAAGTGGTGGACCTGGTTAATGAAGGCGTGGGCCAGTTCAAAGTGGCAGGGTCACGTGAAATTGAATCTCAAGTGGCGAGATCAAAAAACACGAGGGGGCTTTTTTGTCCACTGCCCGCATAATCTCAACCTAACCCCTAACCCCTAACCCTGACCCTGACCCTAACCCTAACCCTAACCCTAATGCGGGGCCCTAACCCTAACCCTAACCCCTAACCCTAACCCTAACCCTTAACCCTAACCCTAACACTAACCCTAATGCGGGGCCCTAACCCCTAACCCTAACCCTAACCCTAAACCCTAACCCTAACCCTAACCCTAATGCGGGGCCCTAACCCTAACCCTAACCCTAAACCTAACCGTAACCCTAACCCTAATGCGGGGCCCTAACCCTAACCCTAACCCTAACCCCTAACCCTAACCCTTAACCCTAACCCTAACCCTAACCCTAAACCCTAACCCTAACCTTAATGCGGGGGCCCTAACCCTAACCCTAACCCTAACGCGGGCCCTAACCCTAACCCTAACCCTCTAACCCTAACCCTAACCCTTAACCCTTAACCCTAACCCTAACCCTAATTCCCTTGATAAAGCCACAGTAAGGTGAAACTGGAGACTCGCCCAGTCGGGAAATATGCTTTATTAAAGGCAATTTGCCAGAGTCGAAATCACTGAACCCAAGACACAGAATAAGCGGTAAGAACATTAATTAAGTGGACTTCATTGGTAGTTTGCTGATCATTGTCTTACTTTAATGATGTGGAGGAGTAATTGGAGAGAGAGGAGGCGTCCACCACGAGGCTGACCAAACGACCCTGGTTACTCCCGGAACCCGGGTGTCTCCAGGGATTCCTTTTCCACCACGGTTAGGTTAATATATAAAATAATCCAGACTCTGCACCACCTGAGACACCTGGAACAACAGATCAGGCCACCGAAGGGGATCACCAGCCATGTGCACAGACTGACCAAATTTACTCACCCAAGAAACGCTTCGTAAAATTGCTGCGAATGCGGACGCTTGGGCTTGTTATGCCCGCAACCCCCTCCTTTGTGAGAATCGCAAGGGCACTAGTGGGTTGGGTCAGTGGACCCAGGAGATGGGAGAGAGACGTGCCGAATGCCTCGTTCCCCGGCGATGCAAAATAACGCGACATTGGCCATTGTCTCTTGGAGACACATTTGTGGATTGGGGACTATGCTACGTGCAAGCCCTCGGGCAAAGTGGGCTGGTTGAGAGAGAGATTGCATCACACCCAACCTGATTGACATCTACTACCCTGCAAGTCAAGATAAAAGAGGGACTGTAGAGACGGCCCCTCAGACGCACCAGAAGAAACACTAACGATCCCGTAGTAGCGGGAAGCCATTTGAAGGAAGCCACGTGCGTTCGGTTCCCTTGCCTGGGAACTGGTGGCTGGTACCACGGACAACGATTTTTGAACTAATAACGGGGAACCAACTCCCCCAACTCAACGGATCGGCCTCATAAAAGACACGGGCAAGTTTAAGACTGTCTCTCTCTACAACCCAAAAGAGCAGCATCTTTAATGACAATTGACTTTTATTTCTTCATCGGACAATACAGTAACCCCTAGACAAACGATAGTTATTTCTTATTGATGATTATGATTATATCCGCGCTTTTAGATTGAGTATTGACGACATATATTATCTGAATGTTTGTATTAATCTTATTTTTGTGCCCCTTTATAAATAAAGACTTTTAAAAATAGTACCATCAGACTTCAACGGACCTCTCTATCTTTGCTGGTAAGTGACCCACTTACGGGGTACGTAACAGGCTAAAGAAACAAGACAAATTTTAATTGGGCATTACCAAAGTAGCCTGCAAGAATTGGAACTAAAATTTATTGAATCGAATCGGACTGGATTGCTTACAAGCAGTCGCCAAAGTCATAATCTGGAACAAACGAAATTTAAAGGACAAATTTCAAATCAAATTAGAGGTGGTCCAGAAACATATTTTCGTTCTGGTCTTCGAACCTGTGCCAGAACGGCAGACCGTTGCGGACCGGACCGAACCCACGAGGAACCCCACGCTTCCCCACGGACCACAGAAACCACATCGCAGGGGGAAGAGGGGAACAGACTCTCAACCTCCAGAGACGGCTTCTGGGTCAGCCGTGACCGGACCGGTGTCATACCCGAGCCCCGGAGAAAGACCGCCCACGCTGCACCTCGTAAAACAAGCCTTTGTCCAGTGATCGCGCTGCGGGACATTTTGAAACCAATGAGCCCAGAGAACTACACGTGAGGTGGAGGTTCCGGCACTGTCCACCAGAGGGCGCTGGAGCTTGTTAACCCTCTCGACGCCGATGTGGCCACAGAGACAGAGAAGACGCCAGGTGTACCCCTCCCCACCTACGAACCCTTCTGATAAGACACATTCCAACCTGGGAGCGCGGGAGCCCCAGCCCGCCACCCCCACGACTTCCCTGACCCAGGACTTAGGGGAACCAGCAGCTTCAGCACCCCACCTCACACCAGTGGGGATGGGCAGACAGACAGTGGGAGCCAGTACACAAGGACCAAACAAGCCTTCCACTCCCGGGAACCACACAGCCCGAGAGGCGCAGGACAGGGGACAGAACAGAGGACAGGTAACCCCCATTTGCAATAGGCAGGAGGGTCAAATAACTAGGCATCCTAACTCTAAACAGAAAAATGTAACTTGGGAACTAAAGCCCCTTAAACCTATACTAATTATTGGGGACTCTAACATTTCTAGGATTAAAAGATTCCCTGATAAGGATTGTTTTCCTTTCAGTTAGTCCTGACGAAGGGTCTCGGCCCGAAACGTCGACAATGCTTCTCCTTATAGATGCTGCCTGGCCTGCTGTGTTCCACCAGCATTTTGTGTGTGTTGTTTGAATTTCCAGCATCTGCAGATTTCCTCGTGTTTGCCCTGATAAGGATGTTCAATTGGACAGCTTTCTGGGAGCCATGCCACGGCTATCCTGGAAAAGTCAGAACCACAGCTAGAAACCAAGGTGGTTATGCTTTCCTTTGGAATAAACAACAGGTCACATAAACCAACAGTAGCAATTAAGCAGCTTCGGCAACTACTAAAAATAGCCAGTATTAAATTTCCCCATGCCAGTATCTGGGTGCCAGAATTAAACTTTAGCCACAGGTTCACAGAGGCAGAACAAGCAACCCTAGGTCAACTAAACGAGGTTATTAGAACTAAGACTTATATCCCTGCAATCCCGGCGAGGCAGTTTAAGGTAGACACAGACCAGATCCATTGGACAGAGAGCACAGCCCAGACAATAGTCAAGAGGTGGATGCAGTCTTTAAACTAGAGTGGAGACAAAGCCAAGAGAGGCAGGGTCCACGACTGGGAGAGACCATCGTGAACCTCTCCCGTACGTTCACCCCTACAGAAACCCAGCAAAAGGTTCTGAACAGGGGCCTGACTTTTGTACCGACTGCAAAACTCCATAAGGAGCAGATTGAGAGGGACATGAACAAGTTCTATAGGAGACTGGTACTCGTTGACTATTTCGGTGAGTCAGAACGTAGAAAGACCCCTTTCACCCCTCCCTCGGACTGGATGCCCAAGAGAAGGTACAGGTCCGAAGCTATTTTAGAATTTAAGAGCACACTGGGTGAGATAATAGAGAGGGAGAGGGAAGTACAGGATAAGCCCAATCTAACTAGGAAGGAGAGAGCAGCCCTGACAGAACTGAGGGAAAACATGGACATTGTTATCAAACCAGCGGATAAAGGGAGCAGCATAGTTATCATGGACAAACAGCAATACCTATTTGAGGCACACAGACAACTAAACAACACGGAGCACTACACGAAACTAAAGGAACCCATATACTGGGAAACACACACAGAAATTAGGAACATTTTGTGAGAACTGGAAAGGACTAGATACCACGAGAAGCAGGTGGAGTACCTGACAGGGATACAACCATGAGAAAGAAAGTTCTATATATCCCCCCAAAATACACAAGAACCCAGACTCATGGACTGTTCCGGGAGAAATACCGCCCGGCAGGTCCATCGTGTCAGACTGCTGAAGTGAATCATACAGGATAGCAGAATACACTGATACCTTCCTTAACCCACTACATCAAGGACACATATCACTTTGTCCGGATAGTCAATTCCATGTCAGTGCCCCCTGAGGCCATACTCTTCACCATGGACATTGAAAGCCTGTACACCAATATCGAAACGGACAGGGGTATAGAGGCAGTGAGGGACATCCTACGGAAGAACCCTCAGCTATGGAGACCGGACGAGGCCTTGCTAGAACTCCTTCACCTCAGCCTGACTAAAAATGACTTTGAATTCAATGATGAATTCTACCTACAAGTCAAGGGCACAGCAATGGGAAAGAAGTTTGCTCCAGCCTATGCCAATATATACATGGCAAAGTGGGAGGAAACAGTCTATCCAAAGTGCCCTAAAAAAACCCATGTGTCTCTATAGATACCTGGATGACATTTGGGGAGTGTGGACACACTCAGAGGGGGAATTAGAGGAATTTATTCAAATCCTAAACACTCATCACCCATCCATTAAGGTTAAAGCCACAACAAATAGGGAGAAGATTGACTTCCTGGACACTACAGTGTTTAAACTAGCACCAGAAAATGGCAACCGAAAACTAGCTACCAAGGTATTCTTTAAAACCACAGACACACACACCCTCCTACACACAGAGAGCCACCATCCCAAACACACCTTCAGAGGCATTGTCAAGGGACAGCTGACCCGGTTTCACCGCATTTGCACTAGGCCGGAGGACTTCCACCAGGCCACAACCATCCTCTTCTCTGCACTTAGACACAGGGGCTACAGCATAAGGAGACTTAGGCACATTAAATCTGACTTTCTGAAAAGTATCACAAATCCCTGACCACAGAACATCACAACACAGAAACTACCCTTGATAACGGGATACAGTGGGATGGCAGTGAATATTCACAGCATGGTCAAAACACGCTTTGAAGAACTGAAAACGGAAGTGGGGACACTGGGACAATACACCATTGTCTCAGCCCTCAAAAGGGGTAGAAATCTGAAAGACATACTAGTCAGTACCAAAGTACGAGCAGCGCCAAACTGTGAGGTGGGAAACTGCAGGGCATGCACATACCTGAGAATTTCAAAAAGCATACACAACAGAGCCACAGGAAAGTGGGCCGAGGTAGAGCAGAGGATAACTTGTGAACAAAAGAATGTAGTATATGCAATCCTGTGCACAGAATGCCATATTATATACATCGGGGAGACGGGCAACAGCTTGAGAACCAGACTCACTGGACACCTCAGTAACATCAGAAGGGGAAACCAAAACAGACCAGTTAGCAGGCACTTCCAGGAGCATGGGACGTACTCCTTAAAAATATTAGGCCTGGAAACTAACAAAAACTGGTCAAACGCCCAAAGAAAAAGAGCAGAGAGGAGATGGATTGAAACACTGCAGACTTATTCTCTGTACGGCCTAAATGAGGCCTAAAAAGCTAGGCTGCCCTGAAACTAACATCTTCACAACCCGTAAATACGGATGCTCTTCCCGCCAGGGGGCTAAACTCACCCCACACCACCAGTTATATACCCTTAGAAATAGCATTACCCTCAGAATTACATGCCTTTCATTGTCTGGTCCATGAGAAATACACAAACCAAGTCTGATCAGCATTGGTGGGGTGTGGTGAACTAGATATACCTGCTGACTACCCCTGTGGCTCCTCCCACAGACCCCTGTATAAAGGCGACTGTGGCCTGCTGCTCTCCCTCATTTTCCCCAGGATGTAGTGTTGTTCTTCAGTCAATAAAAGCCGATATCTCACTTCCTAAGTCTCGGCGTGAGTTATTGATGGTGCATCAATTTTATTGACTGAAAGTTACAACATGGAAACCGCTTTACGCCCAGAACGCCTAGACTTGGACCCCGAGACCCTGGAGCAGCTCTTGCCTTTGAACACTGGCTGGTGTGCTTCCAATCGTACTTAGAGGAGGTTCGTGCCACCGACTCGGCTGTTCGGCTCAAACTTCTCTTCTCGAGGGTCGCCCCAAAAGTTTATTCGTTCATCAGGGACATATCCACCTACGAGGAGGCGCTTGCCGCCCTCCGAAGACAGTACCTGCGGCCAGTAAATCCAGTTTATGCACGGCACCGCTTGGCCACGCGAAAACAGCGGCCTACGGAGTCGACTGCTGAATTTCTTCGCGAGTTACAGATACTCGCGCGGGCCTGTGACTGCAAAGCGCTCACAGCGGAACAGCATAAGGAACTCTTGGTCCGAGCGAATTCGCCAACGCCGCTGCCAGTCGCGGTATCTCAAACCCCACGAATTCGCCAGGTATGAAACTCTGTTACTTTTGTGGGCTTCGGAAACATGCCCGGGAAAGCTGCCCGGCGCGCGAAGCGACGTGTTCCAGCTGTGGGAAGAAGGGCCATTTCGCCAAGGTCTGTAAATCTAAACCGCGCCCGGGGTCGAGCAGCGCTGCGTCTGAGACCTGGGGGCCGCCATTTTGCATGACCGGATGTGGACAACCATCTTTGCCGGCGTCACCAGGCCCCGCCCCCGCCTCGCCATCTTGCATGCCCGGATGTGAGCGGCCAACTTTGCCGGCGTCACCAGGCCCCGCCCCCGACACGCCCCGTTCAACGCTGGCTTCCGTGACCCCCGATCAAAGCGCTCCGCACCAGCTCGCAAGGTCGATGATGGACATCCTGGTGGAGGACTAGCTGCCTGTTTGACACGGGCAGCACAGAGAGTTTTATTGACCCGGCCACAGTGAAACGCTGCGGACTCGTGACACGGCCGGTCCGTCGGAAGATCACCTTGGCTTCAGGGTCGCATTCCACAGACATCCGGGTGGGTTGTGTAGCGACATTGGTGGTGCAGGGCACAGAGTATCGGAACTTTGCGTTCCTGGTCATGCCTCGGCTGTGCGCACCTGTGCTATTGGGGCTGGACTTCCAGAGCCATCTCGAAAGTGTGACTATGGCATATGACGGGCCCCACCCACCACTCACTGTCAGGAATCCTCAGTTTGGTGGGACTTCGCCATATACTCCGTTACCACACGCACATACACCCCGAACCCCACATCCCGCCCAGCACCATGCCGCTGGCTGTGCTGCTGACACTATTTGCAACCTCTCCACCCTCAAGATCCCTCCCCCATCGCTGTTCACCAACCTGACCCCCGACTGTAAACCTGTGGCAACTAAAAGTCGGAGGTACAGTGCGGGGGACAGGGCCTTTATTCATTCAGAGGTGCAGCGGCTGCTCAGGGAGGGGATCATTGAGCCAAGCACGAGCCCATGGCGGTCCCAGGTGGTCGTTGTTCGGACTGGGCAGAAAAATAGGATGGTTGTGGACTACAGCCAGACCATCAATAGATTCACGCAGCTTGACGCGTACCCCCTACCCCGCATCGCGGATATGGTCAACCAGATAGCTCAGTACAAGGTGTACTCGACAATTGATCTGAAATCCGCTTATCACCAGCTCCCCATCCGCCCAGAGGACCGCCCCTACACTGCCTTCGAGGCGGGTGGCAGGCTCTATCACTTTCTGCGCGTCCCGTTTGGTGTCACAAATGGGGTCTCGGTCTTCCAGAGGGAGATGGACCGGATGGTGGACCAGTACAAACTGACGGCCACATTTCCCTATCTAGATAACATCACCATCTGTGGTCGCGACTGGTCGGACCATGACGCCAACCTCCAACGTTTTTTCCAGGTGGCCGATGCTTTGAACCTCACTTATAACAAGGACAAGTGTGTGTTCAGAACCACACGGCTCGCTATCCTTGGGTATGTCGTGGAGAACGGGGTCATTGGCCCTGACCCCGACCGTATGCGCCCCCTGTTAGACCTCCCTCTTCCCACTACTCTCAAGGCCCTCCGGCGGTGCCTGGGTTTTTTTCCTATTACGCCCAATGGGTTCCCCATTACGCAGACAAGGCCCGCCCCCTGGTCAAGTCTACCACCTTTCCCCTCTCTGCCGAGGCCCGCGCGGCCTTCAGCTGCATTAAAGGGGACATTGCCAAAGCAACGATGCATGCGGTTGACGAGACCATTCCCTTCCAAGTAGAGAGTGACGCCTCTGACGTCGCGCTGGCTGCTACCCTCAATCAGGAAGGCAGGCCAGTGGCGTTTTTTTCTCGTACCCTTCAAGGCTCTGAACTTCGGCACTCCACGGTGGAGAAAGAAGCCCAAGCCATAGTGGAAGCTATTCGGCACTGGAGGCACTATCTCGCCGGCAGAAGGTTCACCTTGCTGACCGACCAGCGCTCGGTTGCGTTCATGTTCAGCAGCCAACAGCGGGGCAAAATCAAAAATGATAAAATTTTGCGATGGAGAATGGAACTCTCCACCTATACTTACGATATCCTGTACCGGCCTGGCAGGCTCAATGAACCGTCTGATGCCCTATCCCGGGGACCGTGTGCTAGTGCCCAGCTCGACCAGCTGTATGCCCTTCATGCCCAACTTTGCCACCCGGGGGTCACCCGGTTTTATCACTTCATTAAAGCCCGGAACCTGCCGTACTCCCTGGAGGACATCAGGACGATGACCAGGGACTGCCAGATCTGCGCTGAGTGCAAACCGCACTTCTACCGTCCTGACACTGCGCAGCTTGTCAAGGCCACCCGCCCTTTTGAGCGACTGAGTATTGACTTTAAGGGCCCCCTTCCCTCCACCGACCGCAATGTCTACTTTCTCAGTATTATTGACGAGTACTCGCGATTCCCCTTTGCCGTTCCCTGCCCCGACACTACTACCACGTCGGTCATCAAAGTCCTGCGCCAGCTCTTCACACTGTTCGGATATCCCTGCTATGTCCACAGTGATAGAGGGTCCTCCTTTATGAGTGACGAGTTGCGCCGGTTCCTGCTTGCTAGGGGCATAGCTACTAGTCGCACCACGAGTTATAATCCCCGGGGGAATGGCCAGGTGGAGAGGGAGAATGCCACAGTGTGGAAGGCCATACTTTTAGCCCTTAAGTCACAAGGGTTGCCGGTCTCCCGATGGCAGGAGGTCCTCCCTGAGGCACTCCACTCTATCCGCTCCCTGTTGTGTACGTCCACTAATGCCACCCCTCACGAACGCTTATTCTCTTTTCCCAGGAAGTCTGTCACTGGGACCACCCTGCCAGTTTGGCTGACGTCCCCGGGGCCAGTGCTGCTGCGTAAACATGCGAGGAGTAATAAGTACTCACCACTGGTCGAGAAGGTTCACCTCCTGCATGCTAATCCCCAGTATGCCTACGTGGTCTTGCCTGATGGGCGGGAGGACACGGTCTCTGTCCGCGACCTAGCGCCCGCCGGGGCAGCAGACCACTACCCCGAGCAGTCCACGGTAACTATGCACCCTGTACCCGAGGTGACTCCGCACGCACCGTGCCCCACACAGACTCCGTATGCGTCTGTTCCAGGGCCCTCGCTCACACGCGAGGGATCCCTGACACCTCCTGTTGGGACAGAATTAACCCACTCTCCGCCTTCGGAGCACACACCACCTCCGGCACCTGTGCCGTCATCACCTCCGGCTCCTGTGCAATTGCAGCCGGAGCTACGTAGATCGCAGCGAACGATTCGACCACCTGATCGACTTAACCTGTAAATATGCTTGGGAATTTTTTTAAACAAAGGGGGGGTGAATGTGGTGAACTAGATATACCTGCTGACTACCCCTGTGGCTCCTCCCACAGACCCCTGTATAAAGGCGACTGTGGCCTGCTGCTCTCCCTCATTTTCCCCAGGATGTAGTGATGTTCTTCAGTCAATAAAAGCCGATATCTCACTTCCTAAGTCTCGGCGTGAGTTATTGATGGTGCATCATGGGGCCACTTCGGGGAGGGTGTATTATGATTAAAGGCCCGAAACACCTGATGATACGAGGGTGCATTACTGACGATGTGTCCCAGTGCACACCCGGTTCGTTGAACCATGATAATGAAAGGAATGGACCAGATTAACCTGACTTCCCTATATAAGCCTAGCCGCCATACCAGCTCATACTCAAAACTCTGCAGCCTAACCTCTCCCAGCCAAACGTATACATCCACCAGCCCTACACTCAAACCTAATCCTAAAGTCCAAAAGGGGCACACCCCCCCACAAACCCTAGGCACTTCCTGATTAGCCCTGGCTTCAGCCCCACAAACCCTAAGCACACTCTGATTGACCCTTGTTAAATCCCCATAGACAGTGTCCCGTGTCAAGAGGGGTAAATTTCAACAGGGATAAGTGTTGGGCTTGGTTGGTGAGGGCGTGGGCCAGTTTGAAGTGGCAGGGTTGTGTGAAGCTGAGTCTCGGGTGGCGAGATCAGAGAGCACAGGAGGGCTGGTTTGCCCACTGGCCGCATAATTTTAAATATATATCCACTAGCCTAAAATTTAAACCTAATCCTAAAGTCCAAAAGGGGCACAAACCCTAGGCACTTCCCGATTAGCCCTGGCTTCAGCCCCACAAACCCTAAACACACCCCGATTAACCCTTGCTCTCCCAGCCAAACATATACATCCACCAGGCCTACACTCAAACCTAATCCTAAAGTCCAAAAGGGGCACACACCCCCACAAACCCTAAGTATACCCTGATTAATACTTGTTTAAATCCCCATAAACTGGATATTCTGTGTTAAGAGGGGCAAGTTTCAATAAAGGCAAGTGTTGGACCTGGTTAATGAAGGCGTGGGCCAGTTCAAAGTGGCAGGGTCGCGTGAAATTGAATCTCAAGTGGCAAGATCAAAAAGCACGAGGGGGCTTTTTTGCCCACTGCCCGCATAATCTTAACCTAACCCTCTAACCCTCTCACCCTAACCCTAACCCTAACCCTAACCCTAACCCTAACCCTAACCCTATCCCTAACCCTATCCCTAATGCGAAGCTATTCTAGAATTTAAGAGCACACTGGGTGAGATAATAGAGAGGGAGAGGGAAGTACAGGATAAGCCCAATCTAACTAGGAAGGAGAGAGCAGCCCTGACAGAACTGAGGGAAAACATGGACATTGTTATCAAACCAGCGGATAAAGGGAGCAGCATAGTTATCATGGACAAACAGCAATACCTATTTGAAGCACACAGACAATTAAACAACACGGAGCACTACACGAAACTAAAGGAACCCATATACTGGGAAACACACACAGAAATTAGGAACATTTTGCAAGAACTGGAAAGGAAAGGGAAGCAAGTAGAGTACCTGACAGGGATGCAGCCACGAGCGAGAAAGTTTTATATCCTTCCCAAAATAAACAAGAACCCAGACTCGTGGACTGTTCCGGGGGAAATTCCACCCGACAGGCCCATCGTGTCAGACTGCAGCAGTGAGTCATACGGGATAGCGGAGTTCATTGATGCCTGCCTTAATCCACTCTCACAGAAACACCCCAGCTACATCAAGGACACGTATCACTTTGTCCGGATAGTCAATTCCATGTCAGTGCCCCCTGGGGCCATACTCTTCACCATGGACATTGAAAGCCTGTACACCAATATCGAAACGGACAGGGGTATAGAGGCAGTGAGGGACATCCTACGGAAGAACCCTCAGCTATGGAGACCGGACGAGGCCTTGCTAGAACTCCTTCACCTCAGCCTGACTAAAAATGACTTTGAATTCGATGGTAAATTCTACCTACAAGTCAAGGGCACAGCAATGGGAAAGAAGTTTGCTCCAGCCTATGCCAATATATACATGGCTGGGTGGGAGGAAACAGTCTATCCAGAGTGCCCTAAAAAACCCATGTGTCTCTATAGATACCTGGATGACATCTGGGGAGTGTGGACACACTCAGAGGGGGAATTAGAGGAATTTATTCAAATCCTAAACACTCATCATCCATCCATTAAGGTTAAAGCTATAACAAATAAGGAGAAGATTGACTTCCTGGACACTACAGTGTTTAAACTAGCACCAGAAAGTGGCAACCGAAAACTAGCTACCAAGGTATTCTTTAAAACCACAGACACACACACCCTCCTACACACAGGGAGCCACCATCCCAAACACACCTTCAGAGGCATTGTCAAGGGACAGCTGACCCGGTTTCACCGCATTTGCACTAGGCCGGAGGACTTCCACCAGGCCACAACCATCCTCTTCTCTGCACTTAGACACAGGGGCTACAGCAGAAGGAGACTTAGGCACATTAAATCTGACTTTCTGAAAAGTATCACAAATCCCCGACCACAGAACATCACGACACGGAAACTACCCTTGATAACGGGATACAGTGGGATGGCAGTGAATATTCACAGGATGGTCAAAACACACTTTGAGGAACTGAAAACGGAAGTGGGGACACTGGGACAATACACCATTGTCTCAGCCTTCAAAAGGGGTAGGAATCTGAAAGACATACTAGTCAGTACCAAAGTACGAGCAGCGCCAAACTGTGAGGCGGGAAACTGCAGGGCATGCATATACCTGGGAATTTCAAAAAGCATACACAACAGAGCCACAGGAAAGTGGGCCGAGGTAGAGCAGAGGATAACTTGTGAACAAAAGAATATAGGATATGCAATCCTGTGCACAGAATGCCATATTATATACATCGGGGAGACGGGCAACAGCTTGAGAACCAGACTCACGGGACACCTCAGTAACATCAGAAGGGGAAACCAAAACAGACCAGTTAGCAGGCACTTCCAGGAGCATGGGACGTACTCCTTAAAAATATTAGGCCTGGAAACTAACCTAAACTGGTCAAACGCCCAAAGAAAAAGAGCAGAGAGGAGATGGATTGAAACACTGCAGACTTATTCTCCGTACAGCCTAAATGAGGCCTAAAAAGCTAGGCTGCCCTGAAACTAACATCTTCACAACCCGTAAACACGGATGCTCTTCCTGCCAGGGGGCTAAACTCACCCCACACCACCAGTTATATACCCTTAGAAATAGCATTACCCTCAGAATTACATGCCTTTCATTGTCTGGTCCATGGGAAATACACAAGCCAAGTCTGATCAGCTTTAGTGGGGCCACTTCGGGGAGGGTGTATTATGATTAAAGGCCCGAAACACCTGATGATCCGAGGGTGCATTACTGACGATGTGTCCCAGTGCACACCTGGTTCGTTGAACCAAGTGGGGTCGGACCACGATAATGAAAGGTATGGACCAGATTAACCTGACTTCCCTATATATGCCTAGCCGCCATACCAGCTCATACTCAAAACTCTGCAGCCTAACCTCTCCCAGCCAAACATATACATCCACCAGCCCTACACTCAAACCTAATCCTAAAGTCCAAAAGGGGCACACACCCCCACAAACCCTAGGCACTTCCTGATTAGCCCTGGCTTCAGCCCCACAAACCGATATATACATCCACCAGTATACCCCGATATCCTTAGCACACCCCGATTAACCCTTGCTAAACCCCCACAAACCGATATATACATCCACCAGTCCAACACTCAAACCTAATCCTAAAGTCCAAAAGGGGCACACACCCCCACAAACCCTAAGTATACCCTGATTAATACTTGTTTAAATCCCCATAAACTGGATATTCTGTGTTAAGAGGGGCAAGTTTCAATAAAGGCAAGTGTTGGACCTGGTTAATGAAGGCGTGGGCCAGTTCAAAGTGGCAGGGTCGCTTGAAATTGAATCTCAAGTGGCGAGATCAAAAAGCACGAGGGGGCTTTTTTGCCCACTGCCCGCATAATCCTAACCTAACCCTAATGCCGGTAAACATTGTTAATTTAACCCATGTAACCATACAGATGCCAGGTAGTGATTTTTAAAAAATATCATTACCCTTAGAATTACATGCCTCTCATTATCGGTCCCTGGGAGGAATACAAGCAGTGTCTGAGCCTGACACTGTTGGGCCACCTCGAGTAGGGTGTCTAGTGATTAAAGGCCCGAAACACCTGATGATCCGAGGATACATTACTGACGATGTGTCCCAGTGCACACCCGGTTCGTTGAACCAAGTGGTGTCGGACCATGATAATGAAAGGCATGGGCCAGATTAACCTGGCTTTACCATATTAGCTCATTTGCCATAGCAGTTCATATATCGCCATTCAAAACTCTGTAGTCTAATATCTCCTAGCCAAACATATATATTCACTAGCTTAAAACTTAAACCTAATCTTAAAGTTTAGATGGGGTACACACCCCCACAAACTCTAATTACTCCCCGATTAACCCTGGCTTTAGCCCCACAAACCCAAAGCACATCCTGATTGCCCCTGCTAAACCCCCATAGACAGTGTCCTGTGTCAAGAAGGGTAATTTCAACAGGAATAAGTGTTGGGTCTGATTGGTGAAGGCGTGGGCCAGTTTAAAGTGGCAGGGTCGTGTGAAACTGAATCTCAGGTGGCGAGATCAGAAAGCACAAGAGGGCTGATTTGCCCACTGCCCACATAATTTCAAATATATATCCACTAGCCTAAAATTTAAACCTAATCCTAAGGTCCAGATGGGGTGCACACCCCCATAAACTTTAGGCACTTCCCGATTAACTCTGGCTTCAGCCACACAATCCCAAAGCATACCCTGATTGACCCTTGTTAAATCCCCATAGACAGTGTCCCGTGTCAAGAGGGGTAAATTTCAACAGGGATAAGTGTTGGGCTTGGTTGGTAAAGGCGTGGGCCAGTTTAAAGTGGCAGGGTCGTGTGAAACTGAATCTCAGGTGTCGAGATCAGAAAACACAAGAGGGCTGATTTGCCCACTGCCCACATAATTTCAAATATATATCCACTAGCCTAAAATTTAAACCTAATCCTAAGGTCCAGATGGGGTGCACACCCCCATAAACTTTAGGCACTTCCCGATTAACTCTGGCTTCAGCCGCACAAACCCAAAGCATACCCTGATTGACCCTTGTTAAATCCCCATAGACAGTGTCCCGTGTCAAGAGGGGTAAATTTCAACAGGGATAAGTGTTGGGCTTGGTTGGTAAAGGCGTGGGCCAGTTTAAAGTGGCAGGGTCGTGTGAAACTGAATCTCAGGTGTCGAGATCAGAAAACACAAGAGGGCTGATTTGCCCACTGCCTGCGTAATTTCACCCTAACTTAGACAAACATATACATTCACTAGCCCAAAATTTAAACTTAATCCTAAAGTCCAGAAGGGGTACACACCCCACAAAGGCTAGGTACTTCCCGATTAACCTTGGCTTCGGCCCCACAAACCCTGTATACCCTGATTAATACTTGTTAAACTCCCATAAACTGGATATCCTATGTTAAGAGGGGCAAGTTTCAATAAAGGCAAGTGTTGGACCTGGTTAATGAAGGCGTGGGCCAGTTCAAAGTGGCAGGGTCGCGTGAAATTGAATCTCAAGTGGCGAGATCAAAAAGCACGAGGGGGCTTTTTTGCCCACTGCCCGCATAATCCTAACCTAACCCTAACCCTAAACCCTGACCCTAAACCCTAACCCTAATCCCTAAACCCTAACCCTAAACCCTGACCCTGACCCTGACCTAACCCTAACCCTTACCGTAACCATAACCTGAACCTAACAAAAACCCAAACCCACCTAGTGGTGTCTTGCCGCAAAGTCTGTTGCGCCGCGGACAACACTCAGCTCTGGTGGTTCTCTGCTGTAATGACATGCCCGCTCTGGACAACACTCCCACCTGGTGTTGTGCTGCCACAATGACAGGTCCGCCATGGATAACAGTCCCACCTGGTGGTGTCGTACCTCAATGACAGATCAGATGTGGACAATACTTCCATCTGGTGGTGTCCTGCCGTAATGGAGGACAACACTCCCACTCGGTGGTGTCCTACCTCAATGACATGTGCGCTGTGTATAACATTCCCACCTGGTGGTGTCCTGCCGCGATGTCAGTTTTGGTGTGGACAACACCCCACTTGCCTGTGTCCTGGCGGAAGAACTGATCTCTTGCAGACAACACTTTCACCTTGTGGTGTCTTCTGCAATGACAGTTTGGCTGTGTATAAAACTTCCACCTGCAGGTGTCCTGCTGCAAGGACTGATCCCTTGTGGACAATACTCCCACCTGGTGGTGACCTGCCATAATGACAGATCAGATGTGGACAACACTTCCACCTGGTGTTGTCCTGCCATAACGACAGGACCACCGTGGACAACATTTCAACTGGTGGTGTCCTGCCGTAATGACAACCCGTCTATGGAGAACACTCCCACCTGGTGGTGTTCTGCTGTAAAAGCAGATCCACTGTGGGCAACACTTCCACTGATGCTGTGCTGCCTTAATGACAGGTCCAGTGTGGACATGACTCCCACCTGGTGGTGACCTGTCACAATGACAGTTCCGCTGTCCACAACACTCCCACCTGCTGGTGTTCTGCCATATTGCGATGCCCCCTGTGTACAACACTCCCACCTGCTGGTGTCCTGCTGCAAGGACTGATGCGTTGCAAAAAAAACCCCCATCTTCTGGTGTCCTGCCACAATGACAGATTAGATGTGCACAACACTCCCTGCTAGTGGTGCCTTGCTGCAATGACAGTTCCACTACTGACAACACTCCCATCTGGTGGGGTCCTGTTGCAATGACAGCTCCACAGCTGACAACACTCCCATCTGGTGGGGTCCTGTTGCAATGACAGCTCCGGTGAGGACAGCACTCCCACCTGGTGGTGTCCTACCTCAATGACATGTGCGCTGTGTATAACATTCCCACCTGGTGGTGTCCTGCCGCGATGTCAGTTTTGGTGTGGACAACACCCCACTTGCCTGTGTCCTGGCAGAAGAACTGATCTCTTGCAGACAACACTCTCACCTTGTGGTGTCTTCTGCAATGACAGTTTGGCTGTGTATAAAACTTCCACCTGCAGGTGTCCTGCTGCAAGGACTGATCCCTTATGGACAATACTCCCACCTGGTGGTGTCCTGCCGTAATGACAGATCAGATGTCGACAACACTTCCACCTGGTGTCCTGCCATAACGACAGGACCACCGTGGACAACATTTCAACTGGTGGTGTCCTGCCGTAATGACAACCCGTCTATGGAGAACACTCCCACCTGGTGGTGTTCTGCTGTAACAGCAGATCCACTGTGGGCAACACTTCCACTGATGCTGTGCTGCCTTAATGACAGGTCCAGTGTGGACATGACTCCCACCTGGTGGTGACCTGTCACAATGACAGTTCCGCTGTCCACAACACTCCCACCTGCTGGTTTTCTGCCATATTGCGATGCCCCCTGTGTACAACACTCCCACCTGCTGGTGTCCTGCTGCAAGGACTGATGCATTGCAAAAAAAAAACCCATCTTCTGGTGTCCTGCCACAATGACAGATTAGATGTGCACAACACTCCCTGCTAGTGGTGCCTTGCTGCAATGACAGTTCCACTGCTGACAACACTCCCATCTGGTGGGGTCCTGTTGCAATGACAGCTACGGTGAGGACAGCACTCCCACCTGGTGGTGACCTGTTGCAATAACAGTTCTGCAACCTAACCCTAACCCTTAACCCTTAACCCTAAACCCTAACCCTAACCCTAAACCCTAACCCTAACCCTAACCCTAATGCCGGTAAACATTGTTATTTTAACCCATGTAACCATACAGATGCCAGGTAGTGATTTTTTAAAAATATCATTACCCTTAGAATTACATGCCTCTCATTATTGGTCCCTGGGAGGAATACAAGCAGTGTCTGAGCCTGACAATGTTGGGCCACCTCGAGTAGGGTGTCTAGTGATTAAAGGCCCGAAACACCTGATGATCCAAGGATACATTACTGATGATGTGTCCCAGTGCACACCTGGTTCGTTGAACCAAGTGGTGTCGGACCATGATAATGAAAGGCATGGGCCAGATTAACCTGGCTTTACCACACTAGCTCATTTGCCATAGCAGTTCATATATCGCCATTCAAAACTCTGTAGTCTAATATCTCCTAGCCAAACATATATATTCACTAGCTTAAAACTTAAACCTAATCTTAAAGTTTAGATGGGGTACACACCCCCACAAACTCTAATTACTCCCCGATTAACCCTGGCTTTAGCCCCACAAACCCAAAGCACACCCTGATTGACCCTTGCTAAACCCCCATAGACTCAGTGTCCCGTGTCAAGAGGGGTAAATTTCAACAGGGGAAAGTGTTGGATTTGGTTGGTGAAGGCGTGGGCCAATTCAAAGTGGTAGGGTCGTGTAGAGTTGAATCTCGTGATGAGGTCAAAAAGCACAGGAGGGCTGATTTGCCCACTGCCCGCATAATTTCAAATATATATCCATTAGCCTAAAATTTAAACCTAATCCTAAGGTCCAGATGGGGTGCACACCCCCATAAACTTTAGGCACTTCCCGATTAACTCTGGCTTCAGCCGCACAAACCCAAAGCACACCCTGATTGACCCTTGTTAAATCCCCATAGACAGTGTCCCGTGTCAAGAGGGGTAAATTTCAACAGGGATAAGTGTTGGGCTTGGTTGGTAAAGGCGTGGGCCAGTTTAAAGTGGCAGGGTCGCGTGAAACTGAATCTCAGGTGTCGAGGTCAGAAAACACAAGAGGGCTGATTTGCCCACTGCCCGCGTAATTTTACCCTAACTTAGTCAAACATATACATTCACTAGCCCAAAATATAAACTTAATCCGAAAGTCCAGAAGGGGTACACACCCCAAAGAGGTTAGGTACTTCCCGATTAACCTTGGCTTCGGCCCCACAAACCCTAAGTATACCCTGATTAATACTTGTTAAACCCCCATAAACTGGATATCCTATGTTAAGAGGGGCAAGTTTCAATAAAGGCAAGTGTTGGACCTGGTTAATGAAGGCGTGGGCCAGTTCAAAGTGGCAGGGTCGCGTGAAATTGAATCTCAAGTGGCGAGATCAAAAAGCACGAGGGGGCTTTTTTGTTCACTGCCCGCATAATCCTAACCTAACCTTACAGTGACACGCTCTTCATTCTCCAGGCCCATGAAAGGCCAATAAGAAAGCCCAGATATTTAAACCCAAATGGACAATGTACCTTTAAGAGTTGAACAAACAAGGCGGTTTGGTATCCTAGCAACAGATAGGGTCTGCAGTCGGAGTGGTCAGACCTGTTTTAGAACACAATAAAAGTTGACATTTTAACCGGATAGCATCGTAGTTTTTTCAGAGACCTCCCCGGGAAACCGGAGTGACGAGGGTAACTGGATTTGGTCTCCCAGTCGGGAGTCACGCGTTGTTGAAGACAGTTCATTGGAGTCAAAATGGTTGACCCAAGACACAAAACTAGCGGTAAGAATATTATTGTTTTATTTTTAAACATGCGGGTGAGTAGATGGCCCTGGTTATTGTTGGAACCTCGGTATTCAGAGGGATTCCTTTTTAACCACGCTTAGAGTAATTGCCCGGTAAACACTGTTAATTTAACCCATGTAACCTTAGGCATACAGATGACAGGTAGTGATTTTTTAAAAAAAATCATTACCCTCAGAATTACATGCCACTCATTGTTGGTCCCTGGGAGGAATACAAGCAGTGTCTGAGCCTGACACTGTTGGGCCACCTCGAGTAGGGTGTCTAGTGATTAAAGGCCCGAAACACCTGATGATCCGAGGATACATTACTGATGATGTGTCCCAGTGCACACCCGGTTCGTTGAACCAAGTGGTGTCGGACCATGATAATGAAAGGCATGGGCCAGATTAACCTGGCTTTACCATACTAGCTCATTTGCCATAGCAGTTCATATATCGCCATTCAAAACTCTGTAGTCTAATATCTCCTAGCCAAACATATATATTCACTAGCTTAAAACTTAAACCTAATCTTAAAGTTTAGATGGGGTACACACCCCCACAAACTCTAATTACTTCCCGATTAACCCTGGCTTTAGCCCCACAAACCCAAAGCACATCCTGATTGACCCTTGCTAAACCCCCATAGACAGTGTCCCGTGTCAAGAGGGGTAATTTCAACAGGAATAAGTGTTGGGTCTGATTGGTGAAGGCGTGGGCCAGTTTAAAGTGGCAGGGTCGTGTGAAACTGAATCTCAGGTGGCGAGATCAGAAAGCACAAGAGGGCTGATTTGCCCACTGCCCACATAATTTCAAATATATATCCACTAGCCTAAAATTTAAACCTAATCCTAAGGTCCAGATGGGGTGCACACCCCCATAAACTTTAGGCACTTCCCGATTAACTCTGGCTTCAGCCGCACAAACCCAAAGCATACCCTGATTGACCCTTGTTAAATCCCCATAGACAGTGTCCCATGTCAAGAGGGGTAAATTTCAATAGGGATGAGTGTTGGACTTGGTTAGTGAAGGCGTCGGTCATTTTGAAGTGGCAGGGTCGTGTGAAACTGAATCTCAAGTGGCAAGATCAGAAAGCACAAGAGGGCTGAATTGCCCACTGCCCGCATAATTTCACCCTAACTTAGTAAATTCCCATAAACTGGATATTCTGTGTTAAGAGGGGCAAGGTTCAATAAAGGCAAGTGGTGGACCTGGTTAATGAAGGCGTGGGCCAGTTTAAAGTGGCAGGGTCGTGTGAAACTGAATCTCAGGTGTCGAGATCAGAAAACACAAGAGGGCTGATTTGCCCACTGCCTGCGTAATTTCACCCTAACTTAGTCAAACATATACATTCACCAGCCCAAAATTTAAACTTAACCCTAAAGTCCAGAAGGGGTACACACCCCACAAAGGCTAGGTACTTCCCGATTAACCTTGGCTTCGGCCCCACAAACCCTGTATACCCTGATTAATACTTGTTAAACCCCTATAAACTGGATATCCTATGTTAAGAGGGGCAAGTTTCAATAAAGGCAAGTGTTGGACCTGGTTAATGAAGGCGTGGGCCAGTTCAAAGTGGCAGGGTCGCGTGAAATTGAATCTCAAGTGGCGAGATCAAAAAGCACGAGGGGGCTTTTTTGCCCACTGCCCGCATAATCCTAACCTAACCCTAACCCTAAACCCTGACCCTAAACCCTAACCCTAAACCCTAAACCCTAACCCTAAATCCTGACCCTGACCCTGACCTAACCCTAACCCTTACCGTAACCATAACCTGAACCTAACAAAAACCCAAACCCACCTAGTGGTGTCTTGCCGCAAAGTCTGTTGCGCCGCGGACAACACTCAGCTCTGGTGGTTCTCTGCTGTAATGACATGCCCGCTCTGGGCAACACTCCCACCTGGTGTTGTGCTGCCACAATGACAGGTCCGCCATGGATAACAGTCCCACCTGGTGGTGTCGTACCTCAATGACAGATCAGATGTGGACAATACTTCCATCTGGTGGTGTCCTGCCGTAATGGAGGACAACACTCCCACTCGGTGGTGTCCTACCTCAATGACATGTGCGCTGTGTATAACATTCCCACCTGGTGGTGTCCTGCCGCGATGTCAGTTTTGGTGTGGACAACACCCCACTTGCCTGTGTCCTGGCGGAAGAACTGATCTCTTGCAGACAACACTCTCACCTTGTGGTGTCTTCTGCAATGACAGTTTGGCTGTGTATAAAACTTCCACCTGCAGGTGTCCTGCTGCAAGGACTGATCCCTTGTGGACAATACTCCCACCTGGTGGTGTCCTGCCATAATGACAGATCAGATGTGGACAACAATTCCACCTGGTGTTGTCCTGCCATAACGACAGGACCACCGTGGACAACATTTCAACTGGTGGTGTCCTGCCGTAATGACAACCCGTCTATGGAGAACACTCCCACCTGGTGGTGTTCTGCTGTAACAGCAGATCCACTGTGGGCAACACTTCCACTGATGCTGTGCTGCCTTAATGACAGGTCCAGTGTGGACATGACTCCCACCTGGTGGTGACCTGTCACAATGACAGTTCCGCTGTCCACAACACTCCCACCTGCTGGTTTTCTGCCATATTGCGATGCCCCCTGTGTACAACACTCCCACCTGCTGGTGTCCTGCTGCAAGGACTGATGCATTGCAAAAAAAAACCCCATCTTCTGGTGTCCTGCCACAATGACAGATTAGATGTGCACAACACTCCCTGCTAGTGGTGCCTTGCTGCAATGACAGTTCCACTGCTGACAACACTCCCATCTGGTGGGGTCCTGTTGCAATGACAGCTCCGGTGAGGACAGCACTCCCACCTGGTGGTGACCTGTTGCAATAACAGTTCTGCAACCTAACCCTAACCCTTAACCCTTAACCCTAAACCCTAACCCTAACCCTAACCCTAACCCTAATGCCGGTAAACATTGTTAATTTAACCCATGTAACCATACAGATGCCAGGTAGTGATTTGCCATACAGTGCCTCTCATTATTGGTCCCTGGGAGGAATACAAGCAGTGTCTGAGCCTGACAATGTTGGGCCACCTCGAGTAGGGTGTCTAGTGATTAAAGGCCCAAAACACCTGATGATCCGAGGATACATTACTGATGATGTGTCCCAGTGCACACCCGGTTCGTTGAACCAAGTGGTGTCGGACCATGATAATGAAAGGCATGGGCCAGATTAACCTGGCTTTACCATACTGGCTCATTTGCCATAGCAGTTCATATATCGCCATTCAAAACTCTGTAGTCTAATATCTCCTAGCCAAACATATATATTCACTAGCTTAAAACTTAAACCTAATCTTAAAGTTTAGATGGGGTACACACCCCCACAAACTCTAATTACTCCCCGATTAACCCTGGCTTTAGCCCCACAAACCCAAAGCACACCCTGATTGACCCTTGCTAAACCCCCATAGACTCAGTGTCCCGTGTCAAGAGGGGTAAATTTCAACAGGGGAAAGTGTTGGATTTGGTTGGTGAAGGCGTGGGCCAATTCAAAGTGGTAGGGTCGTGTAGAGTTGAATCTCGTGATGAGGTCAAAAAGCACAGGAGGGCTGATTTGCCCACTGCCCGCATAATTTCAAATATATATCCATTAGCCTAAAATTTAAACCTAATCCTAAGGTCCAGATGGGGTGCACACCCCCATAAACTTTAGGCACTTCCCGATTAACTCTGGCTTCAGCCGCACAAACCCAAAGCACACCCTGATTGACCCTTGTTAAATCCCCATAGACAGTGTCCCGTGTCAAGAGGGGTAAATTTCAACAGGGATAAGTGTTAGGCTTGGTTGGTAAAGGCGTGGGCCAGTTTAAAGTGGCAGGGTCGCGTGAAACTGAATCTCAGATGTCGAGATCAGAAAACACAAGAGGGCTGATTTGCCCACTGCCCGCGTAATTTTACCCTAACTTAGTCAAACATATACATTCACTAGCCCAAAATCTAAACTTAATCCTAAAGTCCAGAAGGGGTACACACCCCACAAAGGCTAGGTACTTCCCGATTAACCTTGGCTTCGGCCCCACAAACCCTAAGTATACCCTGATTAATACTTGTTAAACCCCCATAAACTGGATATCCTATGCTAAGAGGGGCAAGTTTCAATAAAGGCAAGTGTTGGACCTGGTTAATGAAGGCGTGGGCCAGTTCAAAGTGGCAGGGTCGCTTGAAATTGAATCTCAAGTGGCGAGATCAAAAAGCACGAGGGGGCTTTTTTGCCCACTGCCCGCATAATCCTAACCTAACCCTAATGCCGGTAAACATTGTTAATTTAACCCATGTAACCATACAGATGCCAGGTAGTGATTTTTTAAAAATATCATTACCCTTAGAATTACATGCCTCTCATTATTGGTCCCTGGGAGGAATACAAGCAGTGTCTGAGCCTGACACTGTTGGGCCACCTCGAGTAGGGTGTCTAGTGATTAAAGGCCCGAAACACCTGATGATCCGAGGACACATTACTGATGATGTGTCCCAGTGCACACCTGGTTCGTTGAACCAAGTGGTGTCGGACCGCGATAATGAAAGGCATGGACCAGATTAACCTGGCTTTACCATACTAGCTCATTTGCCATAGCAGTTCATATATCGCCATTCAAAACTCTGTAGTCTAATATCTCCTAGCCAAACATATATATTCACTAGCTTAAAACTTAAACCTAATCTTAAAGTTTAGATGGGGTACACACCCCCACAAACTCTAATTACTCCCCGATTAACCCTGGCTTTAGCCCCACAAACCTAAAGCACACCCTGATTGACCCTTGTTAAACCCCCATAGACTCAGTGTCCCGTGTCAAGAGGGGTAAATTTCAACAGGGGAAAGTGTTGGATTTGGTTGGTGAAGGCGTGGGCCAATTCAAAGTGGTAGGGTCGTGTAGAGTTGAATCTCGTGTTGAGGTCAAAAAGCACAGGAGGGCTGATTTGCCCACTGCCCGCATAATTTTAACCTAACTTAGTCAAACATATACATCCACCAGTCCAAAACTCAAATCTAATCTTAAAGTTTAGATGGGGTATACACCCCCACAAATTTTAGGCATTCCCCGATTAACCCTGGCTTCAGCTGCACAAACCCAAAGCACACCCTGATTGACCCTTGCTAAACCCCCACAGACTTAGTGTCCCATGTTAAGAGGGGTAAATTTCAACAGGAGTAAGTGTTGGGCCTGGTTGGTGAAGGCGTGGGCCAGTTTAAAGTGGCAGGATCGTGTGAAACTGAATCTCAGGTGGCGAGATCAGAAAGCACAGGAGGGCTGATTTGCCCACTGCCTGCATAATATCAATGTAATTTAGTCAAACATATATATCCACTAGCCTAAAATTTAAACCTAATCCTAAAGTCTAGATGGGGTGCACACCCCCACAAACTTTAGGCACTTCCCGATTAACTCTGGCTTCAGCCGCACAAACCCAAAGCATACCCTGATTGACCCTTGTTAAAGCCCCATAGACAGTGTCCCGTGTCAAGAGGGGTAAATTTCAACAGGGATAAGTGTTGGGCTTGGTTGGTAAAGGCGTGGGCCAGTTTAAAGTGGCAGGGTCGTGTGAAACTGAATCTCAGGTGTCGAGATCAGAAAACACAAGAGGGCTGATTTGCCCACTGCCTGCGTAATTTCACCCTAACTTAGACAAACATATACATTCACTAGCCCAAAATTTAAACTTAATCCTAAAGTCCAGAAGGGGTACACACCCCACAAAGGCTAGGTACTTCCCGATTAACCTTGGCTTCGGCCCCACAAACCCTGTATACCCTGATTAATACTTGTTAAACTCCCATAAACTGGATATCCTATGTTAAGAGGGGCAAGTTTCAATAAAGGCAAGTGTTGGACCTGGTTAATGAAGGCGTGGGCCAGTTCAAAGTGGCAGGGTCGCGTGAAATTGAATCTCAAGTGGCGAGATCAAAAAGCACGAGGGGGCTTTTTTGCCCACTGCCCGCATAATCCTAACCTAACCCTAACCCTAAACCCTGACCCTAAACCCTAACCCTAAACCCTAAACCCTAACCCTAAACCCTGACCCTGACCCTGACCTAACCCTAACCCTTACCGTAACCATAACCTGAACCTAACAAAAACCCAAACCCACCTAGTGGTGTCTTGCCGCAAAGTCTGTTGCGCCGCGGACAACACTCAGCTCTGGTGGTTCTCTGCTGTAATGACATGCCCGCTCTGGACAACACTCCCACCTGGTGTTGTGCTGCCACAATGACAGGTCCGCCATGGATAACAGTCCCACCTGGTGGTGTCGTACCTCAATGACAGATCAGATGTGGACAATACTTCCATCTGGTGGTGTCCTGCCGTAATGGAGGACAACACTCCCACTCGGTGGTGTCCTACCTCAATGACATGTGCGCTGTGTATAACATTCCCACCTGGTGGTGTCCTGCCGCGATGTCAGTTTTGGTGTGGACAACACCCCACTTGCCTGTGTCCTGGCGGAAGAACTGATCTCTTGCAGACAACACTTTCACCTTGTGGTGTCTTCTGCAATGACAGTTTGGCTGTGTATAAAACTTCCACCTGCAGGTGTCCTGCTGCAAGGACTGATCCCTTGTGGACAATACTCCCACCTGGTGGTGACCTGCCATAATGACAGATCAGATGTGGACAACACTTCCACCTGGTGTTGTCCTGCCATAACGACAGGACCACCGTGGACAACATTTCAACTGGTGGTGTCCTGCCGTAATGACAACCCGTCTATGGAGAACACTCCCACCTGGTGGTGTTCTGCTGTAAAAGCAGATCCACTGTGGGCAACACTTCCACTGATGCTGTGCTGCCTTAATGACAGGTCCAGTGTGGACATGACTCCCACCTGGTGGTGACCTGTCACAATGACAGTTCCGCTGTCCACAACACTCCCACCTGCTGGTGTTCTGCCATATTGCGATGCCCCCTGTGTACAACACTCCCACCTGCTGGTGTCCTGCTGCAAGGACTGATGCGTTGCAAAAAAAACCCCCATCTTCTGGTGTCCTGCCACAATGACAGATTAGATGTGCACAACACTCCCTGCTAGTGGTGCCTTGCTGCAATGACAGTTCCACTACTGACAACACTCCCATCTGGTGGGGTCCTGTTGCAATGACAGCTCCACAGCTGACAACACTCCCATCTGGTGGGGTCCTGTTGCAATGACAGCTCCGGTGAGGACAGCACTCCCACCTGGTGGTGTCCTACCTCAATGACATGTGCGCTGTGTATAACATTCCCACCTGGTGGTGTCCTGCCGCGATGTCAGTTTTGGTGTGGACAACACCCCACTTGCCTGTGTCCTGGCAGAAGAACTGATCTCTTGCAGACAACACTCTCACCTTGTGGTGTCTTCTGCAATGACAGTTTGGCTGTGTATAAAACTTCCACCTGCAGGTGTCCTGCTGCAAGGACTGATCCCTTATGGACAATACTCCCACCTGGTGGTGTCCTGCCGTAATGACAGATCAGATGTCGACAACACTTCCACCTGGTGTCCTGCCATAACGACAGGACCACCGTGGACAACATTTCAACTGGTGGTGTCCTGCCGTAATGACAACCCGTCTATGGAGAACACTCCCACCTGGTGGTGTTCTGCTGTAACAGCAGATCCACTGTGGGCAACACTTCCACTGATGCTGTGCTGCCTTAATGACAGGTCCAGTGTGGACATGACTCCCACCTGGTGGTGACCTGTCACAATGACAGTTCCGCTGTCCACAACACTCCCACCTGCTGGTTTTCTGCCATATTGCGATGCCCCCTGTGTACAACACTCCCACCTGCTGGTGTCCTGCTGCAAGGACTGATGCATTGCAAAAAAAAAACCCATCTTCTGGTGTCCTGCCACAATGACAGATTAGATGTGCACAACACTCCCTGCTAGTGGTGCCTTGCTGCAATGACAGTTCCACTGCTGACAACACTCCCATCTGGTGGGGTCCTGTTGCAATGACAGCTACGGTGAGGACAGCACTCCCACCTGGTGGTGACCTGTTGCAATAACAGTTCTGCAACCTAACCCTAACCCTTAACCCTTAACCCTAAACCCTAACCCTAACCCTAAACCCTAACCCTAACCCTAACCCTAATGCCGGTAAACATTGTTATTTTAACCCATGTAACCATACAGATGCCAGGTAGTGATTTTTTAAAAATATCATTACCCTTAGAATTACATGCCTCTCATTATTGGTCCCTGGGAGGAATACAAGCAGTGTCTGAGCCTGACAATGTTGGGCCACCTCGAGTAGGGTGTCTAGTGATTAAAGGCCCGAAACACCTGATGATCCAAGGATACATTACTGATGATGTGTCCCAGTGCACACCTGGTTCGTTGAACCAAGTGGTGTCGGACCATGATAATGAAAGGCATGGGCCAGATTAACCTGGCTTTACCACACTAGCTCATTTGCCATAGCAGTTCATATATCGCCATTCAAAACTCTGTAGTCTAATATCTCCTAGCCAAACATATATATTCACTAGCTTAAAACTTAAACCTAATCTTAAAGTTTAGATGGGGTACACACCCCCACAAACTCTAATTACTCCCCGATTAACCCTGGCTTTAGCCCCACAAACCCAAAGCACACCCTGATTGACCCTTGCTAAACCCCCATAGACTCAGTGTCCCGTGTCAAGAGGGGTAAATTTCAACAGGGGAAAGTGTTGGATTTGGTTGGTGAAGGCGTGGGCCAATTCAAAGTGGTAGGGTCGTGTAGAGTTGAATCTCGTGATGAGGTCAAAAAGCACAGGAGGGCTGATTTGCCCACTGCCCGCATAATTTCAAATATATATCCATTAGCCTAAAATTTAAACCTAATCCTAAGGTCCAGATGGGGTGCACACCCCCATAAACTTTAGGCACTTCCCGATTAACTCTGGCTTCAGCCGCACAAACCCAAAGCACACCCTGATTGACCCTTGTTAAATCCCCATAGACAGTGTCCCGTGTCAAGAGGGGTAAATTTCAACAGGGATAAGTGTTGGGCTTGGTTGGTAAAGGCGTGGGCCAGTTTAAAGTGGCAGGGTCGCGTGAAACTGAATCTCAGGTGTCGAGGTCAGAAAACACAAGAGGGCTGATTTGCCCACTGCCCGCGTAATTTTACCCTAACTTAGTCAAACATATACATTCACTAGCCCAAAATATAAACTTAATCCGAAAGTCCAGAAGGGGTACACACCCCAAAGAGGTTAGGTACTTCCCGATTAACCTTGGCTTCGGCCCCACAAACCCTAAGTATACCCTGATTAATACTTGTTAAACCCCCATAAACTGGATATCCTATGTTAAGAGGGGCAAGTTTCAATAAAGGCAAGTGTTGGACCTGGTTAATGAAGGCGTGGGCCAGTTCAAAGTGGCAGGGTCGCGTGAAATTGAATCTCAAGTGGCGAGATCAAAAAGCACGAGGGGGCTTTTTTGTTCACTGCCCGCATAATCCTAACCTAACCTTACAGTGACACGCTCTTCATTCTCCAGGCCCATGAAAGGCCAATAAGAAAGCCCAGATATTTAAACCCAAATGGACAATGTACCTTTAAGAGTTGAACAAACAAGGCGGTTTGGTATCCTAGCAACAGATAGGGTCTGCAGTCGGAGTGGTCAGACCTGTTTTAGAACACAATAAAAGTTGACATTTTAACCGGATAGCATCGTAGTTTTTTCAGAGACCTCCCCGGGAAACCGGAGTGACGAGGGTAACTGGATTTGGTCTCCCAGTCGGGAGTCACGCGTTGTTGAAGACAGTTCATTGGAGTCAAAATGGTTGACCCAAGACACAAAACTAGCGGTAAGAATATTATTGTTTTATTTTTAAACATGCGGGTGAGTAGATGGCCCTGGTTATTGTTGGAACCTCGGTATTCAGAGGGATTCCTTTTTAACCACGCTTAGAGTAATTGCCCGGTAAACACTGTTAATTTAACCCATGTAACCTTAGGCATACAGATGACAGGTAGTGATTTTTTAAAAAAAATCATTACCCTCAGAATTACATGCCACTCATTGTTGGTCCCTGGGAGGAATACAAGCAGTGTCTGAGCCTGACACTGTTGGGCCACCTCGAGTAGGGTGTCTAGTGATTAAAGGCCCGAAACACCTGATGATCCGAGGATACATTACTGATGATGTGTCCCAGTGCACACCCGGTTCGTTGAACCAAGTGGTGTCGGACCATGATAATGAAAGGCATGGGCCAGATTAACCTGGCTTTACCATACTAGCTCATTTGCCATAGCAGTTCATATATCGCCATTCAAAACTCTGTAGTCTAATATCTCCTAGCCAAACATATATATTCACTAGCTTAAAACTTAAACCTAATCTTAAAGTTTAGATGGGGTACACACCCCCACAAACTCTAATTACTTCCCGATTAACCCTGGCTTTAGCCCCACAAACCCAAAGCACATCCTGATTGACCCTTGCTAAACCCCCATAGACAGTGTCCCGTGTCAAGAGGGGTAATTTCAACAGGAATAAGTGTTGGGTCTGATTGGTGAAGGCGTGGGCCAGTTTAAAGTGGCAGGGTCGTGTGAAACTGAATCTCAGGTGGCGAGATCAGAAAGCACAAGAGGGCTGATTTGCCCACTGCCCACATAATTTCAAATATATATCCACTAGCCTAAAATTTAAACCTAATCCTAAGGTCCAGATGGGGTGCACACCCCCATAAACTTTAGGCACTTCCCGATTAACTCTGGCTTCAGCCGCACAAACCCAAAGCATACCCTGATTGACCCTTGTTAAATCCCCATAGACAGTGTCCCATGTCAAGAGGGGTAAATTTCAATAGGGATGAGTGTTGGACTTGGTTAGTGAAGGCGTCGGTCATTTTGAAGTGGCAGGGTCGTGTGAAACTGAATCTCAAGTGGCAAGATCAGAAAGCACAAGAGGGCTGAATTGCCCACTGCCCGCATAATTTCACCCTAACTTAGTAAATTCCCATAAACTGGATATTCTGTGTTAAGAGGGGCAAGGTTCAATAAAGGCAAGTGGTGGACCTGGTTAATGAAGGCGTGGGCCAGTTTAAAGTGGCAGGGTCGTGTGAAACTGAATCTCAGGTGTCGAGATCAGAAAACACAAGAGGGCTGATTTGCCCACTGCCTGCGTAATTTCACCCTAACTTAGTCAAACATATACATTCACCAGCCCAAAATTTAAACTTAACCCTAAAGTCCAGAAGGGGTACACACCCCACAAAGGCTAGGTACTTCCCGATTAACCTTGGCTTCGGCCCCACAAACCCTGTATACCCTGATTAATACTTGTTAAACCCCTATAAACTGGATATCCTATGTTAAGAGGGGCAAGTTTCAATAAAGGCAAGTGTTGGACCTGGTTAATGAAGGCGTGGGCCAGTTCAAAGTGGCAGGGTCGCGTGAAATTGAATCTCAAGTGGCGAGATCAAAAAGCACGAGGGGGCTTTTTTGCCCACTGCCCGCATAATCCTAACCTAACCCTAACCCTAAACCCTGACCCTAAACCCTAACCCTAAACCCTAAACCCTAACCCTAAATCCTGACCCTGACCCTGACCTAACCCTAACCCTTACCGTAACCATAACCTGAACCTAACAAAAACCCAAACCCACCTAGTGGTGTCTTGCCGCAAAGTCTGTTGCGCCGCGGACAACACTCAGCTCTGGTGGTTCTCTGCTGTAATGACATGCCCGCTCTGGGCAACACTCCCACCTGGTGTTGTGCTGCCACAATGACAGGTCCGCCATGGATAACAGTCCCACCTGGTGGTGTCGTACCTCAATGACAGATCAGATGTGGACAATACTTCCATCTGGTGGTGTCCTGCTGCAAGGACTGATGCGTTGCAAAAAAAACCCCCATCTTCTGGTGTCCTGCCACAATGACAGATTAGATGTGCACAACACTCCCTGCTAGTGGTGCCTTGCTGCAATGACAGTTCCACTACTGACAACACTCCCATCTGGTGGGGTCCTGTTGCAATGACAGCTCCACAGCTGACAACACTCCCATCTGGTGGGGTCCTGTTGCAATGACAGCTCCGGTGAGGACAGCACTCCCACCTGGTGGTGTCCTACCTCAATGACATGTGCGCTGTGTATAACATTCCCACCTGGTGGTGTCCTGCCGCGATGTCAGTTTTGGTGTGGACAACACCCCACTTGCCTGTGTCCTGGCAGAAGAACTGATCTCTTGCAGACAACACTCTCACCTTGTGGTGTCTTCTGCAATGACAGTTTGGCTGTGTATAAAACTTCCACCTGCAGGTGTCCTGCTGCAAGGACTGATCCCTTATGGACAATACTCCCACCTGGTGGTGTCCTGCCGTAATGACAGATCAGATGTCGACAACACTTCCACCTGGTGTCCTGCCATAACGACAGGACCACCGTGGACAACATTTCAACTGGTGGTGTCCTGCCGTAATGACAACCCGTCTATGGAGAACACTCCCACCTGGTGGTGTTCTGCTGTAACAGCAGATCCACTGTGGGCAACACTTCCACTGATGCTGTGCTGCCTTAATGACAGGTCCAGTGTGGACATGACTCCCACCTGGTGGTGACCTGTCACAATGACAGTTCCGCTGTCCACAACACTCCCACCTGCTGGTTTTCTGCCATATTGCGATGCCCCCTGTGTACAACACTCCCACCTGCTGGTGTCCTGCTGCAAGGACTGATGCATTGCAAAAAAAAAACCCATCTTCTGGTGTCCTGCCACAATGACAGATTAGATGTGCACAACACTCCCTGCTAGTGGTGCCTTGCTGCAATGACAGTTCCACTGCTGACAACACTCCCATCTGGTGGGGTCCTGTTGCAATGACAGCTACGGTGAGGACAGCACTCCCACCTGGTGGTGACCTGTTGCAATAACAGTTCTGCAACCTAACCCTAACCCTTAACCCTTAACCCTAAACCCTAACCCTAACCCTAAACCCTAACCCTAACCCTAACCCTAATGCCGGTAAACATTGTTATTTTAACCCATGTAACCATACAGATGCCAGGTAGTGATTTTTTAAAAATATCATTACCCTTAGAATTACATGCCTCTCATTATTGGTCCCTGGGAGGAATACAAGCAGTGTCTGAGCCTGACAATGTTGGGCCACCTCGAGTAGGGTGTCTAGTGATTAAAGGCCCGAAACACCTGATGATCCAAGGATACATTACTGATGATGTGTCCCAGTGCACACCTGGTTCGTTGAACCAAGTGGTGTCGGACCATGATAATGAAAGGCATGGGCCAGATTAACCTGGCTTTACCACACTAGCTCATTTGCCATAGCAGTTCATATATCGCCATTCAAAACTCTGTAGTCTAATATCTCCTAGCCAAACATATATATTCACTAGCTTAAAACTTAAACCTAATCTTAAAGTTTAGATGGGGTACACACCCCCACAAACTCTAATTACTCCCCGATTAACCCTGGCTTTAGCCCCACAAACCCAAAGCACACCCTGATTGACCCTTGCTAAACCCCCATAGACTCAGTGTCCCGTGTCAAGAGGGGTAAATTTCAACAGGGGAAAGTGTTGGATTTGGTTGGTGAAGGCGTGGGCCAATTCAAAGTGGTAGGGTCGTGTAGAGTTGAATCTCGTGATGAGGTCAAAAAGCACAGGAGGGCTGATTTGCCCACTGCCCGCATAATTTCAAATATATATCCATTAGCCTAAAATTTAAACCTAATCCTAAGGTCCAGATGGGGTGCACACCCCCATAAACTTTAGGCACTTCCCGATTAACTCTGGCTTCAGCCGCACAAACCCAAAGCACACCCTGATTGACCCTTGTTAAATCCCCATAGACAGTGTCCCGTGTCAAGAGGGGTAAATTTCAACAGGGATAAGTGTTGGGCTTGGTTGGTAAAGGCGTGGGCCAGTTTAAAGTGGCAGGGTCGCGTGAAACTGAATCTCAGGTGTCGAGGTCAGAAAACACAAGAGGGCTGATTTGCCCACTGCCCGCGTAATTTTACCCTAACTTAGTCAAACATATACATTCACTAGCCCAAAATATAAACTTAATCCGAAAGTCCAGAAGGGGTACACACCCCAAAGAGGTTAGGTACTTCCCGATTAACCTTGGCTTCGGCCCCACAAACCCTAAGTATACCCTGATTAATACTTGTTAAACCCCCATAAACTGGATATCCTATGTTAAGAGGGGCAAGTTTCAATAAAGGCAAGTGTTGGACCTGGTTAATGAAGGCGTGGGCCAGTTCAAAGTGGCAGGGTCGCGTGAAATTGAATCTCAAGTGGCGAGATCAAAAAGCACGAGGGGGCTTTTTTGTTCACTGCCCGCATAATCCTAACCTAACCTTACAGTGACACGCTCTTCATTCTCCAGGCCCATGAAAGGCCAATAAGAAAGCCCAGATATTTAAACCCAAATGGACAATGTACCTTTAAGAGTTGAACAAACAAGGCGGTTTGGTATCCTAGCAACAGATAGGGTCTGCAGTCGGAGTGGTCAGACCTGTTTTAGAACACAATAAAAGTTGACATTTTAACCGGATAGCATCGTAGTTTTTTCAGAGACCTCCCCGGGAAACCGGAGTGACGAGGGTAACTGGATTTGGTCTCCCAGTCGGGAGTCACGCGTTGTTGAAGACAGTTCATTGGAGTCAAAATGGTTGACCCAAGACACAAAACTAGCGGTAAGAATATTATTGTTTTATTTTTAAACATGCGGGTGAGTAGATGGCCCTGGTTATTGTTGGAACCTCGGTATTCAGAGGGATTCCTTTTTAACCACGCTTAGAGTAATTGCCCGGTAAACACTGTTAATTTAACCCATGTAACCTTAGGCATACAGATGACAGGTAGTGATTTTTTAAAAAAAATCATTACCCTCAGAATTACATGCCACTCATTGTTGGTCCCTGGGAGGAATACAAGCAGTGTCTGAGCCTGACACTGTTGGGCCACCTCGAGTAGGGTGTCTAGTGATTAAAGGCCCGAAACACCTGATGATCCGAGGATACATTACTGATGATGTGTCCCAGTGCACACCCGGTTCGTTGAACCAAGTGGTGTCGGACCATGATAATGAAAGGCATGGGCCAGATTAACCTGGCTTTACCATACTAGCTCATTTGCCATAGCAGTTCATATATCGCCATTCAAAACTCTGTAGTCTAATATCTCCTAGCCAAACATATATATTCACTAGCTTAAAACTTAAACCTAATCTTAAAGTTTAGATGGGGTACACACCCCCACAAACTCTAATTACTTCCCGATTAACCCTGGCTTTAGCCCCACAAACCCAAAGCACATCCTGATTGACCCTTGCTAAACCCCCATAGACAGTGTCCCGTGTCAAGAGGGGTAATTTCAACAGGAATAAGTGTTGGGTCTGATTGGTGAAGGCGTGGGCCAGTTTAAAGTGGCAGGGTCGTGTGAAACTGAATCTCAGGTGGCGAGATCAGAAAGCACAAGAGGGCTGATTTGCCCACTGCCCACATAATTTCAAATATATATCCACTAGCCTAAAATTTAAACCTAATCCTAAGGTCCAGATGGGGTGCACACCCCCATAAACTTTAGGCACTTCCCGATTAACTCTGGCTTCAGCCGCACAAACCCAAAGCATACCCTGATTGACCCTTGTTAAATCCCCATAGACAGTGTCCCATGTCAAGAGGGGTAAATTTCAATAGGGATGAGTGTTGGACTTGGTTAGTGAAGGCGTCGGTCATTTTGAAGTGGCAGGGTCGTGTGAAACTGAATCTCAAGTGGCAAGATCAGAAAGCACAAGAGGGCTGAATTGCCCACTGCCCGCATAATTTCACCCTAACTTAGTAAATTCCCATAAACTGGATATTCTGTGTTAAGAGGGGCAAGGTTCAATAAAGGCAAGTGGTGGACCTGGTTAATGAAGGCGTGGGCCAGTTTAAAGTGGCAGGGTCGTGTGAAACTGAATCTCAGGTGTCGAGATCAGAAAACACAAGAGGGCTGATTTGCCCACTGCCTGCGTAATTTCACCCTAACTTAGTCAAACATATACATTCACCAGCCCAAAATTTAAACTTAACCCTAAAGTCCAGAAGGGGTACACACCCCACAAAGGCTAGGTACTTCCCGATTAACCTTGGCTTCGGCCCCACAAACCCTGTATACCCTGATTAATACTTGTTAAACCCCTATAAACTGGATATCCTATGTTAAGAGGGGCAAGTTTCAATAAAGGCAAGTGTTGGACCTGGTTAATGAAGGCGTGGGCCAGTTCAAAGTGGCAGGGTCGCGTGAAATTGAATCTCAAGTGGCGAGATCAAAAAGCACGAGGGGGCTTTTTTGCCCACTGCCCGCATAATCCTAACCTAACCCTAACCCTAAACCCTGACCCTAAACCCTAACCCTAAACCCTAAACCCTAACCCTAAATCCTGACCCTGACCCTGACCTAACCCTAACCCTTACCGTAACCATAACCTGAACCTAACAAAAACCCAAACCCACCTAGTGGTGTCTTGCCGCAAAGTCTGTTGCGCCGCGGACAACACTCAGCTCTGGTGGTTCTCTGCTGTAATGACATGCCCGCTCTGGGCAACACTCCCACCTGGTGTTGTGCTGCCACAATGACAGGTCCGCCATGGATAACAGTCCCACCTGGTGGTGTCGTACCTCAATGACAGATCAGATGTGGACAATACTTCCATCTGGTGGTGTCCTGCCGTAATGGAGGACAACACTCCCACTCGGTGGTGTCCTACCTCAATGACATGTGCGCTGTGTATAACATTCCCACCTGGTGGTGTCCTGCCGCGATGTCAGTTTTGGTGTGGACAACACCCCACTTGCCTGTGTCCTGGCGGAAGAACTGATCTCTTGCAGACAACACTCTCACCTTGTGGTGTCTTCTGCAATGACAGTTTGGCTGTGTATAAAACTTCCACCTGCAGGTGTCCTGCTGCAAGGACTGATCCCTTGTGGACAATACTCCCACCTGGTGGTGTCCTGCCATAATGACAGATCAGATGTGGACAACAATTCCACCTGGTGTTGTCCTGCCATAACGACAGGACCACCGTGGACAACATTTCAACTGGTGGTGTCCTGCCGTAATGACAACCCGTCTATGGAGAACACTCCCACCTGGTGGTGTTCTGCTGTAACAGCAGATCCACTGTGGGCAACACTTCCACTGATGCTGTGCTGCCTTAATGACAGGTCCAGTGTGGACATGACTCCCACCTGGTGGTGACCTGTCACAATGACAGTTCCGCTGTCCACAACACTCCCACCTGCTGGTTTTCTGCCATATTGCGATGCCCCCTGTGTACAACACTCCCACCTGCTGGTGTCCTGCTGCAAGGACTGATGCATTGCAAAAAAAAACCCCATCTTCTGGTGTCCTGCCACAATGACAGATTAGATGTGCACAACACTCCCTGCTAGTGGTGCCTTGCTGCAATGACAGTTCCACTGCTGACAACACTCCCATCTGGTGGGGTCCTGTTGCAATGACAGCTCCGGTGAGGACAGCACTCCCACCTGGTGGTGACCTGTTGCAATAACAGTTCTGCAACCTAACCCTAACCCTTAACCCTTAACCCTAAACCCTAACCCTAACCCTAACCCTAACCCTAATGCCGGTAAACATTGTTAATTTAACCCATGTAACCATACAGATGCCAGGTAGTGATTTGCCATACAGTGCCTCTCATTATTGGTCCCTGGGAGGAATACAAGCAGTGTCTGAGCCTGACAATGTTGGGCCACCTCGAGTAGGGTGTCTAGTGATTAAAGGCCCAAAACACCTGATGATCCGAGGATACATTACTGATGATGTGTCCCAGTGCACACCCGGTTCGTTGAACCAAGTGGTGTCGGACCATGATAATGAAAGGCATGGGCCAGATTAACCTGGCTTTACCATACTGGCTCATTTGCCATAGCAGTTCATATATCGCCATTCAAAACTCTGTAGTCTAATATCTCCTAGCCAAACATATATATTCACTAGCTTAAAACTTAAACCTAATCTTAAAGTTTAGATGGGGTACACACCCCCACAAACTCTAATTACTCCCCGATTAACCCTGGCTTTAGCCCCACAAACCCAAAGCACACCCTGATTGACCCTTGCTAAACCCCCATAGACTCAGTGTCCCGTGTCAAGAGGGGTAAATTTCAACAGGGGAAAGTGTTGGATTTGGTTGGTGAAGGCGTGGGCCAATTCAAAGTGGTAGGGTCGTGTAGAGTTGAATCTCGTGATGAGGTCAAAAAGCACAGGAGGGCTGATTTGCCCACTGCCCGCATAATTTCAAATATATATCCATTAGCCTAAAATTTAAACCTAATCCTAAGGTCCAGATGGGGTGCACACCCCCATAAACTTTAGGCACTTCCCGATTAACTCTGGCTTCAGCCGCACAAACCCAAAGCACACCCTGATTGACCCTTGTTAAATCCCCATAGACAGTGTCCCGTGTCAAGAGGGGTAAATTTCAACAGGGATAAGTGTTAGGCTTGGTTGGTAAAGGCGTGGGCCAGTTTAAAGTGGCAGGGTCGCGTGAAACTGAATCTCAGATGTCGAGATCAGAAAACACAAGAGGGCTGATTTGCCCACTGCCCGCGTAATTTTACCCTAACTTAGTCAAACATATACATTCACTAGCCCAAAATCTAAACTTAATCCTAAAGTCCAGAAGGGGTACACACCCCACAAAGGCTAGGTACTTCCCGATTAACCTTGGCTTCGGCCCCACAAACCCTAAGTATACCCTGATTAATACTTGTTAAACCCCCATAAACTGGATATCCTATGCTAAGAGGGGCAAGTTTCAATAAAGGCAAGTGTTGGACCTGGTTAATGAAGGCGTGGGCCAGTTCAAAGTGGCAGGGTCGCTTGAAATTGAATCTCAAGTGGCGAGATCAAAAAGCACGAGGGGGCTTTTTTGCCCACTGCCCGCATAATCCTAACCTAACCCTAATGCCGGTAAACATTGTTAATTTAACCCATGTAACCATACAGATGCCAGGTAGTGATTTTTTAAAAATATCATTACCCTTAGAATTACATGCCTCTCATTATTGGTCCCTGGGAGGAATACAAGCAGTGTCTGAGCCTGACACTGTTGGGCCACCTCGAGTAGGGTGTCTAGTGATTAAAGGCCCGAAACACCTGATGATCCGAGGACACATTACTGATGATGTGTCCCAGTGCACACCTGGTTCGTTGAACCAAGTGGTGTCGGACCGCGATAATGAAAGGCATGGACCAGATTAACCTGGCTTTACCATACTAGCTCATTTGCCATAGCAGTTCATATATCGCCATTCAAAACTCTGTAGTCTAATATCTCCTAGCCAAACATATATATTCACTAGCTTAAAACTTAAACCTAATCTTAAAGTTTAGATGGGGTACACACCCCCACAAACTCTAATTACTCCCCGATTAACCCTGGCTTTAGCCCCACAAACCTAAAGCACACCCTGATTGACCCTTGTTAAACCCCCATAGACTCAGTGTCCCGTGTCAAGAGGGGTAAATTTCAACAGGGGAAAGTGTTGGATTTGGTTGGTGAAGGCGTGGGCCAATTCAAAGTGGTAGGGTCGTGTAGAGTTGAATCTCGTGTTGAGGTCAAAAAGCACAGGAGGGCTGATTTGCCCACTGCCCGCATAATTTTAACCTAACTTAGTCAAACATATACATCCACCAGTCCAAAACTCAAATCTAATCTTAAAGTTTAGATGGGGTATACACCCCCACAAATTTTAGGCATTCCCCGATTAACCCTGGCTTCAGCTGCACAAACCCAAAGCACACCCTGATTGACCCTTGCTAAACCCCCACAGACTTAGTGTCCCATGTTAAGAGGGGTAAATTTCAACAGGAGTAAGTGTTGGGCCTGGTTGGTGAAGGCGTGGGCCAGTTTAAAGTGGCAGGATCGTGTGAAACTGAATCTCAGGTGGCGAGATCAGAAAGCACAGGAGGGCTGATTTGCCCACTGCCTGCATAATATCAATGTAATTTAGTCAAACATATATATCCACTAGCCTAAAATTTAAACCTAATCCTAAAGTCTAGATGGGGTGCACACCCCCACAAACTTTAGGCACTTCCCGATTAACTCTGGCTTCAGCCGCACAAACCCAAAGCATACCCTGATTGACCCTTGTTAAAGCCCCATAGACCCAGTGTCCCGTGTCAAGAGGGGCAAATTTCAACAGGGGTAAGTGTTAGATTTGGTTAGTGAAGGTGTGGGTCTATTCAAAGTGGCAGGGTCGCGTGAAACTGAATCTCAAGTGGTGAGAACAGAAAACACAAGAGGGCTGATTTGCCCACTGCCCGCATAATTTCACCCTAACTTAGTCAAACATATACATTCACCAGCCCAAAATTTAAACTTAACCCGAAAGTCCAGAAGGGGTACACACCCCTCAAGCGCTAGGTACTTCCCGATTAACCTTGGCTTCGGCCCCACAAACCCTAAGTATACCCTGATTAATACTTGTTAAACCCCCATAAACTGGATATCCTATGTTAAGAGTGGCAAGTTTCAATAAAGGCAAGTGTTGGACCTGGTTAATGAAGGCGTGGGCCAGTTCAAAGTGGCAGGGTCGCGTGAAATTGAATCTCAAGTGGCGAGATCAAAAAGCACGAGGGGGCTTTTTTGCCCACTGCCCGCATAATCCTAACCTAACCCTAACCCTTGACCCCCTGACCCCTTGACCCTAACCCTAATCCTAACCCTAACCCTAACCCACACACCCCCACAAACCCTAGGCACTTCCCGATTAACCCTGACTTCAGCCCCACAAACCCTAAGCACACCCCGATTAACCCTTGCTAAACCCCCACAAACCGGATATCCTATGTCAAGAGGGGCAAAATTCAACAAAGGCAAGTGTTGGACCTGGTTAATGAAGGCGTGGGCCAGTTCAAAGTGGCAGGGTCGCGTGAAATTGAATCTCAAGTGACGAGATCAAAAAGCACACGAGGGCTAATTCGCCCACTGCCCGCATAATTCCAGCCTAACCTTACAGTGACACGCACTTCATTCTCCCGGCTCACGAAAGGCCAATAAGAAAGCCCAGATATTTAAACCCAAATGGAAACAAAAGGACAATTAGTAGACAATGTACCTTTAAGAGCTGAACAAACAAGGCGGCCCGGTATCCCTAGCAACAGATAGGGTCTGCTGCAGGGAAGTGGACGGACGGGTTTTGGAGCACGGTGCTCAGGAGGAGCCCCGGGTGTTTTAACCGGACAGCTCCGCAGTTTTGTCGGACACCCCCTCGGGAGACCAGAGTGACGGGTGTGGCTGGATTTGGTCTCCTAGTCCGGAATCACGCTTGATTAAAGGCAATTCGCTGGAGTCAAAATCAGTGACCCAAGACGCAAAACAAGCGGTAAGAACATTATTGTCTTACTTTAACGATGTGGAGGAGTAATTGGAGAGAGAGAAGCGGGAGGAAACCTAACACGTGGGCGAGTGACTGGCCGGAACCCCGGTATTCCGAGGGATTCCTTCTCAACCACGGTTAGATTAATTTATAAAATGGTCCAGACTCTTCATCACATGAAAATTTTGGAAAAACAGATCCAACCACCGAAGGGGATCATTAAGCAAGCCCACAGACTAACCAAATTTGTTAGACCTTCGCAAGAAACGCTTCGTAGAATTGCTGCGAATGCGGACGGTTGGGCTAAAGAAACGAGACGAATTTTATTTGGGATTACCAGAGTAGCCTGCAAGAATTGGAACTAAAATTTATTGAGTCGAATTTGACTGATCGCCTACAAGAAGCGGTCGCCAAAGCTGTAATCTGGAACAAACGAAATTTAAAAGACAAATTTCAAATCAAATTGGAGATGGCCCAGAAACATATTTTCGATCTGGTCTCGGGACCTGGGCCGGAACGGCAGGCCGCTGCGGATCGGACCCACGGGGGGCCCCAGGCCTTCCCGCTGACCACAGAGACCGCATCCCAGGGGCAGGAGGAGAACGGACCCTCGACCTCCAGGGACTGTTTCTGGGTTAGCCATGACCGAACCAGTGTCACACCCGAGCCCCGGGGAAAGACCGCCCGGGCTGCACCTTGTCTGTCGGCACTGGGTAAAGCGAACCGGCGTCCTGTTGCAGTACTGCGGGACGTTTTGGGACAGGCACGCCTGCAGAGCAACACGTGCAGTGGCAGTACCGACACCGTCCACCCGAGGGCGCTGGAGCTGGTTAACAGTGGCAGTATCGACACTGTCCACCCGAGGGTGCTGGAGCTGGTTAACAGTGGCAGTACCGACACTGTCCACCCGAGGGCGCTGGAGCTGGTTAACAGTGGCAGTATCGACACTGTCCACCCGAGGGCGCTGGAGCTGGTTAACAGTGGCAGTATCGACACTGTCCACCCGAGGGTGCTGGAGCTGGTTAACAGTGGCAGTACCGACACTGTCCACCCGAGGGCGCTGGAGCTGGTTAACAGTGGCAGTATCGACACTGTCCACCCGAGGGTGCTGGAGCTGGTTAACAGTGGCAGTACCGACACTGTCCACCCGAGGGCGCTGGAGCTGGTTAACAGTGGCAGTATCGACACTGTCCACCCGAGGGCGCTGGAGCTGGTTAACAGTGGCAGTACCGACACTGTCCACCCGAGGGCGCTGGAGCTGGTTAACAGTGGCAGTATCGACACTGTCCACCCGAGGGCGCTGGAGCTGGTTAACAGTGGCAGTACCGACACTGTCCACCCGAGGGCGCTGGAGCTGGTTAACAGTGGCAGTACCGACACTGTCCACCCGAGGGCGCTGGAGCTGGTTAACAGTGGCAGTACCGACACTGTCCACCCGAGGGCGCTGGAGCTGGTTAACAGTGGCAGTATCGACACTGTCCACCCGAGGGTGCTGGAGCTGGTTAACAGTGGCAGTACCGACACTGTCCACCCGAGGGCGCTGGAGCTGGTTAACAGTGGCAGTATCGACACTGTCCACCCGAGGGCGCTGGAGCTGGTTAACAGTGGCAGTATCGACACTGTCCACCCGAGGGCGCTGGAGCTGGTTAACAGTGGCAGTACCGACACTGTCCACCCGAGGGCGCTGGAGCTGGTTAACAGTGGCAGTATCGACACTGTCCACCCGAGGGCGCTGGAGCTGGTTAACAGTGGCAGTACCGACACTGTCCACCCGAGGGCGCTGGAGCTGGTTAACAGTGGCAGTATCGACACTGTCCACCCGAGGGCGCTGGAGCTGGTTAACAGTGGCAGTACCGACACTGTCCACCCGAGGGCGCTGGAGCTGGTTAACAGTGGCAGTATCGACACTGTCCACCCGAGGGCGCTGGAGCTGGTTAACAGTGGCAGTACCGACACTGTCCACCCGAGGGCGCTGGAGCTGGTTAACAGTGGCAGTATCGACACTGTCCACCCGAGGGCGCTGGAGCTGGTTAACAGTGGCAGTACCGACACTGTCCACCCGAGGGCGCTGGAGCTGGTTAACAGTGGCAGTACCGACACTGTCCACCCGAGGGCGCTGGCGCTGGTTAACAGTGGCAGTACCGACACTGTCCACTCGAGGGCGCTGGAGCTCATTAACCCTCGTGACGCCGATGCGGCCCCACTGCCCCTGCCGCAGAGACGGAGAAGGGGCCGGGGGTGCCCCTCCCCACCCACAAGCCCCTCTGAGAGGACGCAATCCAACCTAGCAGCGCAGGAGCCCCAGCCCGCCACCCCCACGACTTCCCCGACCCAGGACTCCGGAGAATCGGCACCCCATCCCACACCCGTACGAATGGGAAGACAGACAAGGGGAGCCAGGGCACGAGGACAGAGCAGGTCTTCCACCCCAGCCCGAGAGTCGCAGGACAGCGGACGGACAAGAGGACAGGTACGCCCCATTTGCAATAGCCAGGGGGGGGGGTCAAATAACTAGGCATCCTAACTCTAAACAGAAAAATGTAACTTGGGAACTGAGGCCCCTTAAACCTATACTGATTATAGGGGACTCTAACATTTCCAGGGTCAAAAGACGCCCTAATAAGGATATTCAATTGGACAGCTTTCCGGGGGCCAAATTCGCCCATGCCACTGCTATCCTTGACAAGTTAGAGCCACAGCCAGAAATTAAGAAGGTCATCCTTTCCTTTGGAATAAACAACAGGTCCCATAAACCAACAACAGCTACTAAACAGCTTCAGCAACTACTGAGGATGGCCAGCATTAAATTTCCCCATGCCAGTATCTGGGTGCCAGAATTAAACTTTAGCCACAGTTTGACAGAGGCAGAACAAGCAACCCTGGGCCAACTAAACGAGGTTATTAGAACTAAGAATTATATCCCTGCAATCCCGGCGAGACAGTTTAAGGTAGACACAGACCATATCCATTGGACAGAGAACACAGCCCAGACAATGGTCAAGAGGTGGATGCAGTCTTTAAACTAGAGTGGGGACAAAGCCAAGAGAGGCAGGGTCCACGACTGGGAGAGACCATCGTGAACCTCTCCCGTACGTTCACCCCTACAGAAACCCAGCAAAAGGTTCTGAAAAGGGGCCTGACTTTTGTACCGACTGCAAAACTCCATAAGTTCTATAGGAGACTAGTACTCGTCGTGAGTCAGAATGTAGAAAGACCCCTTTCACCCCTCCCTCAGACTGGATGCCCAAGAGAAGGTACAGGTCTGAAGCTATTTTAGAATTTAAGAGCACACTGGGTGAGATAATAGAGAGGGAGAGGGAAGTACAGGATAAGCCCAATCTAACTAGGAAGGAGAGAGCAGCCCTGACAGAACTGAGGGAAAACATGGACATTGTCATCAAACCAGCGGATAAAGGGAGCAGCATAGTTATCATGGACAAACAGCAATACCTATTTGAAGCACACAGACAATTAAACAACACGGAGCACTACACAAAACTAAAGGAACCCATATACTGGGAAACACACATAGAAATTAGGAATATTTTGCAAGAACTGGAAAGGACTGGGTACCTCAAAGGGAAGCAAGTAGAGTACCTGATGTCGTGGTTTTTCGTGCCTTATAAATGACCAGGAGACGCAGAAGATTCTTCAAGAAGGGTTAAACTTTAATTTGCAAATCAAAGCTGAGACAGTCATTGAGCTAGTCGCTGATTGTCTACCGATCCTCGGACACAGCAGCTTTTTAAAGCAATCTCCTGGACCAGTTGCTATAGTTGCATATCACACGTACTATCTTGTCCCTATTGTTTCTACCTATTGACTTATTCATGTTCTAGTCTACATCTCTTAGCTACCTCTCATTAACACACCATTGTCTCCTACATTCTTAAGATTTCAAATAACAAGTTCAAACTACATAATCTACATCAAGGCTGACTACATAGCTTTGGTTACACAGCAAACAAGTTCAAAGCAAAACATCTCTTAGCTACCTCTCATTACCACACCATTGTCGTCTACATTCAATTGGATACATGCAGAGCACATAGCAAACTTCAAAGCTGACTACCTCTCTTAGCTACCTCTCATTAGCATATATATATTTAGCATTTCACATAGTTTTGGTTACACAGCAAATAATACAAGTTTTATACTCCATAATATTTTATACTCCAATATATTCCCCCTTTGAGACCCCTCTGGGTCTCACACTCACACAGAGAGAGAAGACTAAGAGTCTGCGCACAAAAGCCCCAATAAACTCAAGCACTTATTCCCAAATCTCGGGTTACACTATAATTTTCTGCGTCAAGACCTCAAAGTATTCTCTCCCTGTTACCCTGGGCCGCTGAGCCAAAAACCTGTCCCTATGTACCTGAGACAGGGAAAAAGACTCATCAGCCCTTACAATCTACTCCCACACTGTTGTTTTGCTCCTGTTCATCCTGCAGGTGTTGTAGGCTGTAACGATACATGTTCAGTGTTTCTTTCTCCACTAAGCTTGCTTCAGTAATTGCCGTGAGCATCGGAAATTGTTTGGTTGCAGCACGCACTACAAGAGATTTGAGACAAGAAAACAGCACAGCAGAAAAATACAATACTGACAGTTATTGGTACTTTAGTCAGCCATGCTCCCCATCCTCCGAGTCTACTTTCTAACTAATCAAATAACTGATGTCCGAACCCTGCATTCTGTTTGACCTCCGTCCACAGATTCTTTAACTTATTCATTGCTCTGGTGAAAGACCCTTCTGGGCTAGTATTGTTCGGTATGAAAGTGCAGCATTGTTCTCCAAACATTACACACACACACCCTTTCTCTGCCAAAAGCCAATCCAGTACCTGTCTGTTTTGCCACGCCATCCTGCTAGTTGCATCCAGCTGTTGCCTTAAGGCCTCCAGTGCATCATCGGTGTAGTTAATGAACCTCTGTTGATTATAGTATATATAGTTTATCCATTCAACAGTTTTGCTTACCCCTATCACAGGTATGATAGCTTCCCAGTGAGCATCTCGTGCAGTGTCAGGCATGTGATTCGATTAGTTTGCATGCGGTAACTCATCAATGCTAACGGTAAAGCATCGACCCAATTAAGTTTAGTGTCTGCACAAATTTTGTTTAGTTTGGCTTTCAGGGTTCCATTAATGCTCTCTACCATGCCCTGTGACTGAGGGTGGTATACACATCCAAACCTTTGCTTTATCCTCAGCGCCTGTAGTACCAGTTTGACCACTTTCTGGATAAAAGCTGAACCGTTGTCTGAACTAACTTCTGTAAGGTATTCCAAACCTTGGGATCACTTCATTTGTCAGAAATTTTACCACTGTCTTTATCATGTCTACGTAATCGATCACTAAATGTTTAAATGGTCCTTCAGGTACAGGAATATGACCTATTGGGGTTGTAATTCCCTTCCGAACATTATTTTGTGCGCATACCTCGCACTGTGACAAGACAAAGTCCACTGAAGCCTGTAAAAAAGGTGACCAAAAACCATCCTTCTTTATTTCCCTTATCACTTCCCCCCTTGCACAATGGTCCATCCCATGCGCTTCTGAAATCAGAATCGTCAGTAGAGGGGTGGGCGCTACCAACAAACCGTCTTCCGTGCTCCACAGGCCTTCCGGGTTCTGCTTGGCCCCCCTTTTTCTCCACATTGTCTATTCTGCCAAAGTTGCCTTACCTTGTATTTCAATTAGGTCCTCCATGTCAGGTTCTGGAGTTAGGCTTACCTGGGGGGCAATGACAGCTGATGTACACCCGGACGCTTTTCTAGCTGCCTCGTCCGCAGCTTGATTTCCCTTTGTTGTTACATCGTTTCCCTTTTTATGTGCCTGGCATTTTACTATAGCCAATGCTTTAGGTTTCATTATGGCTTTTATTAAGTCTATAATTCGCTGACAATATTGTATGGGATCTCCGCTACTTTTTTTAAAAAACCTCTCTGCTTCCACACTGCCCCGAACAAATGGCATACTCCGTGAGCATATGCTGAATCAGTATAGATGTCTACTTTCTCACCTTCCATCATTTCACACGCAGCTGTCAGAGCTTTGAGTTCTGCTAGTTGGGCGGAACACGGTTGGGGACAGGACTCCATCTTAATAATCTTATAGCTCGACTGATCCTGCTGCACCACTGAGAATCCTGCGTGATTTCCATCATAATCCCTATAACAAGAGCCATCTACGAACAGAACCTTTTTATCTATCTCCTCTAGTGGTTCTGACCGTAAATCTGCTCTCAATTTGGCAAATGCCATCGTCTTCCCTACACAATCATGGGGTTCTCCTTCATAGTCTAAAGGGACAAAATCGGCTATATTACTGGTAGTGCATCTCTGTATAGTTATGTCAGGAAATGTCAATAGCATCTGATATGCTGCTATCCTGGCTGGCGTCAGCACAAATTTCCCTCTTTCCAGCAGTTCTGCTACTTTGTGGTGTGTGTACAGAGTTACAGGATAGCCCAACGTTACCGATGATGCTTTTTCATATGCATAATACAGCGCCGCCAATCCCTGATAACAGGGTGGGTACCCCTGAGCCACCTCATCTAGTCTCGTACTGTAGTATGCTATCGGCTGCTTTGCTTTTCCTGTGCCTGTCTCTTGTGTTAGAACCGCTGTAACATAACCCTCCTGTCGATTGGATACATACAAATAAAAACCTTCTCGTAGTCAGGCAAAGCTAATGCTGGTGCTGACTGCAATTCCTGCTTAATAGTACTGAAAGCTATCTCCGCCTCTTCATTCCACTGTAAGCCGTTCTTTAAATTTGTATGTCCTGCTTACACTGTTCCTCGCTGTGGGAGCAAATCAACAGGTCATCCACATATTGTAACAATGTACTTTCCAATGGCATGCCCTCTAGGTCTGCCTTCAATACCTGATTAAAAATGTGTGGTGAATGTTTAAATCCTTGTGGCATTCTGGTATAGGTATACTGAGCACCTCTGTAGGTAAATGCAAACAAATACTGACACTGCTCAGCCAGAGGAATGCTGAAGAAAGCCGAACACAAATCGATCACTGAAAAGTAACTTGCTTCTGGTGGAACGTTAGTCAAAAGCGTGTGTGGGTTGGAGACTACCGCTGGCCAGTCCTCTACCACATCGTTTACCGCTCGCAAATCATGCACCAATCTCCACTTAGATTCATCTGCTTTTAATACCGGCAACAACGGGGTATTGCATGGACTGTTTGTTCTTTTAAGCACTCCTATTTCAAGCAACCCCTGCACTGTCGACGCTATTCCCTCTTCTGCTTCTGGTCTTAGTGGGTATTGTGGACTCCTGGGTGGAATTGTTCCCCTTTTCAGCCTTATTTCCACCGGACTAGCTGTTTTTATTTTCCCTACATTCGTGTCATGCTGTGACCACAGAATAGACGGCAACTCATCTACCCTTTTATCTTTCCCTTCCCAGCACGGGCAAGTGTGGTTGGGGAGTTATTTCGACCTCTCTTACTGTCCCTACCATATCTACACTTACCATTATTTTAATACAATTGTTGTCTTCTGATATCCACACCTCTGGCGTGATTTTCCTCTACACTGTTACGGTTTCAGCACTCTTAACTAAAGGTCCTAAGTCTTTAGACTGATATCCCTTATTTACCAACAACGTTACGTGGGGCACCGCCTCCAGTATCCTGTACCATTTTTCTAAAAAGGTGTTCCACTTAACTTGTAAAGCTGCCCCAAGCTTTCCAATTATCACAGCCTCCCCTTCCAGGTGCTGCTGGGTACATGCCTCTAGGTGCCATTTCTCCTCTAACTCCCTGTTCTGAGTCTCGTCAAAAATCACTGTACAATGTAGCTCAGATTTGGGCATTACAGCCCTGGGTAATATAGCCTGCACGCCCTTTTTCCATTTTTCCCAGGTTTCCTGAATCTGGTCTGCGATGTCTCCTATCCAAAAGACATTAGCCTTCTTGTCTTCTCGCACTATCAATTGAGCCCCTGCTCTTTTCACACTCAGCCCATTTCTGGTGCATTCTACTTTTAATTCCAGTTTCAACAAGGCATCTCTGCCTAACAAGTTAATCGGAGTTCCTTTAAATACTAGCACCGGCAAAACAATTTCTTTATTTCTCATTCTCAACCGCACTGGAGCCGTGCACTGTGTCAACTGTGTTTTCCCCAAGAACCCTACCGTCTTAATAAACTTTCCTGACATGTGAAGGTGAAGGGCATACTGTGGCTTTACGCAAGTGTACGTGGCTCCAGTATCTATCATCATTGGTGTCAGTTGCCCTTCTAACATAACCTGAACAATGGGTTCCTCATCTGCCTCCCCTTTGCCCATAGCTTCTCTGTCCCCCTCCTTGGGACTTCCAGTCCTGTCTGGGCTGTTTGAATTTAGTCTGTTCCTGATAGGGCATTTGTGGGAATGCTCCCTCAAAGACAATTATTGGCATGGGGTTTTCCAGCCCTTGTCTTACAGTATGATCGGTCCCTCCATATAGCAGTGCTTTGTCCAGTTCGATGGCTGTACTGGCAGCATCTTTTTGTTTTTCTCTTTTTCCTTCTTTTTGAGTTCTTCGAGCTGCATTTGTATTAACTTTCTTTGCACCTCTTCCTGCTGCTCAGCCAACCTTTGTTTGTCTTTCCGGTATTTCTCGACCGCATGGACTACGTGGTCTCTAAATTCTTGTGGGGTCTTTGACGTTAGCCCAACCACCTCCTCCAGTTTGGATTTTACTTGTGGCGGCATTGCATCCAAAATGCTATGTCGGAACAGTGAGGTCATAAATAAGCTATTCTCCACCTCTTGCTCAGTCTCCAGTCTCCACCTTTTCAACTGGTTTTCTACGTAGGCTGCTGGGTTTTCAGTGTCTCCCAGTGGATCCCCTTTTAAGGCTTTGGGGTCTACTTTGGGTGGATAAAGCTTTCTGAGGGCCTGCCATACCCTCTGCCTCACTCTGTCAAACCCATCTCCATCAGTTCTTGGGTCGTTCGAGTTTACTTTGCCAGCCATTTCCATTAGTTCGTTAAATTTGGGGGTTCCCATCAACCTTATCAACAGTGCCTTCAAATCTCCCATAGCCAATAATTGTCCCGCTGTTTCTTCTTTAAAGGCTTTAATCCATTTCCCTGCTCCTTCATGTAAATTGGGCAGAGTGTTTTTCAGCCCTTCTAGGTCCTGGGATCCCCAAGGGATATACTGCACTTGTCCTGATCCTTTTACTAACAACGGCATCATTCTTCCCCCTCCTTCCCACCTGCCCTGGCTTTCCTCCTCACCTGACTCCCCATTTGTCTCCTTCCGTCCTTCTAGGGTTATGCCTCCTACCTCTTCCCCACAAATTCTCGCATCCTCTCTCTCTCCACTTAACTCTTGCCCCTCCAATGAGTCACCTTCTCTAGTCTGTTTATTTCTTTGGTACAATCGATACTCCTCATATTCCTTTTCCTCTCTCAAGTATTTCATCTGTTCAATCTGTTCTTGCATTTCTCTCTGTACCTGTTCTATCTTTATCCTTTCTGCCTGTATCTCCTTCCATATCGCCACTCTTTCCTTCTCGTATTGTTTTTTCTCCTCCTCATTATCCCAGACCTGTACTTCTCCCTGCATGTTTACTGTTCCTGTCAGCAGGGGGCACTGCTTAGGGGTTCCTTCCTCATTATAGGGAGGGGGGTCTTTCTGCTTCTTTCGCATCCGGGTACGGAGCTGAAGCCAGCTTCTCACTGTACCTCCCTCTCTCTCTAACAGGCTGTTTCTCCAGCACCTTAGTGTCTTCCTCACTTGTAATCAATATTCTACCTGTCCTCCTCAGCCTTTCTCCCTCCGTTCTAAAGAGTTTTAGCACTGCCATTTCTCGTTCTCTTTTTGCTCTCTTTTCTTAGATTTATCTTTTGATTTGTACTTTTTAATTAGTCCCTCCATTTCTTTGCACAAACTTACATCAAATGTTCCTTCTCTTGGCCACTTTGTGACCAGGTTTTTGGTTCTTTTTTCCCATTTTTCTGAAGTTTTTGTGATCTCATTTTGAACTAATGGGAATTTTTTGCTCAGAATCTCTACTGCTGTTCCTTTACCTGTCATGTTATTCTCTCTTGTTAAGGTATTTCAGAGATTCACAGTTTGTTTACTGGATAATATTATTTACTCTAATTCTACACCTATTCTAACACCTCGCCCGAGCAGACCCTTCTCTCTTAAGGCGGTAACCACGAGGACTTTCTACCCTAATTCTATCCTAACACCTCGCCCGAGCAGACCCTTCTCTCTTAAGGCGGTAACCATGAGGACTTTCTACCCTAATTCTATTCTAACACCTCGCCCGAGCAGACCCTTCTCTCTTAAGGCGGTAACCACGAGGACTTTTTCCCTAATTCTATTCTAACACCTCGCCCGAGCAGACCCTTCTTCTCTTAAGGCGGTAACCACGAGGACTTTCTACCCTAATTCTATTCTAACACCTCGCCCGAGCAGACCCTTCTCTCTTAAGGCGGTAACCATGAGGACTTTTTCCCTAATTCTATTCTAACACCTCGCCCGAGCAGACCCTTCTCTCTTAAGGCGGTAACCACGAGGACTTTTTCTTAATGTATTAACTTATTTGTACTTACCCTCACTGCAGTGTTCTTGAGCAATCCTCTGAGCCTCCTCCGTTAACCCCCAATTCTGCCAGATTCTTTGGACCGGAGAGACCCTTTGGCAGCGGTTCCACACTTCTGAGACTCCAAGACCTCCTCAAAGCCAACAGAATTCTTAGTCCAAATTGTCGCAAAAAGCGCTTTCCTTTTGTTTGGGTGCACCCTTAATTCTGTAAGCCTTGTGGGGGTCCCTAGAGGACCGGGAAGCGTTCCCAATCTGCCGTTTCCTTTCCGCAGGTCTCTATCCGATCCTGTTCGTGACGCCAATTATGTCGTGGTTTTTCGTGCCTTACAAATGACCAGGAGACGCAGAAGATTCTTCAAGAAGGGTTAAACTTTAATTTGCAAATCAAAGCTGAGACAGTCATTGAGCTAGTCGCTGATTGTCTACCGATCCTCGGACACAGCAGCTTTTTAAAGCAATCTCCTGGACCAGTTGCTATAGTTGCATATCACACGTACTATCTTGTCCCTATTGTTTCTACCTATTGACTTATTCATGTTCTAGTCTACATCTCTTAGCTACCTCTCATTAACACACCATTGTCTCCTACATTCTTAAGATTTCAAATAACAAGTTCAAACTACATAATCTACATCAAGGCTGACTACATAGCTTTGGTTACACAGCAAACAAGTTCAAAGCAAAACATCTCTTAGCTACCTCTCATTACCACACCATTGTCGTCTACATTCAATTGGATACATGCAGAGCACATAGCAAACTTCAAAGCTGACTACCTCTCTTAGCTACCTCTCATTAGCATATATATATTTAGCATTTCACATAGTTTTGGTTACACAGCAAATAATACAAGTTTTATACTCCATAATATTTTATACTCCAATACTGACAGGGATGCAGCCACGGGCAAGAAAGTTTTATATCCTTCCCAAAATACACAAGAACCCAGACTCGTGGACTGTTCCGGGGGAAATTCCACCCGACAGGCCCATCGTGTCAGACTGCAGCAGTGAGTCATACGGGATAGCGGAGTTCATTGATGCCTGCCTTAATCCACTCTCACAGAAACACCCCAGCTACATCAAGGACACGTATCACTTTGTCCGGATAGTCAATTCCATGTCAGTGCCCCCTGGGGCCATACTCTTCACCATGGACATTGAAAGCCTGTACACCAATATCGAAACGGACAGGGGTATAGAGGCAGTGAGGGACATCCTACGGAAGAACCCTCAGCTAGGGAGACCGGACGAGGCCTTGCTAGAGCTCCTTCACCTCAGCCTGACTAAAAATGACTTTGAATTCGATGGTAAATTCTACCTACAAGTCAAGGGCACGGCAATGGGAAAGAGGTTTGCTCCAGCCTATGCCAATATATACATGGCTGGGTGGGAGGAAACAGTCTATCCAAAGTGCCCTAAAAAACCCATGTGTCTCTATAGATACCTGGATGACATTTGGGGAGTGTGGACACACTCAGAGGGGGAATTAGAGGAATTTATTCAAATCCTAAACACTCATCACCCATCCATTAAGGTTAAAGCTATAACAAATAAGGAGAAGATTGACTTCCTGGACACTACAGTGTTTAAACTAGCACCAGAAAATGGCAACCGAAAACTAGCTACCAAGGTATTCTTTAAAACCACAGACACACACACCCTCCTACACACAGGGATCCACCATCCCAAACACACCTTCAGAGGCATTGTCAAGGGACAGCTGACCCGGTTTCACCGCATTTGCACTAGGCCGGAGGACTTCCACCAGGCCGCAACCATCCTCTTCTCTGCACTTAGACACAGGGGCTACAGCAGAAGGAGACTTAGGCACATTAAATCTGACTTTCAGAAAAGTATCACAAATCCCCGACCACAGAACATCACGACACGGAAACTGCCCTTGATAATGGGATACAGTGGGATGGCAGTGAATATTCACAGGACGGTCAAAACACGCTTTGAGCAACTGAAAACGGAAGTGGGGACACTGGGACAATACACCATTGTCTCAGCCTTCAAAAGGGGTAGGAATCTGAAAGACATACTAGTCAGTACCAAAGTACGAGCAGCGCCAAACTGTGAGGTGGGAAACTGCAGGGCATGCACATACCTGAGAATTTCAAAAAGCATACACAACAGAGCCACAGGAAAGTGGGCCGAGGTAGAGCAGAGGATAACTTGTGAACAAACGAATGTTTTGGTAAACTCCGCCTGTTTACCAAAAACATCGCCTCTTGCTCTTACATGTATAAGAGGTCCCGCCTGCCCTGTGATTTTTTTAACGGCCGCGGTATCTTGACCGTGCGAAGGTAGCGTAATCACTTGTCTTTTAATTGAAGGCCCGTATGAAAGGCATCACGAGAGTTTATCTGTCTTTATTTTCCAATCGATGAAATTGATCTTCTCGTGCAGAAGCGAGAATAAGCACATAAGACGAGAAGACCCTATGGAGCTTTAAACACTTAAGTTATTTTTAAACATCAAAAATTTCCCACCTTCGGGCATAAAATAAACATAAAATAATCTTCTAACTTAACTTGTTTTTGGTTGGGGCGACCGAGGGGTAAAACAAAACCCCCTTATCGAATGGGTGAGAAATCACTCAAAATTAGAACGACAGTTCTAATTAATAGAAAATCTAACGAACAATGACCCAGGAAGCTATATCCTGATCAATGAACCAAGTTACCCTAGGGATAACAGCGCAATCCTTTCTTAGAGCCCCCATCGCCGAAAGGGTTTACGACCTCGATGTTGGATCAGGACATCCTAATGGTGTAGCCGCTATTAAGGGTTCGTTTGTTCAACGATTAATAGTCCTATGTGATCTGAGTTCAGACCGGAGCAATCCAGGTCAGTTTCTATCTATGACGGTATTCTTCCCAGTACGAAAGGACCGGAAAAATGAAGCCCATGCCCTAGGTACGCTTCAATCCAACCTGCTGAAACCAACTCAAGCAGGTAAAGGCTGCCATCCTTAAGCCAAAAATAATGGTTTGTTAAGGTGGCAGAGCCTGGCAAATGCAAAAGACCTAAGCTCTTTGATTCAGAGGTTCAACTCCTCTCCTTAACTAATGCTAGATCTTATTCTCCTCTACATTGTTAACCCATTAGCCTTCATCATCCCCATCCTCCTAGCTACAGCCTTCCTTACCCTAGTTGAACGAAAAATTCTAGGCTACATACAATTCCGTAAAGGACCCAACGTAGTAGGCCCATACGGTCTTTTACAACCTATTGCCGACGGACTTAAATTATTTACTAAAGAGCCAGTACGACCATCCTTTTCCTCCCAATTTCTCTTCCTAATTACCCCTACTATTGCCTTAACCCTAGCACTATTATTATGAATACCCTTACCCCTTCCACATTCAATCTTCAACTTAAATCTAGGCCTACTTTTTATTCTAGCCATTTCAAGCTTAACGGTTTATACCATCCTAGGCTCAGGATGGGCCTCAAACTCCAAATACGCCCTCATGGGGGCCCTCCGTGCAGTTGCACACCATCTCCTACGAAGTCACACTTGCCCTAATCCTCCTAGCCTTAATTATCTTCACAGGAGGTTTTACACTCCACACATTTAACTTAAGTCAAGAAACCATCTGATTAATTATCCCCGCATGACCCTTAGCCATAATATGATATATCTCAACACTCGCAGAAACTAACCGAGCTCCATTTGACCTCACAGAAGGCGAGTCCGAACTAGTATCAGGATTTAACATTGAATATGCAGGAGGCTTATTTGCCCTCTTCTTCTTGGCTGAATATTCCAATATCCTATTAATAAACACCCTCTCTGTTATCTTATTCCTAGGAACATCTTACAACCCTCACCTTCCACAACTCACTACCCTCAACCTCATGCTTAAAGCAACTATATTAACCTTATTATTCCTATGAATCCGAGCCTCTTACCCACGATTTCGATATGACCAACTCATACATCTCGTCTGAAAAAACTTTCTACCAATAACACTAGCCATAATCCTATGACATATCACCCTACCCATTGCCACAGCCAGCCTCCCACCAATGAGCTCCTAAAAGGGAAAAGTGCCTGAATTAAAGGGCCACTTTGATAGAGTGGACAATGAATGTTAAAGCCATTCCTCTTCCTTGCGTTAGAAAAACAGGAATCGAACCTGTACCCAAGAGATCAAAACTCTTAGTACTTCCAATTATACTATTTCCTAAGTAAAGTCAGCTAATCTTAAGCTCTTGGGCCCATACCCCAAACATGTTGGTTAAAATCCTTCCTCTACTAATGAATCCATTAGTTCTCTCCATCACAATCCTCAGCTTAGGGTTGGGTACCATAATAACATTTATTGCCTCACACTGATTATTAATTTGAGTAGGATTAGAAATTAATACAATAGCCATTATCCCACTTATAATTTATCAACACCATCCACGAGCAACAGAGGCTACCACAAAATACTTTCTCACACAAGCCACTGCCTCTGCTCTCCTCTTATTTGCTGGAACCATAAATGCTTGACTCACAGGTCAATGAAATATTACAGAAATTATTAACCCAGCCTCCGCCACACTCCTCTCCATTGCTTTAGCACTAAAAATCGGACTAGCCCCCCTACACTTCTGATTACCAGAAGTCCTCCAAGGACTCAACTTATTAACAGGACTTATCCTCTCCACATGACAAAAACTCGCACCATTTGCAATTATACTACAACTTTACCCTCTCCTCAACCCAACTTTACTTATAACCATGGGAATTTTATCAATCATTATTGGTGGTTGAGGAGGTCTTAACCAAACACAACTACGAAAAATCCTAGCATATTCATCAATTGCCCACATTGGCTGAATAGTTATTATTCTACATTACTCACCAAACCTCACCTTACTCAACCTAATTATCTATATTATCATAACCTCATCCTTATTTCTTCTATTTAACATAAATAATACCACAAAAATCAATTCAATTGCTATTTCATCAACTAAATCACCCCTACTAACCATCATAACAATACTAACCCTCCTCTCTCTAGGAGGGCTCCCTCCCCTTACAGGATTCATGCCTAAATGACTTATTCTCCAAGAAATAACTAAACAGAATCTCTTTATCCCAGCCACAGTCATAGCCCTAGCAGCACTTCTCAGTCTCTTCTTTTATTTACGCCTATGCTACTCAATCACTCTCACTCTATCCCCTAACCCCACCACATCATCAACATCATGACGAACAAAAACCTTTCAACCAAACCTACCCTTAACCTCAACAACATCCCTCTCCCTTCTCCTCCTTCCACTCACCCCCATAATCCTCTCATTAACCACATAAGAAATTTAGGTTTAAAAAAACCAAAAGCCTTCAAAGCTTCAAACAAGAGTGAAAACCTCTTAATTTCTGTAAGACTTGCAAGATTTTATCTCACATCTCCTGAATGCAACTCAGATACTTTTATTAAGCTAAAGTCTTACTAGATAAATAGGCCTCGATCCTATAAAATCTTAGTTAACAGCTAAGCGTTCAATCCAGCGAACTTTTATCTAGGCTTCTCCCGCCATTAAACGGCAGTGAGGCGGGAGAAGCCCCGGGAGAAGCCTATTCTCCTTCTTGGGATTTGCAATCCCATGTATTTTTATACTACAGAGCTGATGTTTGATAAGAAGAGGACTTGAACCTCTCTTTACGGAGCTACAATCCGCCGCTTAAACCTCAGCCATCTTACCTGTGGCAATAATTAATCGTTGATTGTTCTCTACTAATCACAAAGATATTGGCACCCTTTATTTAATCTTTGGTGCATGGGCGGGGATAGTGGGTACTGGTCTTAGTCTGTTAATCCGGACAGAGTTAAGCCAACCAGGCGCATTATTGGGTGATGACCAAATCTATAATGTAATTGTTACCGCCCACGCCTTCGTAATAATTTTCTTCATGGTGATACCAATTATAATCGGAGGGTTCGGTAATTGACTAGTTCCCTTAATAATTGGTGCCCCAGACATGGCCTTTCCACGGCTAAATAATATGAGTTTTTGACTCCTTCCCCCATCTTTCCTTCTACTCCTAGCCTCAGCGGGGGTAGAGGCCGGGGCAGGTACAGGGTGAACCGTTTATCCCCCATTAGCCGGTAATCTTGCACATGCCGGGGCTTCCGTAGATCTTGCTATCTTTTCTCTCCATTTAGCCGGTATTTCCTCTATCCTGGCATCCATTAACTTTATCACAACAATTATTAACATAAAACCCCCTGCAATCTCCCAATATCAAACACCTCTTTGTTTGATCTATTCTCATTACAACTGTCCTCCTTTTACTATCACTCCCAGTTCTAGCAGCGGGCATTACTATGCTTCTCACAGATCGAAATCTCAACACAACTTTCTTCGACCCAGCAGAAAGTAATGTATATAATGTGCACAGAATGCCATATTATATACATAGGGGAGACGGGCAACAGCTTGAGAACCAGACTCACGGGACACCTCAGTAACATCAGAAGGGGAAACCAAAACAGACCAGTTAGCAGGCACTTCCAGGAGCATGGGACGTACTCCTTAAAAATATTAGGCCTGGAAACTAACATAAACTGGTCAAACGCCCAAAGAAAAAGAGCAGAGAGGAGATGGATTGAAACACTGCAGACTTATTCTCCGTACGGCCTAAATGAGGCCTAAAAAGCTAGGCTGCCCTGAAACTAACATCTTCACAGCCCATAAACACGGATGCTCTTCTCGCCAGGGGACTAAACCCACTCCACACAACCAGTTATATACCCTTAGAAATAGCATTACCCTCAGAATTACATGCCTTTCATTGTCTGGTCCATGGGAAATACACAAGCCAAGTCTGATCAGCTTTGGTGGGGCCACTTCGGGGAGGGTGTATTATGATTAAAGGCCCGAAACACCTGATGATCTGAGGGTGCATTACTGACGATGTGTCCCAGTGCACACCCGGTTCGTTGAACCAAGTGGTGTCGGACTACGATAATGAAAGTTATGGGCCAGATTAACCTGGCTGCACCATACTAGCCCATCTGCTATAGCATCTCAGACATCACCACTCAAAACTCTGCAGCCTAACATCTCCCAGCCAAACAAATACATCCACCAGCCCAAAACTCAAACCTAATCCTAAAGTCCAGAAGGGACACACACCCCCACAAACCCTAGGCACTCCCCGATTAACCCTGGCTTCAGCCCCACAAACCCTAGGCACTCCCCGATTAACCCTTGCTAAACCCCCACAAACCGGATATCCTATGTCAAGAGGGGCAAGATTCAACAAAGGCAAGTGTTGGACATGGTTAATGAAGGTGTGGGCCAGTTCAAAGTGGCAGGGTCGCGTGAAACTGAATCTCAAGTGACGAGATCAAAAAGCACAAGACAGTTGATTCGCCCACTGCCCGCATAATCTCAACCTAACCCTAACCCTAAACCTCGGGGAGATTATATAGTGTTTAAAGGCCCGAAACACCTGACGATCCGAGGATGCATTACTGACGATGTGTCCCAGTGCACACCCGGTTCGTTGAACCAAGTGGTGTCGGACTACGATAATGAAAGGTATGGGCCAGATTAACCTGGCTTCACCATACTAGACTATCCGCCATAGCAGTTCATACATCACCACTCAAAACTCTGCAGCCCAGCCTCTCCCAGCCAAGCATATAGATCCACCAGCCCTACACTCAAACCTAATCCTAAAATCCAGAAGGGGTACACACCCCCACAAACTCTAGGCACTCCCCGATTAACTCTGGCTTCAGCCCCACAAACCCAAAGCACACCCTGATTAACCTTTGCTAAACCCCCACAAACCCGATGTCCTATGTCAAGAGGGGCAAGATTCAACAAAGGCAAGTGTTGGACCTGGTTAATGAAGGCGTGGGCCAGTTCAAAGTGGCAGGGTCGCGTGAAACTGAATCTCAAGTGACGAGATCAAAAAGCACAAGAGGGCTGATTCGCCCACTGCCCGCATAATCTCAACCTAACCTTACAGTGACACGCTCTTCATTCTCCCGGTCCTTGAAGTGCCAATAAGAAAGTCCAGATACACACAAGGCGAGAGAGAACCAGTAAATTAAACCCAAGATGGGACGACAGACAAGTCAGTGCTAAACTCAGGTGCAGTTCTGCTGAATGCCCAGTAAACACTGTCAATTTAACCCATGCAATCCCAGGCATACAGAAACACTGTCAATTTAACCCATACAATCCCAGGAATACAGATGCCAGGCAAACAGAGAGAGGAGAAATGGGCTAAAAATTCTATATCTGAATGCACGAAGTGTCAGAAATAAGGCAGATGAGCTTGAAGCCCAGGTGCGAATGGGTAACTATGATGTTGTTGGGATAACGGAGACATGGCTGCAGGGAGATCAGACCTGGGAAATGAATGTACAAGGTTGTACGTGCTATCGTAGGGACAGAAATGTGGGCAGAGGGGGTGGGGTGGCCCTGTTGGTGAGGAATGAGATTCAGTCCTTTGCAAGGGGGGACATAGGGTCAGGAGAAGTAGAGTCTGTGTGGATAGAACTGAGGAACAGTAAGGGCAAAAGGACCCAAATGGGTGTTGTCTACAGGCCACCAAACAGTAGCATGGATATTGGGTGCAAGTTGAATAGGGAGTTAACATTTGCATGTGGCAAAGGTAATGTCGCAGTAGTTATGGGGGATTTCAACATGCAGGTGAACTGGGAGAATCAGGTTGGTGCTGGACCACAGGATAGGGAGTTTGTAGAGTGCCTACGGGATGCATTCTTGGAACAGCTTGTACGAGAGCCGACCAGGGACAAGACTATTCTGGATTTAGTGTTATGTAATGAACAGGATTTGATAAGCGATCTCGCAGTAAAGGAGCCATTAGGAGGTAGTGATCACAATATGATAAGCTTTTATCTGCAATTTGAGAAGGATAAGGGCAGCTCGGAGGTGTCAGTGTTGCAGTTGAACAGGGGTAACTATGGAGCCATGAGGGAGGAGCTGGCCAAAGTTGACTGGACGGATAGCCTAGCAGAAAAGACAGTGGAACAGCAATGGCAGGTATTCTTGGGAATAATGCACAAGGTGCAAAATCAGTTCATCCCCCAGAGAAGGAAGGATTCAAATTGGCCACAGTGGTTGACAAAGGAAGTCAGAGATTGCATAGCATTTAAAAAAAAGGAAATATGACAGAGCTAAGGTGAGTGGGAGGACAGATGATTGGGAAGTGCTTAAGGAACAACAGAACTTAACTAAAAAGACAATACGGGGAGAAAAAATGAGGTACGAACGCAAGCTAGCCAGGAATATAAAGGAAGATAGCAAAAGCTTTTTTAGGTATGTGAAGAGAAAGAAGATAGTTAAGAACAACATTGGGCCCTTGAAGAATGAATTGGGTGAAATTGTTATGGGAAACAGAGAAATGGCAGAAGAATTTAATGAGTACTTTAGATCTGTTTTCACTAAGGAAGACACAAGCAATCTCCCAGATGTATGGATGGGCCAAGGACATAGGGTAACAGAGGAAATGAAACAGATTGACATTCAGAAGGAAACGGTGATGAGAAGACTGATGGGACTGAAGGCTGACAAATCCCCAGTTCCAGATGGTCTGCACCCTAGGGTACTAAAGGAGGTGGCCCTGGAAATTGCGGATGCATTGGTAATCATTTTCCAATGTTCCTTAGATTCAGGATCAGTCCCTGAGGATTGGAGAATGGCTAATGTTATCCCACTTTTTAAGAAAAGTGGGAGGGAGAAAACAGAGAACTATCGACCTGTCAGCCTGACATCGGTGGTGGGAAAGATGCTAGAGTCCATTATTAAGGATGAAATAGTGGCATATCTAGATAGCAGTGATAGGATTGGGCCGAGCCAGCATGGATTTACCAAGGGTAAATCATGCTTGACTAATCTGTTGGAGTTTTTCGAGGATGTAACCAAGAATTTAGACGGGGGAGATCCAATGGATGTAGTGTACCTCGATTTTCAGAAGGTCCCACATAGAAGATTGGTGGGTAAAATCAAAGTTCAGGGCATCGGGGGGAAGGCATTGACATGGATAGAAAACTGGTTGGCAGATAGAAAGCAAAGGGTAGCGGTGAATGGGTGTTTCTCGGAATGGCAGGTGGTGACTAGTGGGGTGCCACTGGGCTCGGTATTGGGACCACAGCTGTTTACGATTTACATCAACAATTTAGATGAAGGCATAGAAAATAACATCAGCAAATTTGCTGATGATACTAAGCTGGGTGGCAGTGTGACATGTGATGAGGATGTTAGGAGAATTCAGGGTGACTTGGATAGGCTGGGTGAGTGGGCAGATACTTGGCAGATGGCGTTTAATGTGAATAAGTGTGAGGTTATCCACTTTGGGAGTAAGAACAGGAAGGCAGATTATTATCTGAACGGTGTAGAGTTGGGTAAGGGAGAAATACAAAGAGATCTCGGAGTCCTTGTTCATCAGTCACTGAAGGTGAATGAGCAAGTGCAGCAGGCAGTGAAGAAGGCTAATGGAATGTTGGCCTTTATTACAAAGGGAATTGAGTACAAGAGTAAGGAAATCCTCTTGCATTTGTACAGAGCCCTGGTGAGACCACACCTGGAGTATTGTGTACAGTTTTGGTCTCCAGGGTTAAGGAAGGACATCCTGGCTGTAGAGGAAGTGCAGCGTAGATTCACGAGGTTAATTCCTGGGATGTCTGGACTGTCTTACGCAGAGAGGTTAGAGAGACTGGGCTTGTAAACGCTGGAATTAAGGAGATTGAGAGGGGATCTGATTGAAACATATAAGATTATTAAGGGATTGGACAAGATAGAGGCAGGAAATATGTTCCAGATGCTGGGAGAGTCCAGTACCAGAGGGCATGGTTTGAGAATAAGGGGTAGGTCATTTAGGACAGAGTTAAGGAAAAACAACTCCTCCCAGAGAGTTGTGCGGGTCTGGAATGCACTGCCTCGGAAGGCAGTGGAGGCCAATTCTCTGGATGCTTTCAAGAAGGAGCTAGATAGATATCTTATGGATAGGGGAATCAAGGGATATGGGGACAAGGCAGGAACTGGGTATTGATAGTAATTGATCAGCCATGATCTCAAAATGGCGGTGCAGGCTCGAAGGGCCGAATGGTCTACTTCTGCACCTATTGTCTATTGTTTTAAAAATATCATTACCCTCAGAATTACATGCCTCTCATTATCTTGGTCCCTGGGAAAAACACAAGCAGTGTCTGAGCCGGACACTGTTGGGCCACTTCGGGGAGATTATATAGTGTTTAAAGGCCCCAAACACCTGACGATCCGAGGATACATTACTGATGATGTGTCCCAGTGCACACCCGGTTCGTTGAACCAAGTGGTGTCGGACCATGATAATGAAAGGTATGGGCCAGATTAACCTGGCTTCACCATACTAGCCCATCCGCCATAGCAGTTCATACATCACCACTCAAAACTCTGCAGCCTATCATCTCCCAGCCAAACAAATACATCCACCATCCCAAAACTCAAACCTAATCCTAAAGTCCAGAAGGGGTACACACCCCCACAAACCCTAGGCACTCCCCGATTAACCCTGGCTTCAGCCCCACAAACCCTAGGCACTCCCCGATTAACCCTTGCTAAACCCCCACAAACCCAATGTCCTATGCCAGGAGGGGCAAAATTCAACAAAGGCAAGTGTTGGACCTAATTAATGAAGGCGTGGGCCAGTTCAAAGTGGCAGGGTCACGTGAAACTGAATCTCAAGTGACGAGATCAAAAAGCACAAGAGGGCTGATTCGCCCACTGCCCGCATAATCTCAACCTAACCCTAACCCTCCGCATTAACACCAATGTTTTCCAAACTAAGCCCATTTGCTGAACTTCCACACAATTTGTTAATTTTAAGCAAGTCATTAATTTTATCTTCAGGATCTTTCATTCTATTTGTTTTCAGTTTAACAGTGGCAGATGATCCCTCTTGGTCAAAACAACATTTCAAGTTCTGCCTCTCCAAATCACATACTTGAACAACATCAGCAAGTTGTTTATCTTTGAATTTCCAAACAAACTGTAATTGATTCACAGGCACCCTGTTAACAAGCCATTGTTCAGTTAACGGTCCCTTCCCTTTTGTCAATCCTTCTAAAACCAATTCAGACTTTAAATTTTCTTTATTCAATTTAGGAACAACAGCTTTCCCTTCTCCTTCAATAATATTCACATCACCAGCTTTCATTTCATCGCTAACTTTTAACACACCTTAGAAGGTGTGAATTCAGTGTGAAGAACTGAAAATTTTCACTTTCCACTGGTAACAAGGTTAACCCTTTCTTCACTGAACCAAGTCTAACTGACCCAAAAGAACTGCATTCCTTTTCAACTAAATCAGATACCTCAGACTTTTCCTGAGTTTCAATACTAGGTTCAGTACCCTGTGCATCCACACCCTTCACACCCTGAACACACTCAAACGGGACATCTACCTCTCTTAGGCTTTCAATACCCGTCCCCTTTTCAAATTCTAAATTCCCCTGATCCTCCCAGTTACTCTCTGGGCAACTCCCATCCGGAGTAAACTCAACCTTGCGGGTTAAGACAACCTCGTCTGCCAACCCAGCAGACTCCTTCAAGGTAATGGCATCCTTTTCATCTAGGTCAGCCCTTACATCATTATCGGGAACACATTTAAACAGCTCTGTCAAGCCAGACAGATCATCCATGTCCAACCCTGGACCTTCTAACTGCCTTATCTGTTTCTCATCTTTACTCTGTGCCTTTATAAATTCCCTCTTGGCTAAGGGTGGATTTACCTCCTCTCCTTTACTCCCTTTCACCCCACTATCCTCCATTTTACCACCCTCTAACCCCTCTTGGTACAGGGTCTGTAAAAACGTCTCAGCCAAATCAACACTGGACTCATTTAAACTGTCTTCTTTCTCAGCCGCCTTTCTAGACACACTGTGACTGATTGCGCATGCGGGATAGATCTTAGAATCTAGGGGCGGGTCCTCAGCACTCACAGGCTTACTTGTCAGCTTCACTGCTGACCCCACCTCACCACCTGCTAAATCATTACCAAGAAGGACGTCCACGCCGTCTCTCGGTAATTCTGACCGCACCCCTACTTCGACTGGTCCAGCTACCAGGTCACATTTTAAAATGATCCTGTGCAAAGGTACAGCTTCTGTCCCTTTTCCTATGCCTCTTAATACCACCTCTCCAGTTTCAGGACCGAAATCTAGCACCTTACTTAGGATCAATGACTGGTCAGCCCCAGTATCTCTCCAGATTCTCACTGGAACTGGGGTTTCTCCTTTCACAGACACCGTCCCTTCCGAAATAAATTTCTCACGCCCCTCTTGTGCTCTATCTACCTTTGCCTTCCCCATCGATCTGCTGACCCACTCAATGCAACCTGTCGGGACTGCCGTTTTCCCTTTTCCTGTCTCCTTCTTCAGAGCAAAACACTTAGATGCTATATGACCAGCTTTCCCACAATGATAACAGGTAAAGCTAGGAACCTTCCTGCCAGCCTGCTTTTCCTCCTCCTCCTCCTCCTCCTCCTCCCTTTTCCACTAGCTCCCGGCTTATTCTCTGCCTTAGCCGGTGGGCTTTCTCTACCGTCCCTACGGTCTTTCTGGTAACTCTTATTTGAGGAAAACTTTGACTTGTGGGTTAAGGCATACCCGTCTGCTAACTTGGCAGTCGCAGACAGAGTCTCTGTCTCCTTCTCATCCAAGTACGTCTTCATGCTCTCAGGGATACAACTTTTAAATTGCTCCATCAGTATTAACTGCACCAGTTTATCATAATCTCCAACAACCCCTTTTGAGGCGCACCAACGCTCATAACACATCTCTATCTCACGGGCAAACTCTAAATACGTGTGGTTCCAGGGCTTCTTCAAATTCCGGAACTTCTGCCGGTATGCCTCTGGCACCAAATTGTAACTCTTCAATACAGCCCTTTTTACTTTCTCATAATCCTTAGACTCATCCATGGACAATGCCGAATACACTTGCTGAGTCTTCCCCCTAAGTACGCTCTGTAACAGAACAGTCCATTTTCTCTCAGGCCAGTTCTGATTCACAGCCACTTTCTCAAAATGGAGGAAGAACTTATCGACATCCATCTCCTCGAATGGAGGTACCAACTGGATCACCCGACTAATCTTGAACCCCTCATTTGGGTCTGCCGCCCAGTCTCTTCCCTGCTGTACCTTTAACCTCTCTATTTCCAGCACATGCTGCCTCTCTTTCTCCCTTTCCTTCATCTGCCTTTCAGCTTCTTCCTTCTCTCTTTCAGCCGCCTCTTTCCTCCTTTCAGCATCCCTTTCATCTTTCCTTTCTTCCTCCTCTCTTTCCAGCTGCCTCATCTGAAGTTCATGCTTCCTCTGTTTCTCTTTCTCAGCCAACTTTAATTTTTCTATCTCTAACTGAACCTCACCCTCGGCTGGTTTCCTCTCAGGGAACAGGTCCAATACATCTGGTGTGAACACACCCTTGGATACATAATGCATAACTATTTCTCTCTGTATATCCACCTTTCTCATCAACGATTTTACCTCTGGGAGATCTAATCGTTTCGCAACATTCACCAATTCAGCCTTCCTGGCAACCTCTAATGCCCCCCGCAGTCGGGTCTTTTAAAAATTTGACAATGTCCATCTCTGCTGGTTTCCCATCTGGTTAATCTCACAACCAGATCAGATAAGGGACTTTTATCCCGATTCACTGGCCCCCTAATTTGGTAATCAAATCTCGAGACGAGGCCCCAATTTGTTATGTACCCCGTAACTGGGTGTCTAACCAGCAGAGAAAGCAGAATCCGTTGGAGTCTGGTGGTACCAAACTAAAGGTGTTTATTAATAAAAAATAAGCAAAACCATATCAATAATGCAAATATACATATAAAACCAGTTAGCAGTAATAAACCTAAAAGTGTAGGAATAATAATAATAATCAATAATAAACAAGCTCTATCGATGTCTAGGAGTAAATAAATTGTCATAGAAAAGTATAAAGTTCAGTTCAGTTCATGAGTGCTGATGTAGTTATAGTTGTTGTATTGTAATCGTTGGGGAGAGAGAGAGAGAGAGAGAGAGAGCGAGCAAGATGTAACAGTTACAGTCAGGCAAACCTTCCTTTGCTTTCTTAATCCGTCGTATCATTGTGGCCATTCAGCTATGACCCCTCCGTCCTTCTGCTAGACCATTCTTCTGTGGTGGACTCGTCACTCTGGCATGAGTGGACACACACACACGTCCCCACCGGCCCTGCTTTTACACTGATAGCCTTAACGACCGACCTCCTGGTTCGGTCTTTGAAGCCCCCACCTTTCTTGTGGGTTCCAACACTCAGTCAGTGTCCACTGGCATGTCTGGAGGGTGTCTCTCCAGACCTGTCTTTTATCCCTACTCACGGGGACTCAGCTATCCATCACTCCTGAATAACTGTGTCCATCAAATAAGGCCACTCCTTCAGTCCACTGAGGAATGTTTATGAGCAAACTATTGTCCTTGCAGTGAAACAGTAAATAATTCAAAAAGGAGTCACAATACGGTTAATCAGCAATTTCCCCCTCTCTCTTATCTGTCGCCGATGTTCTTACTTATTTTTCCGTCTCTCTTTCTCATGGTCAGCATAGCAACAGTAATAGTTCGTGTTTCTCAGGAGGGGAATAGTTAACTCTGTACCCCATTGTCCATCAGGTCTATTCATCACTCATAACACCAGTAAACACTGTCAATTTAACCCATGCAATCCCAGGCATACAGATGCCAGGTAATGGTGTTTTAAAATATCACTACCCTCAAAATTACATGCCTCTCATTATCCTGCTCCATGGGAAAAACACAAGCAGTGTCTGAGCAGGACACTGCTGGGCCACCTCGGGGAGGATGTCTAATAATGAAAGGCCCGAAACACCTGATGATCCGAGGTTACATTACTGATAATGTGTCCCAGTGCACACCCGGTTCGTTGAACCAAGTGGTGTCGGACCACGATAATGAAAGAGGGCTGATTCGTTCACTGCCCGCATACTCTCAACCTAACCCTAACCCTAATTCGCATCCTAACCCTAACCCTAAACCCCCTCCCCCGCAATGCCATTTGCCACCCTACCTCAGCTCCCTTCGCCGGGAATCCTCAACCCCCATTACCTAGGCCGGTCCCTCCCCACAACACCCCACAATTAGCTGCTGCACAACCCCCAGATCACAGCACCCAGTCCCTACAAAAAACCCCAAATCCAAATCCAAAGCACTGTCCATAAACAATAACTCCACCATTTTAACTTAAACTCCGGAATGGAGATTAACGAGGAGGAAGATCCCAATAAAGGCAAGTCGGGGACCGAGATGATGACAACGTGGGCCAAAAACAAAGTGGCAGGGTGAAGTGAACGGCATCTCCTGTACGAGATCCACAAACACTAGAGGGTTATTTTGCCCACTGCCTGCATACTCGCACCCTAACCCTAATGCGATTAACCCTGACTTCAGCCCCACAAACCCTAAGCACACCCCAATTAACCCTTGCTAAACCCCCACAAACCCTATGTCAGGAGGGGTGTCGTGGTTTCTTGAAATAACCAGGAGACTCTGAAGATTCTTCAAGAAATTTAAGCCTTTATTTGCAAACAAAAGCTGAGACAATTAATGAAAGTGTCACTAATTGCCTGCCGAGCCTAGTTCACAGTATTCTTTATAGTAATTTTTTATCTTAGTTTCATTAGCATATACTTGTTCTAGTGCCTTGACTGGTTCTCATACCATCACACCACTCCATAGCCCATACTTGCTCTAGTCTACTCCCTGGAACACATGTCCCCCTTCCCGGCCTTGACTGGTCCCCATACCATCACACTACTCCACGATCCCATCTACCACTGTTATCTCTACATGCTTACTTTCACTGTTAGCTACATTCTTAAGGCACTGATGTGTTCAATAGTACAGAGACAATGCAGAGATTACATTCTGGCCAATAAATTGGATACATAGCAACTAGCAAATGCAAGGCTGGTCTCATAGTTCTGGCCACACAGCAAACATTGCAACTTTATTCTCCAAGAGGGGCAAGTTTCAACAAAGGCAAGTGCTGGACCTGGTTAATGAAGGCGTGGGCCAGTTCAAAGAGGCAGGGTCGCGTGAAACTGAATCTCAAGTGACGAAATCAAAAAGCACAAGAGGGCTGATTCGCCCACTGCCCGCATAATCTCAACCTAACCCTAATGCGTGGGTTGGGGTTAGCCACATTGTGTCCTGCCACAATGACCTGTCCTTTGTGCATAGCATTCCCACATCATGGTGTCCTGCCGCGATGTCCATATAACCATATAACAATTACAGCACGGAAACAGGCCATCTTGGCCCTTCTAGTCCATGCCAAACGCTTACTCTCACTGTCAGTTCCGCTGTGGACAAAAGTCCGACCTGCTGATGTCCTGCTGCAAGGTCTGATCCCATGTAGATGACACTCGCACCTTGAGGTGTTTGCCGCAAAGATAGTTCGGCTATGGACAAGACTCCTACCTGATGGTGTCCTGCCGTAATGACAGGTTAGATGTGGACAATACTCCCACCTGGCCTTTTGGCTAAGGTCAAGTGTAGTAACTGTTCTTATCAGATCAGAAGGCGGAGAAGGTTTTACGCTGACGCAGGGGTGGATTCTAATGCTGATTGGCTCCCAATCTAACACCCCTTTCCAGCGACGACAACGACAGCGGTGAACAGGATGGCTGAAGACAACAGCGCATCGGCCCGAGGCCTGGGCATCAAGAATACTGTCCAGCTGACAGTGCGACGCCAGAGCGAGGGCAATGGATTTACAAGAGTGACCTTCATCCAGAAGGTCTTGATGGACTGCTGTGGATTTACCATTGACGACATCTACTGCGTCCAGGACTTTGCTGGGTTCTTCGACGTCACCTTCCAATGACCCGCAGGGTGGCAGAAGTTGCTCCAGCTGTTCCAGGAGAAGGGGAGAGAGGCGCCACTGTCGAAGCAACGGAAGACACCAGCAGAGGAGAGGACGCAGCCACCCCAAAGGGGCCCCACCCCCTCGCAGACCCTCCAGGACCCGCCACAGGAAAAGGAGGAGGAGTCCATGGAGGAGGGGAGAGCCGAGGGGGAGGAAGGCTGGAGTGTTGTGGGCAAACGAAAGAAGGTCCAAAAAGCTCCGGCCAAATGACAGAAGGTGGAAAGAAAGGAGGGCGTGAAGAGAAGGGCAGGGGACCAAGCAGACCCCAGCAACTTGGCCGCTCTAGACGAGGAAGGAGTTGGGGGAGGCCAGCAGCTGTCCCAGAAGACGAAGCGGCGGACAAAGCCGGTGGAGAGGAGGAGAGAAAGTGAGGAAAGCCTGCCGGCCACCCCCCAAGCACGAGCACGGGAGGCGGAGACCACCAAAGACCCCCAGCTCCGGGAACCCGGGACCGGAGCCACGTCTGGCGCCTCGCAGCCTGAAGGGACAGTGGGCCTGGGAGACACCAAGTCCCCAGGCACAGAACAGGAACTGCCACACCCAGGGGAGAATAACCTGCAGTTCCTGAGCCCACAGAAGGTGAAGGACTTCGCAGAGGCCGTGGGCACAAAGGCTCAGGACTGCGAAGGCAAGGACAGTGTGCTGTTAAAATAAAGAACTTTAATGGCGGACATTTCACTGGCAACAGTTAATGTGCACAGTCTGAAGAGTACCGGGCAATGCGTCAGCACGCTCCAGTACTTGGACTCGGTGAAGGCCGACGTGACCTTCCTCCAGGAGTGCGGACTGCCACATCTCCGTAACTACCGGAGGTGGTCGTGTTGGTGACCCGGGGTTTGTCGGTGTGGTCGGGGGGCAACGACTGTCACGCTTCCGGCCTGGGGATTCTGCTACAGGGAGGCAGCTTCTCAATCACCCGAGCCAAAGAGGTGGTTGCGGGGCGCCTCCTGGTAGCAGACGTCAAATACCGAGGCACTCCACTCTGGCTGATCAACGTGTACGCCACCCCTGTGCGGAGCGAGCAGCTGGCCGTCCTCGAGCAGCTCCCATCGCTGCCGGTGACGTCCCGGCCGGTCGTTCTGGCCGGAGACTTCAACTGCACCATTGATGCGGCTAGACGATCCGGCAGCGCCGACGGCAGGCTGGACAGTCCCTCCAGACTCCTGATGGATACGGTGAAGACAGCCAAGCTGTGCGATGCCTTTGGCACCCCCACAGGTGGAGCGCAGCCACAAGCCACCTGGACACGATCGGACAGCTCAACCCGTTCCCGGATCGACTTCCTCTTCCTCTCAGAGCCCCTCACGGTCAGAACCACCAACGACCACTGCCTTCTGCGAGCCACCTGTCACCTATGGGAGGACCGGAAGGCAGGGAGGGGGACGTGGAAGCTGAACGTCAAGCTGCTGACCCCAGAGAACTTCGAGGAACCAGAGAAGGAGTACACAGGTTGGAGAACCTTGAAAGCCTTCTTTGATTCCCCGGTTCACTGGTGGGAAGCCACCAAGGAGAACATCAAGAGGTTCTTCATACGGAAGGGCATCCAGAAAGCAAGGCAGGGGCAGAGGGAACTGCGTAGACTCCAGACAGAGTTGCAGCAACTCCTCCTTCTGCAGTCGAGGGGGGTGGATGTCAGGGAGGAACTGCAGAGGGGGGTGGATGTCAGGGAGGAACTGCAGAGGGGGGTGGATGTCAGGGAGGAACTGCAGAGGGGGGTGGATGTCAGGGAGGAACTGCGGGAGGTGAAGGGCCAGCAGGCTCAGCACTTTGCCGCCGAGTCCTCCAAGATCATCTTCCGATCGAGGGTCCAAACCGTGGAGCAGGACGAGACGTGCTCACGATTCTTCTTCCAAAAGGTGCACAGGGGGAGCTCTGTGATCCACAACCTTAAGGAAGAGGACAGCTCAGTCGCGTCCTCGCAGACAGACATACTGAGGATCTGCAGGTCCTTCTATGCCGGTCTGTACGGAGAAAAGGCCACAGACTCCACAGCCTCCCGCAGCTTCCTGTCGTCTATCACGCAGGTCTTAGACGACGGCAAGCGGGAGAGTCTGGAGCAGCCACACTGACCCTGGATGAGCTGACCGGTTCCGTCCGTTCCTTTGAGTCGGGTAAGACTCCCGGAAGCGACGGCTTACCGGTCGAGTTGTATTCGGCTCTGTGGAACCGGATGGGCCCTGACCTGCTGGAAGTGTACAACGCTATGCTCTGGCAGGCAGCATGTCAGAATCCATGAGGAAGGGCATCATCACCTTCATCTACAAGCAGAAGGGGGAAGAGGGAAGACATTAGAAATTGGAGACCCATCTCACTCCTGAATGTGGACTACAAGATCCTGTCCAAGGCTATCGCCAACAGGGTCAAGTCTGCACTGGAGCAGGTGATCCACCCGGACCAAACCTGTGCTGTACCGGGCAGGAAGATCTCAGACAGCCTCGCGCTGCTGAGGGACACCATCGCCTACGTGCAGGACAGGGGGGGTGGACACCTGGCTGGTCAGCTTGGACCAGGAGAAAGCCTTCGACAGGATATCGCACACGTACATGGCGGATGTACTCTCCAAAATGGGATTTGGGGAGGGAATCCGCAATTGGATCAAACTGCTCTACACGGACATCTGTAGCGCAGTCCAGGTCAACGTGTGGGAAACAGACAGCTTCCCCATCAGGTCTGGAGTCAGGCAGGGCTGCCCTCTCTCCCCTGTCTTGTTCGTGTGCTGCATAGAACCCTTTGCCGAGGCCATCAGGAGGGATGAGGGCATAAGAGGGGTGACGCTGCCAGGCAGTGGAGGGACCCAAGTCAAAACCTCCCTGTACATGGATGACGTCACCGTCTTCTGCTCTGATCCGAGGTCAGTTCGCAGGCTGATCAGCATCTGCAAATAGTTCGAGCAGGCATCGGGGGCCAGGGTCAACCGCACGAAGAGCGAAGCCATGCTATTCGGCAACTGGCCCGAGCAATCCAGCGTCCCCTTCACCATCAGGGCTGATCACGTGAAGGTGTTGGGGATCTGGTTTGGAGGGGCCAAGGCACACAACAAGAACTGGCAGGAGCAGACTGCCAAGGTCAAACAGAAACTGGGACTGTGGGGAGGGCGTTTCTTATCGATAGCGGGCAAGAACCTGGTCATCAGGTGTGAGGTGCTCTCAGGGCTGCTGTACTTGGCGCAGGTGTGGCCCGTCCCCCGCTCCTTCAGCTCGGAAATCACCCGAGCCGTCTTCAGATTCGTCTGGGAATCCAAGATGGAGCGGGTCAGACGGACCACCATGCACAAATCCCTGGACAACGGGGGAAAAAGGTCCCCAATGTCGCCCTCACCCTGATGGCCAGCTTCGTGTGTGGCTGCATCAGGTTGTGTGTGGATCCCAGGTACGTGGGCACCAAGTACCACTATGTGCCCAGGTTCTACCTGTCACCCTGGCTACGAAGGATGGGTCTGGCCCCTTTCCCGCGCAACACCCCTGTCAGCTGGTCGTTGCCGCCATACCTGTCCTTTGTAGAGAAGTTCTTTCAGGTCAACGCCTTTGACCATAGGGCCATCAGGCAGTGGTCAGCACGTAAGGTCCTGCAGGTACTGCAGGAGAAGGACGAGATGGACACAGTGGGGTGGTTCCCTGAGCAGACCATCCAGTTCATCTGGCAAAATGCCTCATCGCCAGACCTCACCAACAGGCACCAAGACCTCACCTGGCTGGTGGTGAGAGGGGCCCTCCCAGTCCGATCCCTCCTGTATGCCCGGAACGTCGTCTCCACGCCCCTCTGCCCACGGGAGGACTGCAGAGAGGAGGAGTCGGTGACCCACCTCTTTGCACACTGTGGGTTTGCGGAGAAGGTGTGGAGGAGGATGGAAGGGGCAGTGTCGAGGTTCATCCCCAGCAGCTGCGTAACAGAGGACTCTCTGATCTGCGGGCTGTTCCCGGGGACACACACCGAGACCAACATCCGGTGCTGCTGGCAGATCATCAACTTGGTGAAAGACGCTCTTTGGTCGGCCCGAAACTTGATGGTCTACCAGCACATGGAGATGTCCGTGGAGGAATGCTACCGACTGGCACATTCTCGGCTGCAGGAGTACGTGCTGAGGGACGCACTCAAACTCGGTGCAGCCACCGCAAGGGCCCGGTGGGGAAGGACCACAGTCTAGGGTTCTTCTCCTGTGGGAGTTGAGGTGTGAGGGGTTGGGGGTATACCCCCTGAATGTAAATATGAAAGAATAAAGTGCCACGTGGGTGGCAAAACATCAGAACTTTGAAAATGTAAAGACAGTAATGGTACCAACTGTAAAGAATTGAAAGTCTTTGAATGGTTATTGTATATAATTTTATTTTGGAATAAAGTATATTTTGTTTAATAAAAAAAAACACTCCCACCTGGTGTTATCCTGCCACAATGACAGGTCTGCCATGGGCAACCTTCCAACTGGTGGTGTCCTGCTGTAACGACAACCTGTCTATGGAGAACACTCCCACTGGTGGTGCCCTGCCTTAATGATAGGCCCAGTGTGGACAACACTCACACATGCTGGTGTCCTGCCGCAAGGACTGATCCCCTGTTGACAACACACCTACCTTGTGGTGTTCTGCCGCAGTGACAATTCAGCTGTGGAAAATACTCCCACTCGGTGGTGTCTTGCCTCAATGACAGGCCTGCTGTGGATAACATTCCCATCTGGTGTTGTCCTCCCAGGATATCAGTTCCAGTGTGGACAACACTGCCACTTGCTGGTGTCCTGCCACAAGGACTGATCCCTTGTAGACAGCATTCCCATCTTGTGGTGTCCTGCTGCAATGACAGATCAGATATGGACAATACTCCCACCTGGTGGTGTCCTGCCATAACGACAGGTTAGATGTGGACAACACTCCCACCTGGTGGTGTCCTGCCATAATGACAGGTTAGATGTGGACAACGCTCCCACCTGGTGGTGTCCTGCCATAATGACAGGTTAGATGTGGACAACGCTCCCACCTGGTGGTGTCCTGCTATAACGACAGGTTAGATGTGGACAACACTGCCACTTGCTGGTGTCCTGCCACAAGGACTGATCCCTTGTAGACAGCATTCCCATCTTGTGGTGTCCTGCTGCAATGACAGATCAGATATGGACAATACTCCCACCTGGTGGTGTCCTGCCATAACGACAGGTTAGATGTGGACAACACTCCCACCTGGTGGTGTCCTGCCATAATGACAGGTTAGATGTGGACAACGCTCCCACCTGGTGGTGTCCTGCCATAATGACAGGTTAGATGTGGACAACGCTCCCACCTGGTGGTGTCCTGCTATAACGACAGGTTAGATGTGGACAACGCTCCCACCTGGTGGTGTCCTGCCATAACGACAGGTTAGATGTGGACAACGCTCCCACCTGGTGGTGTCCTGCTATAACAACGGATCCCCTGTGGACAACACTTGCAACGGTGGTGTCTTGCCTTAATGACAGGTCCAGTGTGGACATGACTCTCACCTGGTGGGGTCCGTAGCAATGACAGTTCCGCTGTCAACAACAGTCCGACCTGGTGGTGTTCTCCTGTAATGACATGCCCTCTGTGGATAACACTCCCACCCTGTAGTGTCCTGCCACAATGACAGGTCAGCTATGGACAACATTAAACATGGTGGTGCCCTGTCGCAATGACAGTTCGGTTGTGAACAACACTTCCACCTGGTGGTGCATGGTCACAATACCAATTCGGCTTTCTACAACACTCCGAGCTGGTGGTGTTCTGCCACAATTACTGGTCCACTGTGGATAACCTTCCCACCAGGTGGTGTCCTGCCACAATGACAGGTCCGCTGTGGAATACATTCCCACCTGGTGGGTCCTGCTGCGATATCAGTTCTGGTGTGGACAACACTCCCACATGCTGGTGTCCTGCTGCAATGACAGATCAGATATGGACAATACCCCCACCTGGTGGTGCCCTGCCATAACGACAGGACCACCGTGGACAACATTTCAACTGGTGGTATCCTGCCGTAATGACAACCCGTCTATGGAGAACACTCCCACCTGGTGGTGTTCTGCTGTAACAGCAGATCCCCTGTGGACAACACTTGCAACGGTGGTGCCTTGCCTTAACGACAGGTCCAGTGTGGACATGACTCTCACCTGGTGGTGTTCTGCCACAATGACCGGTCCGCTGTGGATAACATTTCCACTAGGTGGTGTCCTGCCACAAGGACTGATCCCATGTAAACAACACTCCCACCTGGTGGTGTCCTGCTGTAATGACAGTTTGGCCGTGGATAATACTCCCACTTGATGGTGTCCTGCCGGAACGACAGATCAGATGTGCACAACACTCCCAGCTGGTAGTGTCCTGGCAAAACGACCCTAACCATGACTCTAACCCTAACGTGGAGAGGTAAGATTCATCAAAGGCAAGTGTTGGACCTGGTTAATGAAGGCGTGGGCCAGATCAAAGTGGCAGGGTCGCGTGAAACTGAATCTCAAGTGACGAGATCAAAAAGCACAAGAGGGCTGATTCGCCCACTGCCCGCATAATCTCAACCTAACCCTAAACTTTAGCCACAGTTTGACAGAGGCAGAACAAGTAACCTTGGGCCAACTAAACGAGGTTATTAGAACTAAGAATTATATCCCTGCAATCCCGGCGAGGCAGTTTAAGGTAGACACAGACCAGATCCATTGGACAGAGAGCACAGCCCAGACAATAGTCAAGAGGTGGATGCAGTCTTTAAACTAGAGTGGAGACAAAGCCAAGAGAGGCAGGGTCCACGACTGGGAGAGACCATCGTGAACCTCTCCCGTACGTTCACCCCTACAGAAACACAGCAAAAGGTTCTGAACAGGGGCCTGACTTTTGTACCGACTGCAAAACTCCATAAGGAGCAGATTGAGAGGGACATGAATAAGTTCTATAGGAGACTGGTACTCGTCGACTATTTCGGTGAGTCAGAACGTAGAAAGACCCCTTTCACCCCTCCCTCAGACTGGATGCCCAAGATAAGGTACAGGTCCGAAGCTATTCTAGAATTTAAGAGCACACTGGGTGAGATAATAGAGAGGGAGAGGGAAGTACAGGATAAGCCCAATCTAACTAGGAAGGAGAGAGCAGCCCTGACAGAACTGAGGGAAAACATGGACATTGTCATCAAACCAGCGGATAAAGGGAGCAGCATAGTTATCATGGACAAACAGCAATACCTATTTGAAGCACACAGACAATAAAACAATACGGAGCACTACACGAAACCAAAGGAACCCATATACTGGGAAACACACACAGAAATTGGGAACATTTTGCAAAAACTGGAAAGGACTGGGTACCTCAAAGGGAAGCAAGTAGAGTACCTGACTGGGATGCAGCCACGGGCGAGAAAGTTTTATATCCTCCCCAAAATACACAAGAACCCAGACTCATGGACTGTTCCGGGGGAAATTCCACCCGGCAGGCCCATCGTGTCAGACTGCAGCAGTGAGTCATACGGGATAGCGGAGTTCATTGATGCCTGCCTTAATCCACTCTCACAGAAACAGCCCAGCTACATCAAGGACACGTATCACTTTGTCCAGATAGTCAATTCCATGTCAGTGCCCCCTGAGGCCATACTCTTCACCATGGACATTGAAAGCCTGTACACCAATATCGAAACGGACAGGGGTATAGAGGCAGTGAGGGACATCCTACGGAAGAACCCTCAGCTATGGAGACCGGACGAGGCCTTGCTAGAACTCCTTCACCTCAGCCTGACTAAAAATGACTTTGAATTCGATGGTAAATTCTACCTACAAGTCAAGGGCACAGCAATGGGAAAGAAGTTTGCTCCAGCCTATGCCAATATATACATGGCTGGGTGGGAGGAAACAGTCTATCCAAAGTGCCCCAAAAAACCCATGTGTCTCTATAGATACCTGGATGACATCTGGGGAGTGTGGACACACTCAGAGGGGGAATTAGAGGAATTTATTCAAATCCTAAACACTCATCATCCATCCATTAAGGTTAAAGCCACAACAAATAGGGAGAAGATTGACTTCCTGGACACTGCAGTATTTAAACTAGCACCAGAAAACGGCAACCAAAAACTAGCTACCAAGGTATTCTTTAAAACCACAGACACACACACCCTCCTACACACAGAGAGCCACCATCCCAAACACACCTTCAGAGGCATTGTCAAGGGACAGCTGACCCGGTTTCACCGCATTTGCACTAGGCCGGAGGACTTCCACCAGGCCGCAACCATCCTCTTCTCTGCACTTAGACACAGGGGCTACAGCAGAAGGAGACTTAGGCACATTAAATCTGACTTTCTGAAAAGTATCACAAATCCCCGAGCACAGAACAACACAACAGGGAAACTACCCTTGATAACAGGATATAGTGGGATGGCAGTGAATATCCACAGGACGGTCAAAACACACTTTGAAGAACTAAAAGCTTCAAGCGGGGATACTGGGACAATACACTATTGTCTCAGCCTTCAAAAGGGGTAGAAATCTGAAAGACATACTAGTCAGAAACAAAGTACGAGCACCGCCAAACTGTGAGGTGGGAAACTGCAGGGCATGCATATACCTGAGAATTTCAAAAAGGATACACAACAGAGCCACAGGAAAATGGGCTAAGATAGAGCAGAGGATAACTTGTGAACAAACGAATGTAGTATATGCAATCCTGTGCACAGAATGCCATATTATATACATCGGGGAGACGGGCAACAGCTTGAGAACCAGACTCACGGGACACCTCAGTAACATCAGAAGAGGAAACCAAAACAGACCAGTTAGCAGGCACTTCCAGGAGCATGGTTCGTACTCCTTAAAAATATTAGGCCTGGAAACTAACATAAACTGGTCAAACGCCCAAAGAAAAAGAGCAGAGAGGAGATGGATTGAAACACTACAGACTTATTCATAGTACGGCCTAAACAAGGCCTAAAAAGCTAGGCCAGCTGAATAGGATATACCCACTAGGGAGCCAACACAAAAAAATTTTTTTTTTTAAATTGAGAAAATCAGAGTAGGGAGGAAGAGGAGGATCCCCTTCAGTCACCCACCCAGAAACGAAATTAAGACAGGGGGCCATTAAATAGGAAAGGGACTTCTTACTTTGGAAATAGAGCCTAACAGCTAGGCCCCAAAACAGAACCTAATTCCCCAAATAGTACCACGCAAACAGAATAGAGAGGGATAAAGTTAAAAATTATAACTCTACGAGGGATAAACACTAGGAAGAATAGACTTGTAACGACCAGTTTGATCCAGACACAGCACTTGCACCAACCTCCCGGCTTCCCCCCAGGGGGTAGGATACATTCCTAACACATGGCCCTGCCCTGAACCTAAAATCTTCACACCCCATAAACACAGGTGCTCTTCTCGCCAGGGGGCCAAACTCACCCCACACCACCAGCTATACCTTCCGCCACTCAGTGGACTCCCCCCCCCCCCCCCCACAACCCTAATCCTAAGGTTCAAAGGTCCACATACCCCAACTAAACCGGACGGTACCCCAGTGAACCCTGGCCACATCCCCAGAAGGGGGCCTACTTAACGCTGGACCCCATGCTCCTTTTCTTCCAAATTCCCCCCTCATGGGGTAGCCTGCATGCACATTCCTCGGCCATATCCCTAAACATAACAACTACAACCATCCTACGCACCCTCATAAACCTTGGCTCAACACCGCCAACCCTTCAGCACACCCCCATAAACCCTATGCCTCTCCCCAGCAGAATGCCAAGTTCACCCACACCAGTACCCAGATTCACCCAATATCACCAACAGTTAGGCTCCTAGTCCAGTTCTCCCCCCTATTACAAAGGAAAACCCCCCACACACCCCAAATAACCCAAGCCAGTCCCCAAAAAAAAGGACAGCCCCACCTCCCAGCCATACCCTAATCCTAACACCTCTAACCCTCCTACACTCCCCCATAAACCCTTGGCCTACCCACACCAGGGAGCCATGTTCACCCCACATCACCAGCAACACGCCACCCCACAGACATTCCCAATCCCACCCTTCACCCTAACCCTAACTTCCTATGGAACGCACACCCCAACTAAATCAGACAGCACCCCAAATAACACAAGCCAGTCCCCAAAAAGGGCAGCCCCACCTCCCAGTCATACCAGTAATCCTAACACCCCTAACCCTCCTACACTCCCCCATACACCTGAACCCCTTTCCCACCAGGGAGCCAAGTTCGCCCCACATCACTAGTACCATGCCACTCCACAAACATCCCCAGTCCTACCCTTTACCCTGACCCTAATTTCCAATGGACTGTGCACCCCAACTAAACCGGACAGCACCCCAAGTAACCCAAACCACACCACACAAAAGGGCTTACATAATGGTCCTTTACCCTATCCCTAAACCTAACATCTCCAACCCTGCTACACACCCCCATAAACCCAAGACATCAAGGAACCAGGTTCACCCAATATCACCAGCAGTTAGGCTCCTAGTCCAGTTTTCCCCCCTACTGCAACGGGAAACACCCTGCCCCCACCCCGCAATGCCATTTGCCACCATACCCCAGCTCCCTTCGCCGGGAATCCTCAACCCCCATTACCTAGGCCGGTCCCTCCCCACAACACCCCACAATTAGCTGCTGCACAACCCCCAGATCACAGCACCCAGTCCCTACAAAAAACCCCAAATCCAAATCCAAAGCACTGTCCATAAACAATAACTCCACCATTTTAACTTAAACTCCGGAATGGAGATTAACGAGGAGGAAGATCCCAATAAAGGCAAGTCGGGGACCGAGATGATGACAACGTGGGCCAAAAACAAAGTGGCAGGGTGAAGTGAACGGTACCTCCAGTACGAGATCCACAAACACTAGAGGGTTATTTTGCCCACTGCCTGCATACTCGCACCCTAACCCTAACGCCTATCCGCCATCGCACCTTACACCTCACCGTTCAAAACTCTGCAGCCTTACCTCTTCTAGCCAAACATATAGATCCACCAGCCCAACACTCAAACCTAATCCTAAAGTCCAGAAGGGGCACACACCCCCACAAACCCTAGACACTTCCTGATTAGCCCGGGCTTCAGCCCCACAAACCCTAAACACACCCCGAGTAAACCTTTGCTAAACCCCCACAAACCCGATGTCCTATGTCAAGAGGGGTGAAATTCAATAAAGGCAAGTGTTGGACCTGGTTAATGAAGGTGTGGGCCAGATCAAAGTGGCAGGGTCGCGTGAAACTGAATCTCAAATGATGAGATCAAAAAGCACTGGCCTCCTCATTATCGAGGTCATCTGCAAAATGCAATATTGTAGCAGGTTTCACCTGCTATCCGAAGATACAGCATTCCTGTGAAATAGTTCGTAAGCTGGAATGTCGTAAAGTGAAGAAGCAATTACCATTTATTTATATGGGAAAAATTTGTGTGCGTTCGCAGACCCAAAAAATAACCTACCAAATCATGCCAAATAACACATAAAACCTAAAATAACAGTGTTATGATCCCAGCCCCCTCCTTCCTGAGAATCGCAAGATCGCTATTAATTTGGGTCTTGGACCCAGGAAATGAGAGAGAATCCTCAGAAAGACAACGCAACGGACACCTTTGTGGATTGCGACCCTATGCTATGTGCCAGCTATCAGGGCTACGTGGACACCCTCGGGCAATGTGGGGTGGGGATTGTATCACCCCACCTTGATTGACATCTACAACTCTGCAAGTCAAGATAAAAAGGGGCTGCAAGAGGCAGTACCCCAGCGACGCACCAGAAGGAGACACCATCGCTCATCGCTCCCGTGGTAACGGGAGCTATTCGGATGCCACGTGTGGTTCGTTTCCCCTTGCCTGGGGAACGGGTGGCTGATAACACCGAAAAGGACTTCGAACTGACAACGGGGAACCCACGTTCCCGATTCAACGGTTTGCGTCCAACAGATGGCAAGTTTCTTTTCTCACCAAAAATCTCTCTCTCTCCAACAAGTGAAACCCAGCGGTCCCAAACGGCTAAAAGCCTGCATGAACTTGAAAGATGTTTATATTTCCATCGGACAATATTTTTACCCCTAGACAAAACGATAGAGTTACTTCTTATTGATTATTATCACTATACCCGCGCTTTAGATTGAGTTTTGACGACGTATATTATCTGAATGTTTGTATTAGCCATACTTTTGTGCCCCTTTATAAATAAAAACGTTTAAAAATAGCACCATCAGACTTCAACAGACCTCTCTATCTTTGCTGGTAAGTGACCCAGTTATGGGGTTCGTAACAACACTAACATATAGTAAAAGCAGGAATGATATGATAAATACACAGCCTATATAAAGTAGAAATACTTTTCTGCAATCATTGCAGCACTGTCCACCATAGCGAAAATCTCATGCAAGCGCTCTTGGCAGCACTCTCGGCAGAAACACCTGGCACAAGCACTCTCGGCTGCACTCTCTCCAGTAACCTTTAAGCTATGAAGCTGCCAAATCATATAAAATAACACATAAAAATACATAGCCTATATAAAGTAGAAATAACATGTACAGTGTAGTTTCATTTTACCGGAATCGGGAAGACGGTGAGCACACTGATGATGGTGTGTTAGGCTGAGTCGTTGGAGGTTGGGGTGGTGGGCGACTGGGGTGTCATCTCATCGTTGTCTGTTTCCATCAGGGCAGGCAGGTCACCTGCCTGCCTCGATGTCGAAGGTCGAGGTTCGTCATCTGCTGAGGATGATGTGGAAAGCTTGAAAAACTACAGTGTGCTTGACTGCTTAGCCTCGCGCATTTTTCTATCATGCAGTTCTTTGTAAGCACTCAAACCATCCTGCAAATATGCCCTAAACCTACGTACCCTTTCAAAATTAAAGTCATACTTCAATCGTTGCAGCGTTGTCAATCGCAGCGAAAATCTCACACAATTGCTTCACATTCAGTTCCTGGACGACTTCACTTTCGAGCCATTCGCTACTGCGTTCGGCTTCAATTGTTATCCTTTCCTCTTCATCAGCTCTTCATCTCTCAGTTCTTGGTCATGGGATGCCAAAACCTCTTCAACATTAACTTTGTCAACTTCCACAAACCCAGCCTCCTGAGCCAAACTCACTATATCCTTACTTCGTTCACCACGATCAAAACGTTTAATTATGTCCAGTTTTACGCTAAGTGTAACACCCTTATGCACTCTTTTAGGCTTTTCTGATACCTTAGAACTCATCTTGCTAACAGATGCACAAAATAAATCGACGTAAAGCACAGATGCTCACAGGCACGTGTTTAAGCAGTTCCGGCTAGAATGCAGTTCCGGGGGAGGAGCTTGGCTGCTCGACGTGGGCACTGCCTTTTTTGTAACAGTGAAAACACCTTCTGTTAGTGGAAACAGGTAACTACTCCCTATCTTCGTTACATGTGGGGGATACGTTCCTCACAGCCGACGCATAATGTGAATAATTATTTAAATACAGAAAATAGGGGTATGTTCCAGAGGGCTTCCTAAATGTTTCATCTGTAATTTATTCACATTTTCATACCAATACGACACAAAAGCAGTACCACAAGGCAACATTTGTATTATATTGCATCAATTTAAGGTAATATTCAGCGTAAGTTGGAAGTTAACATACTAGGGATTACAGTACTCACCAACAGTGGCAGGTGTATTCGCTCCGGGAGATGAGTGGGTGTTATAGTGTCGGGATCATATCAAGCACAGCAAGGAAGACTCACAGAACCCTTAGAACTGCTGGCAGCAGGAAATGACACCGGTTTGAATAAAGTGGTGAGGGTTGCTTGCTTGGCAGCATTTTGTTTTTCAGCATAAATTTGCTTGTAGGGAAGAAGGGTTGATGGCAGGGAACGACGGAAATGCTGACTCCATTCTAAACTTGTCCATCCCCATTTAGACAATAGACAGTAGGTGCAGGAGTAGGCCATTCAGCCCTTCTAGACAGCACCGCCATTCACTGTGATTATGGCTGATCATACACAATCAGTACCCCGTTCCTGCCCTCTCCCCATATCCCTTGACCCTGCTATCTATAAGAGCTCTATCTAACTCTCTCTTGAAAGCATCCAGAGAATTGGCCTCCACTGCCTTCTGAGGCAGAGCATTCCACAGATCCACAACTCTCTGGGTGAAAAAGTTTTTCCTCAACTCTGTTCTAAATGGCCTACCCCTTATTCTTAAACTGTGGCCTCTGGTTCTGGACTCACCCAACATCGGGAATATATTTCCTGCCTCCAGTGTGTCCAATCCCTTAATAATCTTATATGTTTCAATCAGATCCCCTCTGATCCCTCTAAATTCCAGTGTATACAAGTCCAGTCGCTCCAATCTTTCAATATGACAGTCCCGCCATTCCGGGAATTAACCTTGTGAACCTACGCTGCACTCCCTCAACAGCAAGAATGTCCTTCCTCAAATTTGGAGACCAAAACTGCACACAATACTCCAGGTGGGGTCTCACCAGGGCCCTGTATAGCTGCAGAAGGACCTCTTTACTCCTATACTCAATTCCTCTTGTTACAAAGGCCAGCATGCCATTAGCTTTCTTCACTGCCTGCTGTACCTGCATGCTTGCTTTCATTGACTGATGTACAAGAACACCTAGATCTCTTTGTACTTCCCCTTTTCCTAACTTTACTCCATTTAGATAGTAATCTGCTTTCCTGTTCTTGCCACCAAAGTGGATAACCTCACATTTATCCACATTAAACTGCATCTGCCATACATTTGCCCACTCACTCAACCTGTCCAAGTCACCCTGCATTCTCATAACATCTTCCTGACATTTCACATTGCCACCCAGCTTTGTGTCATCGGCAAATTTGCTAATGTTACTTTTAATCTCTTCATCTAAATCATTAATGTATATTGTAAACAGCTGTGGTCCCAGCACTGAACCTTGCGGTACCCCACTGGTCACAGCCTGCCATTCCAAAAAGGACCCGTTAATCGCTACTTTTTGTTTCCTGTCAGCCAGCCAATTTTCAATCCATGTCAGTACTCTGCCCCCAATACCATGTGCCCTAATTTTGCCCAATAATCTCCTATGTGGGACTTTATCAAAAGCTTTCTGGAAGTCCAGGTACACTACATCCACTGGCTCTCCCTTGTCCATTTTCATAGTTATATCCTCAAAAAACTCCAGAAGATTAGTCAAGCATGATTTTCCCTTCATAAATCCATGCTGACTCAGACTGATCCTTTTACTGCTATCCAAATGTGATGTAATTTCCTCTTTTATAATTGACTCCAGCATCTTTCCCACCACTGATGTCAGGCTAACCGGTCTATAATTTCCTGTTTTCTCTCTCCCTCCTTTCTTGAAAAGTGGGACAACATTAGCCACCTTCCAATCAGCAGGAACTGTTCCTGAATCTATAGAACATTGGAAAATGATTACCAATGCGTCCACAATTTCTAGAGCCACCTCTTTAAGTACCCTGGGATGCAGACCATCAGGTCCCGGGGACTTATCAGCCTTCGGACTCAACAGTCTATCCAACACCATTTCTTGCCTAATATAAATTTCCTTCAGTTCATCCTTTACCCTAGTTCCTTTGGCCACTATTACATCTGGGAGATTGTTTGTGTCTTCCCTAGTGAAGACAGATCCAAAGTACCTGTTCAACTCGTCTGCCATTTCCTTGTTCCCCATAATAAATTCACCTGTTTCTGTCTTCAATGGCTCAATTTTGGTCTTAACTATTTTTTTGCTATTCATTGTTATGAACCCCATAACTGGGTCACTTACCAGCAAAGATAGGGACGTCTGTTGAAGTCTGATGATACTATTTTTAATCGTATTTATTAGTAAAAAGACACAAAAATAATATCAATGCAAATATACAGATAATATACGTCGTCAATACTAAATCTAAAAGTGCGGGTATAATAATAATCAATAAGAAATAAGCTCTATCGTTGTCTAGGGGATAATGTATTGTCCGATGGAAATATAAAGTTCGTTCAGTTCATACAGGCTTCAGCCTTTGGGGACCGCTGGGTTTGCAATTGTTGGAGAGAGAGAGAGATTTTTGAGAAAAGAAACTTGCTGGCTTTCCTTTATGATTTTGATCCGTCGGAGTCTCGTTGGTGTGGCCTCTTCTTTAGCTAAGCCGTTCTTCCGTGGAGAGCCCGCCAATCCCAGGCAAGGGAAGGACGCACTCACCAGCCCCCACAAAAGCCCCCACCGGCTTTTGCTAGTAAACACTGTCACGGGATCTCTAGCATTTCTCCTGGTGCATCTAAAGGGGTTGTTCCCCAGACCCTCTTTTATCCTTACTCACGGGGTCTCAGATGTCAATCAGGTTGGGATGATGCAATCCCTCAACCAGCCCACTCTGGTCATCCCCTGAGGGGCTTCACTGAATAGTACAGTACTCAATACACAATTCCGTCTCCAAGAGACAATGGCAGTAATCAATGGTTCCATCCCGCTTTTGTTAGAAGGCATTCCCCCTACCTTGTGTATTCTGCGTTGTCTATGGCAACTGTCGGGGCTGTGATCCGGCGTCTCGCTCTCTCTCATTTCCTGGGTCCCAGACCCGAATTAATAGCGATCTTGCGATTCTCAAAAAGGAGGGGGCGACTTTGTACCCTTCGCCCCCTCAGAGTTGTGGCATATTCGTAACACCCCCTTCCTTCTAAGATTTTTACCACCGGTAAAAATGAATTAATACAGAGTCTTACAGGATTTCAGAATCTAACACAATACAAAAGAGTTTTTTTTCACTACAGAGTAATACAGTTATACATTCAATTCAGCATCTAAACAGTTAGCGATTACATTGTCACTTCCTTTAATATCTTAACATCTTGTACCTTAATAAATTCTTGTAGCATCAGACTCCAATTTAATAACCACCTATTTTTATTCCTTTTCTTCAGCAAACAAAAACTAAAGAGTTGTGATCTTAGCTTACATGTATATTACAAAAGTTCATGCAAATACTAATCTTTATGTTACTTTCAAACTTAACAGTCAATCTTCCATGGGGTTGTCTTTATTATTCACATGCTTTGTCGCAATCTTCCATGGGGTTGTCTTTATTATTCACATGCTTTGTCGAAATCCCTTAAAACCGGATCCTGTTATTTAAAATGGCATCCCGTCAACCCTCGCCCCTTTTCCAGTTAACTCCCACGTGGTTAACTTGTATACTAGTGTGGAATAGGCTTTCGCATGCTCCTTTCATAAGAGTTATTTTATCAACAATGTGTTCCAAACTTGGACCATTTCCCGAATTTCCACACAATTCTTTAATTTTAAGCAAGTTGTTAGTTTTATCTTCAGGACCCTTCATGCTATTAATTTTCCGTTTAAACTCTGCAAGTGATCCCTCTTTGTCCAAACAGCATTTCAAATTCTGCCTCTTCACAGCACACTCTTGAATAACAATAGCGTGTGGGGCACCTTTACATTCCAAATTAACCTGTAATTGATTCGCAGGCACCATGTTACCAAGCCATTGTCTCTGTAGCCTGGTGGCTGCTTCTGACATCAATCCAGACTTTAAATTTTCTTCATTCAATTTAGGAACTACACTTTTCCCTTTTCCTTCAATAATAATATTCACCTCACCACCTTTTATCTCCTCACTAACTTTTAACACTCCTTCGAACACAAACAACTGGGAATTCTCACTTCCCACTAGTACCAAGGTTAACCCTTTCTTCACTGAACCAAGTCCATCTGACCCACAAGGACTGCATTCCTTTTCAACTGAATCAAATACCTCAGATTTTTTCTGAGCTCCATTACTAGGTTCAGTACCACGTGCATCCACATCTTGAAAAACTCAAATGGGACATTTACCTCTTCCAGGCTTTCAATACCTGTACCCTTTTCAAATTCTAAATTCCCCTGATCCTCCCAGTTACTCTCTGGGCAACTCCCTTCCAGAGTCAACTCAACCCCGCGGGCTGAAGCAACCTCATCTGCCAACCCAGCAGACTTCTTCAAGGTAATGGCATCCTTTTCATCTAGGACTGCCCTCATTTCATTATCGGGAACACATTTAGAATTTTCAACTTCTTCAAACAGTTCTGCCAAACCAGACAGATCATCCATGTCCAACCCTGGACCTTTTAACAGCCTTATCTGTTTCTCATCTTTACTCCGTGCCTCTATGAATTTCCTCCTGGCTAAGGACAGGACTACCTCCTCTCCCTTACTCTCTTTCACTTTCCTATTTTCCGTTTTACCACCCTCTAACTCCTCTTGGTACAGGGTCGGTAAAAACGTCTCGGCCAAATCGATACTGGACTGATTTAAACTGGTCTCGTTCTCAGCTGCTTTTCTCGACATGCTGCGAGTGGTCGCGCATGCGGGATAGATCTTGGAATCTAGGGGCGGGTCCTCAACACTTACAGGCTGGCTCGTCAGCTCCATGGCCGACCAAACTTCACCACCAGCTAAATCGTTACCCAGAAGGATGTCTACGTCAGTTCTCGGGAATTCTGCTCGCACCCCTATTTCAACTGGTCCAGATACCAGTTCATGATTTATAATGATCCTATGCAAGGGCACCGCTTCTGTCCCTTTTCCTATGCCTCTCAAAGCTACCTCTCCAGTCTGAGGACCAAAAGCTAGTACCGTACTGCAAATCAATGACAGCTCAGCTCCAGTGTCTCTCCAGATCCGCACTGGAACTGGGAGGTCTCCCTCCTTCACAGACACAGTTCCTTCTCAGACCCCTCTCGTACTCGGTCTACCTGGGGCTTTCTCGTCGATTTACTGATCACCACAACACATCCTGTAGGGACTGCTGCTTTCCATTTTCCTGTCTCCTTCCTCGGAGCAAGGCACTTAGATGCAATATGACCCACCTTTCCAAAATTAAAACAGGTCAAGCCAGGACCTCTCCTGCCGTCTTGCCTTTCCTCCTCCTTAGTTTTACCACTAGCTCCCGGCGGGATCTCTGCCTCAGCCGGCGGGCTTTCTCTACCGTTCCCACGGTCTCTCTGGGAACTTTTATTCGAGGAAAACTTTGTCTTGTGGGTTAGGGCATATTCATCTGCGAACCTAGCAAATTCGGAGATGGACTTATTCGGCTTCTCATTCAAATACATCCGGATATCATCCGAAACACAACCTTTAAATTCCTCAATCAGAATTAACTCCTTGAGACGCCAAAAATCTTCTTCCACCGTTTCTGCTGCACACCAACGATCCAAGAGCACACCCTTCTCATAGGCAAACTCTGCATACGTCTGATTCCACCCTTTCTTTAAATTTCTGAACTTTTGTCTATAGGCTTCAGGTACCAATTCATAGGTCTGAAGAATGGCCTCCTTTACATTTTCATAATTCTCAGACTCCTCCTCCTCCATGGGCAACGCCGCATATGCCCATTGTGCCTTCCCTGTTAACACACTTTGTAACAACGCCACCCACTGCTCTTTTGGCCACTTCTGACTCACTGCCACCTTTTCAAAATGCAAGAAATAACTATCACCATCCGTCTCCTCAAACGGAGGTACTAACCTAAACTCCCGACTAACATTAAACCGCTCCTCTCGGTCTGACCCCTGAGCTCTTCGCTCTTGCCTTAACTTCTCCATGTCCAAGTCATGTTGCCTCTGTTTCTCTTTCTCCTCATACTCCCTCTTCTTCTCGGCTCTCTCCCTCTCTTTTTCGGCCCTTTCCTTCTCTTTCTCGGCCCTTTCCTTCTCTTTTTCAGCTGCTTCCAGCCGTTTTAACTGAATTTCATGCTCCCTCTTTAACTCCTTTAGCTGGAGCGCATGCTCCCTCTGCTTCTCGGCTCTTTCTTTTTCCTTTTTGGCTGCTTCCAGCTGTTTTAACTTAATTTCATGCTCCAACCTTAATTTCTCCAACTCTAACTGAGCCGTCCCACGAGCTGGTACCTTTTCAGGGATATTTTCCAATACCTCAGCTGAAAACACATTCTTCACAATATAATACTGAGTTATGGCCCTCCGCACCTCCTGCTTTTTCATTGACAACCTCACCTCTGCGAGGTTTAGTCCTTTCACAATATTTATCAAGTCCGACTTTGTGGCCGCCTCTAGCGCCTCCAGAGTCGGGTTTTCTGTAAATTCATCTACGTCCATCTTTGCTGGCTTCCCGTCTGGTTACCTGCGCAACCAGACCCACATTTGGACTTAAAAGCCCAATTCACTGGCCCTCCAATTTGGTATCAAATCTCAAGACGAGGCCCCACGTTGTTACGAACCCCGTAACTGGGTCACTTACCAGCAAAGAAAGGGACGTCTGTTGAAGTCTGATGATACTATTTTTAATCGTATTTATTAGTAAAAAGACACAAAAATAATATCAATGCAAATATACAGATAATATACGTCGTCAATACTAAATCTAAAAGTGCGGGTATAATAATAATCAATAAGAAATAAGCTCTATCGTTGTCTAGGGGATAATGTATTGTCCGATGGAAATATAAAGTTCGTTCAGTTCATACAGGCTTCAGCCTTTGGGGACCGCTGGGTTTGCAATTGTTGGAGAGAGAGAGAGATTTTTGAGAAAAGAAACTTGCTGGCTTTCCTTTATGATTTTGATCCGTCGGAGTCTCGTTGGTGTGGCCTCTTCTTTAGCTAAGCCGTTCTTCCGTGGAGAGCCCGCCAATCCCAGGCAAGGGAAGGACGCACTCACCGGCCCCCACAAAAGCCCCCACCGGCTTTTGCTAGTAAACACTGTCACGGGATTTCTAGCATTTCTCCTGGTGCGTCTGAAGGGGTTGTTCCCCAGACCCTCTTTTATCCTTACTCACGGGGTCTCAGATGTCAATCAGGTTGGGATGATGCAATCCCTCAACCAGCCCACTCTGGTCATCCCCTGAGGGGCTTCACTGAATAGTACAGTACTCAATACACAATTCCGTCTCCAAGAGACAATGGCAGTAATCAATGGTTCCATCCCGCTTTTGTTAGAAGGCATTCCCCCTACCTTGTGTATTCTGCGTTGTCTATGGCAACTGTCGGGGCTGTGATCCGGAGTCTCGCTCTCTCTCATTTCCTGGGTCCCAGACCCGAATTAATAGCGATCTTGCGATTCTCAAAAAGGAGGGGGCGACTTTGTACCCTTCGGCCCCTCAGAGTTGCGGCATGTTCGTAACATCACATACCTAAAGAAGCTTTTACTATCCTCCTTTATATTCTTGGCTAGTTTACCTTCGTACCTCATTTTTTCTTGGTGTATTGCCTTTTTTGTTAGCTCCTGTTGCTCTTTAAAAGCTTCCCAGTCCTCCGGTTTCCTGCTCATCTTTGCTATGTTATACTTCTTCTCTTTTATTTTTACACTGTCCTTTACTTCCCTCGTCAGCCACGGCCGCCCCTTACTCCCCTTAGGATCTTTCTTCCTCTTTGCAATGAACCGATCCTGCACCTTCTGCATTATTCCCAGAAATACCTGCCATTGTTGTTCCACTGTCTTCCCTGCTAGGATATTGTTCCATTGTACTTTGGCCAGCTCCTCCCTCATAGCTCCATAGTTCCCTTTGTTCAACTGTAATACTGACACATCCGATTTTCCCTTCTCCTTCTTAAATTGTAGGTTAAAACATATCATATTATGGTCACTACCTCCTAATGGTTCCTTTACCTCAAGGTCCCTGATCAAATCCGGTTCATTGCACAACACTAAATCTAGAATTGCCTTCTCCCTGGTAGGCTCCAGTACAAGCTGTTCTAAGCATCCATCTCGGAGGCACTCCACAAACTCTCTTTCTTGGGGTCCAGTACCATTCTGATTCTCTCAGTCTACCTGCATGTTGAAATCCCCCATGACAACTGTATCATTACCTTTGCGACATGCCAATTTTAACTCTTCATTCAACTTACACCCTACATCCAGACTGCTGTTTGGGGGCATGTAGATAACTCCCATTAGGGTCTTTCTACCCTTAGAATTTCTCAGTTCTATCCATACTGACTCTACATCCCCTGTTTCTATGTCCCCCCTCGCAAGGGACTGAATATCATTCCTTACCAACAGAGCCACCCCACCCCCTCTGCCAGTCAGTCTGTCCTTTCGATAAGATGTATAGCCTTGAATATTCATTTCGCAGGCCCTGTCCGCTTGAAGCCATGTCTCTGTTATTCCCACAACATCGTACTTGCCAATTTCCAACTGAGCCTCAAGCTCATCTACTTTATTTCTTATACTTCGTGCATTCATATATAATACTTTTAATTTGATACTCCCCTCTCCTTTCATATCAATTCCTATTTCACATGGCCATACTGTATGATCTCTTCTTGAGCTTTCTACTCCATTGATTCTGTTGTCCTTTTTAACTTTTCTTATTTTCACTTTCCCTTTAACTCCATCCTTATATTTCCAGTTCATCCCCTCCCCCCCCCCCCACTACTTAGTTTAAACACATCCGTGTTGCAGTGGCAAACCTGTCTGCCAGAATGCTGGTCCCCCGCCTATTAAGGTGCAACCTGTCCCTTTTGTACAATTCATCCCTACCCCAAAACAGATCCCAGTGGTCCAAGAATGTAAATCCTTGCTTCCTGCACCAGTTCCTCAGCCACACATTCAGATCCATTATCTCCCTGTTCCTGCCCTCTCCAGCATGAGGAACTGGAAGCAAACCAGAGATAACCACCCTGGAAGTCCTGCTTTTCAGCCTTCTTCCGAGTTCTCTGAAGTCCCGCTGCAGAATGTCCTTCCTCCTCTTCTTCCCAATGTCATTTGTGCCGACATGCACTACCACTTCCGGCTGTTCACCTTCACCCTTGAGGATTCCCTGCAATCGGTCCGTGATGTCCTGGATCCTAGCACCAGGGAGGCAACACACCATCCTTAAATCTTGCCTGTTGCCGCAGAAACCCCTTTCCGTACCTCTTTGTGGCAAGTGTTCCGACTTCCACCATTCCCTCACCGTTGGTAAACTCCCGGGATTTTCAAAATTGTCTGTTGCTTGCAGCATCTGAGAGATAGTTTGCCGTAAAAAAATACGCCTTGAATGTGGATCACACCTTGGTCGAGTAGCTGAATCAGCGATGTTGTGTTAGGCGGCAGGAAACGCACTGTTATGTTAGGATGAATGCTGTCCAAATGTTTAGGATGGGCTGGTGCATTGTCAAGCAACAAAAGATCTTTAAAGGCAAGATTCTGTTCCTGGCAGTAGCGTCCCAGAGCTGTGTTACCTTCACCTAACGCCCCCCTGTTTATAATTTCCAACTTTTTTTTCAAGTGTTAAAGCAGTTCTCTGCCGCTTGGCTGATGGCCCAGGACATGACATCGGACGCTTAGGAGGCACAGTTAAATATTTCAAGCACAACATCACTGCACCGTAGGTAAAACCAACAAAAGTTTAAGAGCACAAGATCGCACATCCACACCTTGCCAAAACTAATGCAAGACTGGCGGGAGTGAGACTATGAGGCGCGCACACCTGACTTGTATTGGCGGGAAAGCGGTGCTTCTCGTCCCAACAGTGAGACTATGAGGCGCGCGCACCTGACTTGTATTGGTGGGAAAGCAGTGCTCCTCACGTAACTGTGAGTTTTGGACGCATATAAGGAGACGTTGGTAGAAATAGGCTCCTCGCATAACTGTGAATCCGCATAGTCTGAAGACGCATATAACCAGGATAGGGTGTAATGTGGGTCTTTCATAACAGCGAACGTTCAAAAGTACCTCAGAAAGGCGACATCCATCATTAAGAACCATAGAACCATAGAACATTACAGCACAGAAACAGGCCTTTTGGCCCTTCTTGGTTGTGCCAAACCATTTTTTTTGCCTGGTCCCACTGACCTGCACCTGGCCCATATCCCTCCAAACCCCTCTCATCCATATACCTGTCCAAGTTTTTCTTAAATGTCAAAAGTGAGCCCGCATTCACCACTTCATCTGGCAGCTCATTCCACACTCCCACCACTCTGTGTGTGAAGAAGACACCCTTAATGTTCCCTTTAAACTTTTCCCCCTTCACCCTTAACCCATGACCTCTGGTTTTTTTCTCCCCTGGCCTCAGTGGAAAAAGCCTGCTAGCATTCACTCTATCTATACCCATCATAATTTTATACACCTCTATCAAATCACCCCTCATTCTCCTACGCTCCAGGGAATAAAGTCCAAACCTATTCAACCTTTCTCTGTAACTCAGTTTCTCAAGTCCCGGCAACATCCTTGTAAACCTTCTCTGCACTCTTTCAACCTTATTAATATCCTTCCTGTAATTAGGTGACCAAAACTGCACACAATACTCCAAATTCAGCCTCACCAATGTCTTATACAACCTCACCATTACAATCCAACTCTTATACTCAATACTTTGATTTATAAAGGCCAATGTACCAAAAGCTTTCTTTACAACCTTATCTACTTGTGAAGCCACTTTTAGGGAATTATGTATCTGTACTCCCAGATCCCTCTGTTCTACTGCACTCCTCAGTGTCCTACCATTTAAGGACCCCCATCCCCCAGGACATGCCTTCTTTTCATTGCTACCATCAAGGAAGAGGTACAGGGGCCTGAAGACACATGCAATGGTTCAGGAATAGCTTCATCCCCTCCACCATCAAGTTTCTGAATGGACAATGAATGCTACCTCATATTTTTTGCTCTCATTTTGCACTTAATTTAATTTTTATATATATTTCCTGTTGTACTTTATAGTGTTTTTTCATAATCATGTATTGCCCTGAACTGCTGCCTCAAAACAACAAATTCCACGACATATGCCAATGATCTTCAACCTGATTCCAATTCTGATCAAGAAGGAGGCATAGGAGCCTCAGGTCCCACACCACCAGGTTCAAACATCAGGCTCTTGACCCAGAGGGGATAACTTCACTTAACTGCTGTCACTCAACACCAAAGTGTTCCCACAACCTATCAACTTCCTCCTTCCTCAATACTTCCTTCCCCTCCACTTTGTATTGTCCAGAAATTGGCCACATTGCAATCAATTTCATCATCCAGATCATTGACATCTAACATCAATGACAGGTTCTTTCTATAGACAGCACTCCCACTTTCTGGGCTTCTCCCCCAATCACAGGCTTCTCCTGTAGATAGCACCCACACTTGGTGGTGTTTGCTGCAATGAATAACACAAAATAACTTATGGACGAACTAACTCAGCAGGTCAGGCAATACCCATGGAAGGAAATGGCCAGTCAGCATTTCGGGAAGATCCTTCATCAGTACTCGATTAAGAACTCATCTCCAAGAAACCACTTTTCTTCCCATGACTCTTCTTCATGGGAGCATAGGATGCAACAGGAATTAAAAATAGCGCAACAGCTGTTCTTTCCCGCCTTCCCCTCCCACTATCCATAGACCCAAACAATCAATTAAGTTTTCAATAAGGATTTAATTGTTTCATCTCTCCTCTCTCCCCACCTAACCCTAACTCTCTGTAAACTGTTTATTCTGCACAGATCCCTCGTTGCAGCTTTACATTTCTGTTTCTTCACTGTACTTGGTTATTGTGGAAGAACACCACTAGATGTTCACAGATCAAAAGGAGCTGTTATTGCATTCAAGCAACACACACACAAGATGCTGGTGGAATGCAGCAGGTCAAGCAGCATCTGTAGGGAGAAGTGCTGTCAACGTTTCGGGCCGAGACCCTTCGTCAGGACTAACTGAAAGTAAAGATAGTAAGAGATTTGAAAGTAGGAGGGGAAGGGGAAATGCGAAATGATAGGAGAAGACCGGAGGAGGTGGGGCGAAGCTACGAGCTGGAAAGGTGATTGGCAAAAGGGATACAGAGCTGGAGAAGGGAAAGGATCATGGGACGGGAGGCCTAGGGAGAAAGAAAGGGGGAGGGGAGCACCAGAGGGAGATGGAGAACAGGCAGAGTGATGGACAGAAAGAGAGAAAAAATAAAGGAGGGGGGAAAAAGCTAAATATATCAGGGATGGGGTAAGAAGGAGAGGAGGGGCATTAACGGAAGTTAGAAAAGTCAATGTTCATGCCATCAGGTTGGAGGCTACCCAGCCGGTATATAAGGTGGTGTTCCTCCAACCTGAGTGTGGCTCCATCTTGACAGTAGAGGAGGCCATGGATAGACATATCAAAATGGGAATGGGACGTGGAATTAAAATGTGTGGCCACTGGGAGATCCTGCTTTCTCTGGCGGACAGAGCGTAGGTGTTCAGCGAAAGTCTCCCAGTCTGCATCGGGTCTCACCAATATATAAAAGGCCACACCGGGAGCACCGGACGCAGTAGATAGATGATAGATAGATAGATAGATACTTTATTCATCCCCATGGGGAAATTCAACATTTTTTTCCAATGTCCCATACACTTGTTGTAGCAAAACTAATTACATACAATACTTAGCTCAGTAAAAATATGATATGCATCTAAATCACTCTCTCAAAAAGCATTAATAATAGCTTTTAAAAAGTTCTTAAGTCCTGGCGGTTGAATTGTAAAGCCTAATGGCATTGGGGAGTATTGACCTCTTCATCCTGTCTGAGGAGCATTGCATCGATAGTAACCTGTCGCTGAAACTGCTTCTCTGTCTCTGGATGGTGCTATGTAGAGGATGTTCAGGGTTTTCCATAATTGACCGTAGCCTACTCAGCGCCCTTCGCTCAGCTACCGATGTTAAACCCTCCAGTACTTTGCCCACGACAGAGCCCGCCTTCCTTACCAGCTTATTAAGACGTGAGGCGTCCCTCTTCTTAATGCTTCCTCCCCAACACGCCACCACAAAGAAGAGGGCGCTCTCCACAACTGACCTATAGAACATCTTCAGCATCTCACTACAGACATTAAATGACGCCAACCTTCTAAGGAAGTACAGTCGACTCTGTGCCTTCCTGCACAAGGCATCTGTGTTGGCAGTCCAGTCTAGCTTCTCGTCTAACTGTACTCCCAGATACTTGTAGGTCTTAACCTGCTCCACACATTCTCCATTAATGATCACTGGCTCCATACGAGGCCTAGATCTCCTAAAGTCCACCACCATCTCCTTGGTGACCACACCAGCTGACTCACAGGTGAAGAGTTGCCTCACCTGGAAGGACTGTCTGGGGCCCTGAATGGTGGTGAGGGAGGAAGTGTAAGGGCAGGTGTAGCACTTGTTCTGCTTGCATGTTATATTGCATTATAATGCCACCAGGAGAGGGAATACAGAGGCCAAAGTATTGGGGTGCAGAGGGTCAGAGAGATGGAGAGGGGTGAATTAAGAAATGATCTGGCATTGAATGTAGTCTAAGAGGTTCACTTAGTCAGTGTTTGAGATGAAAGGGTTATCATATCACGTGGCTAAAATAATCATTGTCATAGTAATACAGCAAGGACATAGGTTATTTGGCCTAACTCATCCATCCTCCTGTAGGCAGCCACGATCCAGAGTGAGGTTTTGGCTGGGTAAGGAGAAGGGCTGAGAGAATAAGCAAATGAGAAATGCAAAAAGAGAGAGCAGGGAGAGGGAGTAATTAACAGAAGTTTGAGAAATCGATGTTCATGCTATCAGATTGGAGGATACCCAGACTGAATATGAGGTGTTGCTCTTCCAACCTAAGTTTGGCCTCATTGTGGCATGTCAGTATGGGAATGGGAAGTTGAATTGAAATGGGTAGCCACTGGGATACCTTACCTTTTGATATGGACCGAGTGTAGCTGCTTGATGACGTGGTCCCACAATCTGCAGAGTGAAGGTGCTTGATGAAGCGGTCTCACAACCTGCCGATGGAGAGGAGGCCATATTGGAAGCATGAGATACTATAGATGAGCTTTCAAGATTCACAGGTGAAGTATTACCTCTTTAGGGCCCTGTATGGTAGTGAAGGCATTCTAGAATGGAAAGCCTCATTCTGAGAAATGATGTGGCAGAGTTTGAGGAACTGAGAGAGGACATAGCAGTTTTAGGAGTGTCAAAGTGGGAAGATGTATAATCAAGATTTTCAAAAGATGGGAGTAGATAATCTATCTCCAGAGATGAACATAGAAATTATTTAGGATTGATAATGAATTTGCAAATTTGGATTCAAAAGTGTATTGGTCAGTAGTAATAGATGAGTGATTTTCTGACTGGAAATCTGTGACAAATAGGACCTTGAGTAGTATCGTAGAACAAAGGGACCTGGAACTACCAGTAATAAGAAGGGTGAGCAGCCTGACATTGTGTGGATCAGAAATAACATCTCCACCTCATTGACAATCAACACTGGTGCACCTCAGGGATGTGTGCTTAGCCTGCTGCTCCACTCTCTCTACGCCCATGACTATGTGGCTGGGCACAGCTCAAATGCCATTTATAAATTTTTTGATCACACAAACATTGTTGGCAGAATTTCAGATGGTGCTGAGAAGGTGTACAGGAGCGAGATATATCAGCTAGGTGAGTGGTGTCACAGTAACAACTTTTCACTCAGTGTCATTAAGACCAAAGAAATGATAGTGGACTTCAGAAAGAGTAAGATGAGGGAACACACACCAGTCCTCATAGAGGGGTCAAAAGTGAACAATTTCAAGTTCCTGGGTGCCAACATCTCTGAGGACCTATTCTGGGCCCAACATATCAATGCAGTTACAAATAAGGCATGACAGTGGCTATATTTCATTAGGAGTTTAAGGAGATTTAGTATGTCACCAAAGACACTCACAAATTTCTACAGATATACCATCAAAAGCATTCTAACTGGCTGTACCATTGTCTGGTATGGGAGGGGGGTCCTACTGCACAAGATCAAAATGAGCTGCAGAAAGTTGTGAACACAGTCAGCTCTATCATGGGCATTAGCCTCGGTAGCACCCAGGACATTTTCAAGGAGTGATGCCTTTAAACGGCGGATCCATCTTTAAGGGCCCACATCACCCAAGACATACCTGCTTCTTTGCTACCTTCTGGAAGGAGGTACAGGAGCCTGAAGGCACACTCTCTTTGAACCAGTTCTGGAGCCTGATTCAGGAGCAGACTTTTCCCCTCTGCCTTCCGATTTCTGAATGGACATTGACGCCATGAACACTACCTCATGATTTCTTAATTTCTATTTTTGCACTATTTATTACATATATCAACAAATAATAAAATCTGTGAATTACTGTGTGTATATATATATATACACACACATATACTGTTAATTCACAGATTTTTTTAATTATGCATTACAATGTACTGCTGCCACAAAAACAACAAATTTCACAACATATACCTGATATTAAACCCGACCCTGATTCTGACACAATAGTATCAATGGCAGAGCTAGGAAAAGGGTTAAGATCCTGAAGAGTGAATATAGGGAGTATTGGAAGGAAGCTAAGAAGCAATATTACTCTGCCAGGGTAATAATCTCTGGATTGCTGCCTGTACCATATGACAGTGAGGGTAAGATATTGCAAATGAATACATTACTGAAGAATTGCTGCAGGGGACAGGATTTTAGATTTGTTGGTCATTGGGATCTCTTTTGGGGAAGGTATGACCTGTATGAAAGGAACTGGCTACACTGAACGAGGTGTCTTCAGTGGAAGTGTGTTAGAGCCATTGGGGAGGTTTTAAACTAAGTTGTCAGTGGATGGGAACTAGAATGATATATCAGAGGATGGAGCAGTTGATGTAAAGGTAAATGCATTCTTTAGTGAGACTGTGAGGAAGGATACACAGTGAATAGAGCATGATTGCAGTCATTTGGATGGGTTGAAATGTGTTTATTTTAATTCAAAAAGTATCAGAAACAAGGGTGATGATATGGACCAGGAGCTGGAACTAAAACATTGGGGCCATTATAGAGACTTGTTGGTCACAACGGCAGGAATGGTTGCTGCATTTTTCGGGGATTTAGATATTTCAAAAGGGACAGGGGCAGAAGTGAAAGGAGTGATGAACCATCATATAGGAGGGAGAATGAAAATCTGGCTGAATGGTACCACCACAACAACAACCTCTCACTCAATGTCATCAGAACCAAAGGGCTGATTATTGACTACAAGAGGAAGAATCCGAAGGTTCATGACCCAGTCCTTCTCAGGGGATCAGAGGTGGAGAGACAAATCATAAACACGAGAAAGTCTGCAGATACTGGAAGTCCAAAGCAACACACACCAAATGCTGGAGGAGCTCAGTAGGTCACACAGCATCTATGGAAAGGGCCTTTACTGTTCTTGGCTAAGACCCTTCTTCAGAACTGAAAGGAAGGGGGAAGATGTCTGAATAAAATGTGGGGGGAGGGGAAGGAGGCCAGCTAGAAGATGAGAAGTGAAGCCAGGTGGGTGAGAAAAGTAAATGGCTGGAGAGGAAGGAAACTGATAGGAGAGCAGAGAGAAAGAGAAAGAGGAGGGGACACAGGGAGAAGTGATAGGCAGGTGAGAAGAGGTGAAAGGTCAGAATGGGGAATAGAAGAAGAGAGGAGTGGGAAGAAAAAAATACTGGAAGAAGTAATCAATATTCATGCCATCAAGTTGGAGATGACTCAGATGGAACATACAGTGTTGCTCCTCCACTCTGAGAGTGGACCCATCTTAGCACAAGAGGAGGCAATGGACTGACATGTCAGAACAGGAATGAAAATTGGAATTAAAATGTTTGGCTGGCTATTGGCGGATGGAGTGGAGGTGCTCGATGAAGCGGTCCCTTCATCAATCGTGGAATTGAGTTTAGGAGCTGAGATGTAATGTTGCAGCTGTATAGGACCCTGGTCAGACCCCACTTGGAGTACTGTGCTCAGTTCTGGTCGCCTCACTACAGGAAGGATGTGGAAACCATAGAAAGGGTGCAGAGGAGATTTACAAGAACATTGCCTGGATTGGGGAGCATGCCTTATGAAAATAGGTTGAGTGAACTTGGCCTTTTCTCTTGGAGCGAGGGAGGATGAGAGGTGACCTGATAGAGGTGTATAAGATGATGAGAGGCATTGATCATGTGGATAGTCAGAGGCTTTTTCCCAGGGCTGAAATGGCTAGCATGAGAGGGCACAGTTTTAAGGTGCTTGGAAGTAGGTACATAGGGGATGTCAGGGGTAAGTTTTTTTTATGCAGAGAGTGGTGAGTGCTTGGAATGGGCTGCCAGCGACGGTGGTGGAGGCAGATATGATAAGGTCTTTTAAGAGACTCCTAGATAGGTACATGGAGCTTAGAAAAATAGAGGTCTATGGGTAACCCTAGGTAATTTCTAAGATAAGGACATGTTCGGTACAGTTTTGTGAGCCAAAGGGCCTGTATTGTGCTGTAGGTTTTCTATGTTTCTAAAATACTCATTCAGTTCCTCTGCCATCTCTGCATCTCTCATTACAATATCTCCAGCATCTGAACTTCCTATCTCTAATATCTCTAGTTAGTCAGTTTATAAATTCATGTGCTGGGAACTGAGACAATTAAGGTAGCTGTCAGTAAATACAGGTTTTCTCTGTGCCTAACGGATCATTATTATGAAGGGGTAATCCTTGTACAGGTACATGGAGGGAACTATATAGAGGGATGTGGGCCAGATGCATGAAATTGGGTCTATCAATCTGTGCAGCCATTTAGGAACCTCTAGTCTTAATGGCCACCTGAGCTTCCAGTTGGCAGCCATTTTGACTCCACTTCCCTCCATAATTAGTCTGTCTGTCCTCAGCCTCCTCCACTGACAGCATGAGGCCCAGCACAAATTTGAAGATGGAAATCTCATATTCTGCCTGATTAGTCTACAATCTCTTCTCTGAGGATTGTCACCTTGTCATGGTGGAGAGGTTTATGAGTTCCTGAGATCCCAAGACTGATGCTGTCTGCAGATTAGCTCCTGGTAGGGTCACATATAGAGGTAACAGCAAGGGGGAGGTCCCAGACAGGGCAATCCAACCAAGGCCTCAGTGGTGGAGCTGGTGGAAGATAATGACACATCTCAATGGTAGTGAAGGTGGCGGAAGGCTGCAGCAGTGCAGGGTCCCCAGACATCTTACACTCCATGCCACTGGACCCTGACCCTGATAAATCAGGAACAGTATGGTGGCTACCTGTGTATCAGCCTCCCCACGTCAAACAAAGCCATGCACAAGCGTTCTCTATTACAGTCAAACACTTAGGAGAACATCGTTCTTGACTTGAGCGATCACACTACTACTAGTCTACAACCCAATAGTGTGAATATTGAATTTTCTATTTTCAGGGAATCCTTACTTATTGTGCTCTCCTCTCCCTTTTTTCTCAATTCTCCTCTTGGCATCACATTTCTGTTCTTTATCCCACACCACCACTTCTAGTCCTCCATCACTTCCACTTCAACTTCCCACTCCTGTCACCATCCACCTACTAACAACACACTTCACCCACTGTTTTCTTCTCCCACCTAGCTCCATCTGTCTTTCATCTCTTCTGTAGTGGCTGACTCTAAATTCTACCGAATGTTGAAAGGATTAGATAGGATGGATGTGGAGAGGATGTTTCCTATGGTAGGGTTATCCAGAACTAGAGGGCACAGCCTCAAAATTGAGGGGTAACCTTTTAGAACAGAGGTAAGGAGGAATTTTTTTTTTAGCCAGAGAGTAGTGAATCTGTAGAATGCTCTGCCACAGACTGCAGTGGAGTATATTTAAAGCGGTAGTTGATAGTTTCCTGATTGGTCAGGGCATCAAAAGACATGGTGAGAAAGCAGGTGTATGGGGTTGAGTAGGATCCAGGATCAGCCATGATGGAATGGCAGAGCAGACTTGATAACATAATTCTGCTCCTATGCCTTATGGTCTTGCTTTATCATCTCTCATCAGTCACCTTATTTACAGCCTTGTGTCACTTTATAGACATACAATCAAGCTAGGTATATATCTGGTGTATTTATATTTATTGTGTGTTTTGTATTATTATTGCTATTTATTATCTGCATTTGCAGTTTGTTTACGGTTTACAGTTCCTGATGTTTATAGTTTAAAGTTACTGTTAGGGTTCAGGTTAGCCAGGACAAAGGCTTTAATGCACCCCGTGACCAGCTTCTCATAGCATTTCATAATGGTTGATGTTAATGCCACAGGATCATAGTCATTTAGGCAGGTTACCGTCGACATCTTTGGCACTGCAACTATCTATTTATTTATCTATTTATATGTGTATTTATTTGTTTGTTTGTTCATCTATTTGCTTACATTTCTACTTATCTATTACCTATTTATTTTAACCGAGTAATTTTTTTTAATGCCTTCGCACTGTACTGCAGCCACAAAACAACAAATTTCATGATATAAGTCAGTGGTAATAAACCTGATTCTGATTTGAGCCTTTTCCACTCCATACCTTGTCTGCCACCTATTGGAACTTGACTGAAAGTTTAAAGAATGTTCAAACTGCGTCAGTAGTGACATTGCTTATATATTGCTTCTCCTCTGTTAGTTCTGTAATTGCATCAGACTGTACCAAAAACTTTTTTACAACTTCTGGGAGACACTGTAGATTTTCACATTTCAGCCAATGAGACTCAGAAGATACAGTCAGCTTTAATTGTTTGAATGATATATGAGTGGAACTGGTCAGTGTGTACAGGGAACCTCAACGATCATCAGTGATTCCATTTCAGCAGAAGTGAAAAAAGTCGCAGAACCAGAAAATGCCAACAGATAGTGCCATTGATATGCAAATGAATTAAATTTGAATAACCTGTGGGAGGTGATCTGGACTTCCTTTAAATCACAGAGAAGTCAGCAGAACTAAATCTGCTTCTGATACTTCACCTCTTCAGCATTCAGAGAGCTCCCAACAGAGAGAAATGGCTTCAGTTCTACCTGTGCTTCTTCTAAGTTTATTTCTTCAGTGTACACCAAGCTATTCACAGCAACTTTGCAAGCTAGAAAATGCAACGAATAAAGAAAGCTTTAATTTTACCATCAGTCCAGCAGTGTATAAGCCCAACACCACCTACAATGGTAAGTTATTGCTTGATATCACAACTTGTTCAACCTGTTATAAAACTTTCAAAATTACTTTAAAACTGTCTTAGCAAGCACAAGTTTCATTTGAGATTGTGGAAGCTATCGTTTTCCCTGAGTTTTTCTGCTTTGTCTTCATCCTGCATTATACTCGGACGAAGGTTCATTAATGTTTGGAAACAGGGAATGAGATATAAGGCATTATTCCTTGGACAGTATGAGACTGAGAGGTGATCTTACAGAGGTGTATAAAATCATGGTGGACGTAGAAAGAGCAAATGGACTCAGTTTTTCTCCCAGAGTTGGGGAATCAAGAGTTAGAAGGTACAGTTTTGAGGAGAGAAATTTAACCCAAACTTGAGGGGTAACCATTTTTCTACATGAAGGTTGATATCTATTGTATGTGGAATCAGCTATTAGAGGAAGAGGCTGAGGCTGATACAATTAGAACTTTTAAAAGGCACTTGGACAGGTACAAGGATTTGAATGGTTTAGTAGGTTATGAGCCTAATAGGGTATCTTGGTCAGCATATACCAATTGGGCCGAAGAGCCTGTTTCCAAGCTGTTAACTCTATGACTAAACACAACAGACTTGGTAAAAAACTTGTTCATATGGAGAAGGATAACCCTCTGTAAGAAGTGTATCAAACTCCAAAACTTGCTTCTGTCTAAATGTTAATTCACAAATGAGCCATATTAAAGTCTCAGAGGGAATCTTCCCAATTGTTCAAGTATTGTAAAAATATGATTTTAAGCAACAGAGACACAAGAGTTTAAAAAATGCTGGAATCTGAAGCAACAACTAATCTACTGGGGGAAATCAGTGGGTCAGACAGGACCTGGTGGGGTGAAAGGAATGGTCAATGTTTCAGGTAAAGCCCGCCCCAAGACTAAGAGTGTACTCGCAAACAAAGGAAACTGTACATGTGTTAAAGAACAAGAAATCATTTTATTAGAGTTATAACAAACATGAAATACAGAAAGGAAACCAACTGGTTAATGAAGTAGCAGCACAGAAAACAAACTAATACTCATCCACTAAATGAGCTAATCTGTAGAAATCCAAAGCATTTTGGATAAAGATGCATAAAAGTGCATAAGATCAAAGAGTTAATTGTGTCATCACTGATCGGAGAGGGGAGAAATGTGTTTTGTTTAGTGAGAGATTGGCAGCAGTATTGGAGACAGGGAACTTCCCATCTGCCATCAGATTTCTGAACGGTTTACAAACCCATGAACACGAACTCTCTACTTATTGGTTAGTTAGCTTGTTTTGTAACTTGTAGTAATTTTTATGTATTGTAATGTACTACTGCTACAAAACCACAAATTTCACTACATATGTCAATGATAATAAACTTGATTCCAATTCTGATTCTGATTTTGAGAGTTGCTGTACTGGAAGGTGGCTTCACTTAAGTCAGGCTGGAGACAGTCCCTAGTGAAGCAAATGATTAGGGCCAAAGTGTTATACCAAACAGTAGGACAGCACATTCTTGGATGTGGTTGGTGGAATGGGATGAATTTAGAAAGTTTAAATGAAAGGATGTTTAAAAAATGCTTACAAGTTATGGCAAACAGTAGTGAAATGTGTAATGATAATTAGAGCAACAGATGAAGTGCTGGATTCCTTAGACCAGTCAGCATTTATAGAGGGAAATAAATGATCAATGTTTCAAGTTGACACCCCTCATCTGATGTGGATTGCAGCATCTGGAGTTTCTTGTGTTTCAGTGATAGTCAGAGTCTGACAAGAAGGGACGTACAGATAGAGAAGAAAACTACAATTAGAATCCACGCTGGAAAAATGGATCAGGTTCATTATCTGAATGTGCAAATAATTTATAACAAGATGAGGAACTTAGTGACAAAAATAGAACTAACCAAGATGATATAATAACTATTATATATTCCTTGGTCACCCTTTGCTCCAATGTGCAATTTTCACAATTTTTGGGTCATTGTCCTTTTCAGTAACATTCAAAGTATTTTCATTCATTTTTTTATATTTGAAGATACCTTTAAACTTTTATGGAGACTTGGGAAACCAGTTTCAGAAGTATGATGGATGACAAGAAATTGATGCATTCAGAATCAGAATCAGGTTTATTATCTCCGGCATGTTAACTTAGCAGCAGCAGTTCAATGCAATACATAATCTAGCACAGAGAGAGAAAACAATAATAAATAAAATAAAACATAATAATAAATAAACAAGTAAATCAATTACACATATCGAATAGATTTTTTAAAAATGTGCAAAAACAGGAATACTGTATATCAAAAATAAAGTGAGGTAATGTCCAAAGCTTCAATGTCCATTTAGGCAGAGTGGAAGAAGCTGTTCCTGAATTGCTGAGTGTGTGCCTTCAGGCTTCTGTATCTCCTATCTGATGGTAACAGTGAGAAAAGGTCATGCCCTGGGTGCTGGAGGAGGTCCTTAATAGTGGACACTGCCTTTCTGAGACACCGCTCCCTGAAGATGTCCTGGGTACTTTGTAGGCTAGTGCTCAAGATGGAGCTGACTAGATTTACAACCTTCTGCAGCTTCTTTCGGTCCTGTGCAGTAGCCCCTCCACACCAGACAGTGAATACAGTGTATGGTGCAAAAATGTATCAGGAGAAGTGGTCCAGCCATGGCTAATGGAGCAGCTTGATTTATTGTTAATATAAAAAGTGATTAGGTGATATGGAGCTACTGCAGGCTTGTGCTGCTGTGAAGGAAATGACAGTGAGAGGACTAAGTGCTGGTTGTGTTGGGGACACAGGGGCAGAAGAGTTTTGCATTTATATAATATATTTTGTGAACTGAAGGTATTCCAAAGTGCCAATGAAACTGGAAATGGATTTGGTTTACTGTTGTCCCATATACTGAGATACAGTGAAAAACCTATCTTGTATATTTTTCAAACTGATCAAACTGAAAAGGTAGAACAAGGTAAAGGAATAACAGAATGTAGAGTAAGATGTAACAGCTACAGAGAAAGGGCAGTGCAGGTAGACAATAAAGTGTAAGACTATAATGAGGTAGATTGTGAATTCAAGAGTCCATCTATCATACTGGTTATAGATTGAAATCTGAAAGTGACCAAGACACAGCTTATGAATGGATGATAAAAAACTAAGCCTGTTGCAATTAGTAGGGAGTTTCATGCCTTTGGGTTTAGTTGCTTTGATGTCATTGGGAGCCTTGACTAACGTCTTCTTGAGACAGACAACTGAACAAAAGTTGCTTGTGCAGTGAACAGAAGTATGGTGCTGGTAAAAAACTGGAGTGGAATATTGGATAAGGTGCAAATACTCTAGGAAAGTTGTTCAAAGCAAAGGTATGTTAGGGCTGGAATTTTGGAAAGGGGGTTGAGGACATTTCACCCTAATTTATAATTTACCTTTAGTAGCAGATGGAAAGCTGAATCACTACGAATATGAAATATACACTCAGATGCCACTTTATTAGGTACACCTGCTCATCAATGCAAATATCTAATCAGCCAATCATGTGGCAGCAACTCAATGCATAAAAGCATGCAGACATGGTCAAGAGGCTCAGTTGTGTTCAGACCAAACATCAGAATAGTGATCTAGGTGACTTGGACCTTGGAATGATTATTGGTGCTTGATAGGGTGGTTTGAGTATCTCAGAAACTGCTGACCTCCTGGTATTTTCACACACAACAGTCCTGACAAAGGTTTTCGGCCCGAAATGTCGACTCTACTTTTTTCCATAGATGCTGCCTGGCCTGAGTTCCTCCAGCATTTTGTGTGTGTTGCTCAATCAGTATTTAGTTGGCATTCTGGAATAAAACCATAAGGCACAGGAGTAAAATTAGGCCATTTGACCCATTGAGTCTGCTCTGCCATTCCATTATGGCTCATTTATTATCCCTCTCAACCCTATTCTCCTCTCTTCTCCCTGTAACCTTTGACACCCTTACTAATCAAGAACCTATCAGCTTCCAGTTTAAATATACTCAATAACTTGGCCTCCACAGCCGTCCGTAGCAATGAATTCCACAGATTCACCATCCTCAGTCTAAAGAAATTCCTCCTCATCTCTATTCTAAATGGACATCCCTCAGCTGTGTTCTCTGGTTCTAGTCTCCCACACTATAGCAAACATCCTCTCCATGTCCATTCTATCTAGGCTTTTCAATATTTGACAGGTTTCAATGAAACCTCCCCCCCCCCCCCCCCATTCTTCTAAACTTCAGCAAGTAAAGGCCCAGAGCTATCAAACGCTTCTCCTCATATGTTAACCTTTTCATTCCTGGAATCATCCTCATGAACCTCCTCTCTATCAGTGCATCCTTTCTAATATGAAGGGCCCAAAAGTGCTTACAATACTTACAGAGTAAGTGCTTACAGAGTCATGAAGCCCTCGGGATAATGCAAAACACTGTTTCATAGGTCTGTCAAGTTCTGCATTTGAAAAAGGTAAAGTATCAAATAAAGTCCATTTTAATTTGCTATTGACTCATTCTTACAAGTATATCACAATTACAAGTATGACAACATTGATGGTGAAATGTTGACATAACAGAAAGTTAACAAATAATCCTTCAAAGTTCAACTGGTTGACAATGAAGTGCTGCTACTTAACTCCTTTCCTTTGTGTGGGAATATTAACTCTCTTTTGCCTTCTCAGTTACCGTTTCAGGATTGCAAAACGAAGTAAAAGTAGCACTATCAGCTGCCATGAATAATATGGCCATTGGGACTTGGGAAAATAATGCCTCAGATTGCTCTGGAATTTTAAAAGAGACCAGTTCAAATTTGGAGGCGCGATGGACTTCATCTAGTGAAAACGACTATAATGTTGAGTTCAGGTATTGTTTCACTTAATCTTCATATTATAGGTTCTGACAAGTTGGCTTGCCCATGACATGCATTGAATTACTGAGTGATCCTGATCAGTAACTGGGGCTTGTGCAGTGCATGTACACTCAGTGACCACTTTCTTAGTTACAACTGCACTCCTACTCATTAATGCAAATATCTAAGCAGCAAATCTAAGTATCTTTGACCATGGAATGATTGTAGGTGCTAGATGGGATAGTTTGAGTATCTCAGAAACTGCTGATATTCTGCAATTTGTACACAGAACAATCTCAGAGAATGGTGCAAAAAACAACAACAAAAAACATCCAGTGAACAGTAGTTCTGTGGGTTAAAATGGCTTGTTAATGAAAGAGGTAAGATGAGAATGGCCAGACTGGTTCAAGCTGACAGGAAGGCAACAGTAACTCAAGAAGCCACACAGTGGTGTGCAGAAGAGTATCCCTGAATGCACAATATGCTGACCCTTGAAGTGGATGGGCTACAGCAGCAGAAGACCACAACAGGTTCCATTCCTGTACCTAATAAAGTGGACACTGAGTGTATAATCCATAAATATCAAAGATATTTTCAGTGAACTGTAAGGTTTACACAACATCTACCTGCACACAGCATAACCAATCAAAAGTCAGGAAGAAATTGGGCATTAAATAAGAGAACCAACTATTGATTGGCTCTGCTGTGAGACAACAGATAGCCAGTCCCAAATGGAAGAAAACTGGATCTTTACTAACACACCTTTGAACAAACTAGAAACTGTTTATTCTTTCTAAAGAACCTCATACCTCACAGTTAACCCTTTATCTTTTAGAAATCATTATTCTGGGTGCAGAATAACAACACAAATAAAACCCATATAAAATACTGGAGAAACTCAGTAGGTCAGGCAGCATCTATGGAAAGGAATAAACAGTCAATGTTTCGGACCCAGAACTTTCATTCTTTGATTGTATTATCTCAATCTGCTCAATGACAATAAATTATATTGATAATTATTCCTATTGTGCATTTTTAGAATCAATTAACAGTTCTGGAACCAAACAAAAGTCTAAAATAGAACTTTAACAGATCCCTGTTAGATCTATATTCATGGAAATATTTTAAACATTTTCCTCTAGTCCACTGGGTGAACTGAATTGTTTAATAAGTAATTATGATGAATGACTTGTAACATATCTGTGTTTCCATCTTTGTCTAGGGCTTATGCCATGATGGGCAATGAAACATATTTCCAGACAAAAATGATTAACTGTAAGATTTATTTTATTCTTCAATAGAAAAATGGATAGTTATTGTATGATAAAGAACATTTTGTTGATTTCTTTTAACTGTGCTTGCTTGTTATTTTTAAGCGGTAAAGGTAAAAAAACTCACAGCTTCTTCCCATTGTCGCCCCCAATAAACCAAGGCGAAGTTCAAAGTAAATATCTCATCAAATAATGTGTACTGTGTGTATAAGTAAAGTATGTATATCTCAGCATATACCTACTACCTTGAGATTCATTTTCTTGCAGGCATTCACAGTTGAACAAAGAAACACAATAGAATCAATGAAAAACTATACAATCAAAGATGGACAAAGAACCAGTGTGCATAATAAGACAAACTGTGCAGTAACAAAAAAGCAAATAATAGTAACAATAAATAAGTAATAAATAATACAGAGAACATGAATTGTAGAGTCCCAGAAAGTGACCCTATAGGTTGTGTTTAGGTGAGTGAAGTTATCCAAGCCAGTTCAGGAACCTGATGGTTGTAGGGTAATAACTGTTCCTGAACCTGGTGGTGTGGGACCTAAGGCTCCTGCATCTATTGCCCAATGGTAGTAGCAAGAAGAGAGTATGGCCTGAATGATGTGCATCCTTGATGGATGCTGCATTCTTGTGGCAGTGTTCCTTGTAAATATGCTCATTGGTGGGGAAGGCTTTGCCTGTGATGGACTGGACTGCATTGAACACCTTTTGCAGGCTTTTCCATTCAAACGCATTGAACCAGGCCATAATTCAACCAGTCAGAATACTCTCCACTGTGCAGCTGTAGAGGTTTGTCAAAGTTCTAGATGATATGCCGAATCTGCAAAGTTACTGTCTTTCCCTTTCTGTCCCACATGATATAATTCAGAAGAAGACAAATTCTTCTTGACTGGAACAGTTAATGGAGCACTTTAGATAAGTTGGACATGAGTCATCGTAAAAGGAGACAAAATGACCTGGGTTCCTCCTCCTTATCCTTGTTCAAGGAACCCTCACAGTCAATATAATGGTGCTCCATTAAGGTAATCTATTTTCCTTAAGACCTTGATGAGATTACCTTAGTTGACATCATCATCATCATTATGTGGCGTGTCATATGACGTGGGCGATCATGGTCTTATCCAAGATCATGATTGTTCTTGGCAAATTTTTCCACAGAAATGTCTTCTTCTGGGCAGTGTCTTTACAACATGGGTGACCATAACTGTTATAGAAACATAGAAAACCTACAGAACAATACTGGCCCTTTGGCCCACAAAGCTGTCCCGAACATGTCCTTACCTGAGAAATTACCAAGGGTTACACATAGCCCTCTATTTTTCTGAGCTCCATATACCTGTACAGGAGTCTCTTTAAAGACCTAACAGATCAGCTTCCACCACCGTTGCCAGCAGCCCGTTCCACGCACTCACCACTCTCTGCGTTAAAAGCTTACCCCTGATATCTCCTCTGTACCTTCTTCCAAGCACCTTAAAACTGTGCCCTCTCGTGCTAGCCATTTCAGCCTTGGGAAAAAGCCTTATACACTTCTAACAGGTCATCTCTCATCCTCTGTCGCCCCAAGGAGAAAAGGCCAAGTTCATTCAACCTATTCTCATAAGGCATGCTCCCCAATCCAGGCAACATCCTTGTAAATCTCCTCTGCACCCTTTCCACATCCTTCCTGTAGTGAAGCGACCAGAACTGAGCACAATACTCCAAGTGGGGTCTGACCAGGGTCCTATATAGCTGCAACATTACCTCTCGGCTCCTAAATTCAATTCCACGATTAATAAAGACCAATACACCGTACGCCTTCTTAACCACAGAGTCAACCTGCGCAGCAGCTTTGAGTGTCCTATGGACTCAGACCCCAAGATCCCTCTGATCCTCCACACTGCCAAGAGTCTTACCATTAATACTATATTCTGCCATCATATTTGAGCTACCAAAATGAACCACTTCACCCTTATCTGGGTTGAACTCCATCTGCCACTTCTCAGTCCGATTTCGCATCCTATCAATGTCCCGCTGTAACCTCTGACAGCCTATCTACAACACTGTCCACAACACCCCCAGCCTTTGTGTCATCAGCGAATTTACTAACCTATCTCTCCACTTCTTCATCCAGGTCATTTATAAAAATCACAAAGAGTAAGGGTCCCAGAACAGATCCCTGAGGCACACCACTGGTGACCAACCTCCATGCAGAATATGACCCATCTACAAACACTCTTTGCCTTCTGTGGGCAAGCCAGTTCTGGATCCACAAAGCAATTTCCCCTTGGATCCCATGCCTCCTTACTTTCTCAATAAGCCCTGCATGGGGTACCTTGTCAAATGTCTTGCTGAAATCCATATACACTATACCTACTGCTCTACCCTCATCAATGTATTTAGTCACATCCTCAAAAAATTAAATCAGGCATCTGTATTATCAATACTCTTCAGAGATTGTCTGCCTGGCATTAGTGGTTGCATAACCAGGACTTGTGATATATACCAGCTGCTCATACAACCATCCACCACCTGCTCACAAAGAATCACATGACCCTGGTTTGTTGGGGGGGGGGGGGGCTAAGCAGGCGCTACACCTTTCCTAAGGGTGTCCTGCAGGTGTCACCCGGTTCAGATATGGCTAAGTGCAGAGTGAGAGACACTGAAGCGGGTCAATGTTTCACGGACTTTAATGCGAACAGTGTTAAAGGAAAAAGAATGCAATAAACAGGAGGCCAAACAGGGCCATTAACTAAAACTCTCAAATGGAAAACAAAGCCTACACTGTGGCTGAACAGAACAATTAAATATAAAACAAATACTGCTAGCCTTCAGAGTCAGTTGACTCGACAATCTAATTTCTCAGGCAAGGCCGAATACGAACAGGCAGCGAAGAATTGCTGTGCTGTGTCCAAGCCTCGACAACACTATGACAGAATGAATTGAGTTAAATACTATCACAATGAAATAATAATTAGCTGACACGTACATATTCACGAACGCAAGTGTGGTACCTGCTGCACTACCGAATCTGTGGTTGTTACAGCAGGCTAATGGAGGGAAGGAGTACTTTAACACCTCCTTTAGTAGAGACGTATTTCCACCTCACCACCCAGGTGAGGTGCTTTTGGGGCTTGTGCTTTTTTGTTGAGACTCGCCATAGCAACTTAGTTTGTTAATTCATTGGTGTTAAATATAACAATGTGATCATTTTTCCACCTGGAAGAGAATCAGAATCAGGGTTGTTATCATCGGCATGTGTTGTGAAATGTGCTAACTTAGCAGCAGTAATATAAATGCAATACATAATATAGAGGAAATCAATCTATCAATCACTCAATCAATTACAGTTTATGTATACTGAATAGATTAAAATAATGCAAAAACAGAAATAATATATACTAAAAAAGTGAGGTAGAGTTCACGGGTTCAATGTCTATTTAGGAATCAGATGGCAAAGGGGAAGAAGCTGTTCCTGAATCACTGAGTGTGTGCCTTCAGGCTTCTGTACCTCCTTCCTGATGGTAACAGTGAGAAAAGGACATGCCCTGGGTGCTGGAGGTCCTTAATAATGGACACTGCCTTTCTGAGACACCGCTCCCTAAAGACGTCCTGAGTACTTTGTAGGCTAGTGCCCAAAATGGAACTGACTAAATTTACAACCTTGTGCAGCTTCTTTCAGTCCTGTGCAGTAGCCCCCCCCCCCCCATACCAGACAATGGTGCAGCCTGTCAGAATGCTCTCCATGGTACAAATATAGTTTTTGAGTGTATTTGTTGACATACCAAATCTCTTCAAACTCCTAATAAAGTATAGCTGCTGTCTAGCCCTCTTTATAACTACATCGCTATGTTGGGACCAGGTTAGATCCTCAGAGATCTTGACACCAAGGAACTTGAAGCTGCTCACTCTCTCCATTTCTGATCTCTTTATGAGGATTGGTATGTGTTCCTTCGTCTTACCCTTCCTGAAGTCCACAATCAGCTCTTTCGTCTCACTGACGTTGAGTGCCAGGTTGTTGCTGCGGCAGCATTCCACTAGTTGGCATATCTCACTCCTGTATGCCTTCTCATCACCACCTGAGATTCTACCAACGATGGTTGTATTATCAGCAAATTTAAAGATGGTATTTGAACTGGGTATAGAGAGAGAAGAGCAGTGGGCTAAGTACACACCCCTGATATGCACCAGTGTTGAGCCGAGGAGACGACAGCATGTTTTCCATTCAGTTCACATATTCTGACTTTGAATCTTACTGAAAAAATAATGGATGCATCACTTCAACAGAAAGGGAACTGAAGGACACTAATTTAATATCAAAGTCTAAGTCCAGGTTATTGTCCTATGCATAAGTACCTGAATGCACAGGTGCAATGAAAACATTACTTGCAGCAGCATCACAGGCACATATTATCAGATAAGTAGTTTTCATAAGAAAATCATACATTTAATATAAAGTATGCAATTTTTACAAGAAAGAACACAATTAAGACAAAAAGAAACAAGGTTAATCTTAATACAAAGAGGTCATAGTGTTGCTAAACGGTAGTGACTAAGGGTTTGCCAGTTCAAAGTTCAAAGTACACAAATCACCATATAAAACCCTGTGATTCTATTTTGGCGGGCATAAACATAATGGAATCAATGAAAGACCACACCAACAGGACAGACAGCCAATATGCAAAAGTCAACAAACTGCAAATATAAAAGAAAAAAATAAATAAATAAGCAATAAATATTGAAAACATGGAACAAGGATTCCTTGAAAGTGAGTCTACAGGTTGTGGGAACAGTTCAGTGATAGGGCGAGTGAAGTTGAATGAAGTTATCTCCTCTGGTTCAAGAGCCTGATAATTGAGAGGTAATAACCGTTTCTGAACCTGAGGGTGTGAGTCCTGACGACAGCAGCAAGAAGAGAGCATAGGTAGGGTGGTGGGACTCTTTGATGATGGATGCTGCTTTCCTGTGACAGTGCTCTATGTAGATGTGCTCAATGGTGCAGAGTTCTTTACCCATGATGGAAGTTTGTCAAAGTTTTAGATGTCATGCCAAATCTTCACATGGTTCTAATGAAGTTGAGGCACTGCCATGCTTTCTTCATAATTACACTCACATGCTGGGCCCAGGGAAGATACTTTGGATCAAGAACCAAATGGCTGAAGTGAAATAACTGTTCCTGTAACTGGTGGAGTGGGGCTTCAGGATATTGTACCTTTTGCTTGATGGTATCTGCAAGATGATGGCATGGCCTGGATGGTGGGATTCTTTGTTAATAGATGCTGCCTTCTTGAGACTGTGTCTCCTGTAGTTACCTTCAATGATGGGGAGGAACATTCTAGTAATATCTATAATAGACATATTGTGCTTGGTAAAGGCAATGCTGCATTTGAAATGTATTCAAATTAAAAATTATTGTGTAATAATTATGAATTCTTCACACAGCTTCTGACACCATGACTAACATGACCACCATGAACAATACAAGCACCACTCCAATGACTTCACATGGTAAGGTCACAGAAAGTGCTGGTAGTTTCAAGCCACTGCTCGATTTTATTTATGTTTCTGCTCCTTGCTACTGTCCAATAAGAGCTGAATCCAGAGTTGAAGTAAGTCATATCCACATGTATGCAAAGTTACAATGAAAAACTTGCTTGCAGCAGCATCAAATATCTAACATACTTGAAATTATGCATAAAATTTACAAAAATTGCACAAGGAAAAACACAACTAGAACAAACAAGAAGCTCATTGTAGTACAATAAGGTCCTTGTGTTGTCCTACTGAGGGAGTGATTAGGATTTTGCTGGTAGGTTCAAGAACTGAATGGTTGAAGGGAAGTAGCTGTTCTTGAATATGTTAATGTGGGACTTCAGGCTTCGGTACCTCCTGCCTAATGGTAGCTACAAGAAGTACACATTTATAGGACCAATAATCCAATAAGTAACCAGATAACCATGTAACAATTACAGCACGGAAACAGGCCAACTTGGCCCTTCTAGTCCGTGCCGAACGCTTACTCTCACCCTAGTCCCACTGACCTGCACTCAGCCCATAACCCTCCATTCCTTTCCTGTCCACATACCTATCCATTTTTTTTTTAAATGACAAAATCGAACCTGCCTCTACCACTTCTACCAGAAGCTCATTCCACACAGCTTCTGAGTAAAGAAGTTCCCCCTCATGTTACCCCTAAACTTTTGCCCCTTAACTCTCAACTCATGTCCTCTTGTTTGAATCTCCCCTACTCTCAATGGAAAAAGCCTATCCACGTCAACTCTATCTATCCCCCACATAATTTTAAATACATCTATCAAGTCCCCCCTCAACCTTCTATGCTCCAAAGAATAAAGACCTAACTTGTTCAACCTTTCTCTGTAACTTAGGTGCTGAAACCCAGGTAACATTCTAGTAAATCTTAACTGTACTCTCTCTATTTTGTTGACATCTTTCGTATAATTCGGTGACCAGAACTGTACACAATACTCCAAATTTGGCCTCACCAATGCCTTGTACAATTTTAACATTACATCCCAACTCCTATACTCAATGCTCTGATTTATAAAGGCCAGCATACCAAAAGCTTTCTTCAGCACCCTATCCACATGAGATTCCACCTTCAGGGAACTATGCACCATTATTCCTAATTCACTCTGTTCTACTGCATTCCTCAATGCCCTACCATTTACCATGTATGTCCTATTTTGATTAGTCCTACCAAAATGTAGCACCTCACACTTATCAGCATTAAACTCCATCTGCCATCGCTCAGCCCACTCTTCTAACTGGCCTAAATCTCTCTGCAAGCTTTGAAAACCTACTTCATTATCCACAACGCCACCTATTTTAGTATCATCTGCATACTTACTAATCCAATTTACCACCCCATCATCCAGATAAAGTAAACTTAAAAATATTCCTAATATAAATGAGCAACAAAACTTGCCCCAACATGTAATTGTTCTTGATTTTTTATTTTTAAAAGAGAAATGCATGATAAATTGACTGACTTCCGTAGTAAAGACCCAGGCAATTATTCTCCCTCATTTACTGTCCCATGTCCCATGTCCCATGAGTCAGGGGAACACAAGTTCCTTTTGGCTGGAAATTTACACCTGACCTGGACAACTCTATTCTTAACAGGGGAGCAATTGGATCAGCATGATCCTTATCCCAGGAGCCCACACAAACAATATAATAGAGCTGCGTAAGGACAAGATCTGTTTTTCCTTTTACACGCTTAAGAATTCCTTAGCTGAGATAGAGGTGGAATACTGTAGTCTGAGAGGTTACAGTTGAGAATCACAAAGGGAGCTCAAGACTGTTAACCCTTAAGGACACTGAGAATAACTGTAACAAAGTGGTCACTCTTCCACTTGAAGTCGGGTACTGTACACAGATAAAATCTGGACTAGTTGCTTATTAGTGGATCTGTGGTTCAACAAGCAGCAAGTATGTCTATGCACTGTCAATACTTACAGAATTAGAACCTGACTGACAAATTACTATATATATTCACTTTAATAGACAGGGAGCTGAGGGTCTCCAATGCTGAAATTATTATTATACATATACAATATATATCGTGCCTGGGAAAGGCAATGCTACATTTGAAATGCATTCAAAGTAAAAATTATATTTTTAATCAAAGTGAGATTATTGTTGGATGAAGAACATATCCATTATTTTTATTTCAATGTTGTTATTTAATCATTAAAGTAAAATGATTATGTAATAATTATGAATTCTTCACACAGCTTCTGACACCATGACTAACATGACCACCATGAACAATACAAGCACCACTCCAATGACTTCACAGGGTAAGGTCACAGAAAGTGCTGGTAGTTTCAAGCCACTGCTCGATTTTATGTATGTTTCTGCTCCTTGCAGATGTTAATAACAATATGAAATTATTCTTTTCAGAATACCAGTTCCTAAAGCTTTAATACTATGAGGTTAATATAATTTGTCTTTACAGTAATCAAACTTGAGGCAGCAAAAGTGGAAATTACAAATTTTAAGAACTTGTATTAGATAAAGCAATATTTTTCATTACAATCCCACTGTCAGATATTGCAGTCCACTTCTCACTCTGTACAAGCACATTCAGTATTCTGCATTCCTCTCACTGATGGGCACTGTAACAAGGGCATTTTACCGGACATATAAACACCATTAATGTGTCACAGATTTTCAAATATTTCTAAATATTCATTCAGTGATTGTGATCAATTTGGTGTGTATTTATTATTGAAAGTTCAAAGTTCAAAGCAATTGAACATATATGTTACCATATACAGCCCTGAGATTCATTTACTTGCGGGCATACTCAGTAAATCTATAGAATGATAGCCATAACAGAATCAATGAAAGACTGCACCAACTAGGATATTCAACCAGTGTGCAAAAGACCTCAAACTCTGCAAATACAAAAAAAAAAGCAAGAATTATCAAGAACATGAGATGAAGAGACCTTAAAAGTAAGTCCATAGGCTGTGGGAACAGTTCAGTGATGGACGAGTGAAGTTATCCCCTCTGGTTCAAAAGCCTGATGGTTGAGGGTTAAAGCTGTTCCTGAACCTGGTGGTGTGAGTTCTGAGACTCCTGTACCTCCTTCCTGATGCCAACAGCGAGAAGAGCATGGCCTGTCTGGTGGAGGTCTTTGATGATGTGGCCCACATCCACTACTTTTTGCAGAACTTTCTGTTCAAGGACATTATTGTTACCAGGCCATGATGCAAACATTCATTGTCCTCTCCACCACCCATCTTGTCAAAGTTTTAGATGTCATGCCGAATCTTCACAAACTTCTAAGAAAGTAGACGGATAATTTCATAATTTCACTTATGTGCTGGGCCCAGGATAAATCCTCTGAAATGATAATACTGAGGAATTTAAAGGTGCTAATCCAATTGCAGAAGAAGGTATTGAGGCGTAGATCTTGAAGCTTTTTGATTAGTTTTGAGGGGATGATGGTATTGAATTTCGAGCTGTAGTTGATAAAGAGCATTCTGATGTACACACCTTAGCTGTCCAGATGTCCTGGGTTGAGTGTCGAGCCAGTGAAATGGCATCTGCTATTGACCTGTTGCTCCTGTAGGCAAATTGGAGTGGATCCAAGTCATTTCTCAGGCAGGCGTTGATATGTTTCATTACCAACCTCTCAAAACACTTAATCACTGTGGATGTAATTGCTACTGGACGATAGTATTTGAGGCAGACCACCATGTTCTTCTTGGCCACCCGTATAATTGAAGCCTGCTTGAAGTAGATGGATACTTCAGAGTGCGAAAGCAAGAGGAATGGTACCATTCCTACCATTAGGAATGGTAGGCATTCCTAATCATAGTTCTGCAGTGATTGAGTGTGTTGGGACCCCTGGTGCTGCAGGTTATATGCTGATGATAATTGGGCAGAGATTTCTTTAAACAACCTGATTGAAGTCTCCAACTGTGATTTGAATTATTATTTAATTTAATAATCTAATTCATTATTATTTATTATTTAATTTGTTGGCATTTCTCAGCCAGGAAGACTTAATTAATACAATCAGACTATTCAACCTCTTCAGCATGGTAGCAAGATTCATGTATGATTCCAAGATATCGCAGAATTAGGACATTTAGCTCATCAAGTCTGCACCATCGTTCCATCATGACTGATCTATTATCTCTCTCAACCCCATTCTCCTGCCTTCTCCCCATAATCTTTGATGCAATGATTAATCAACGTTATGGAATTTCCTTTTCCACACAAGACTCAGACCCAGGTATTCTTTAGGAGGTCTTTAGGAGACTCTTTACCTACATGACATGGAGAGCCATCCCTCCGAAGGGCAAGGACTCTGCTTACAATCAGTACACACACCTTCTTTATAGTTGATTCCAACGAGTATGGTTGTTTTACATTTCCATATTTGGTATTGTTCTTAGCAAGCTATAGAGAAAAACACCTAAGTTATGAAGCCTTGTGGTGTAGAGGCTAGAGGGCAACATCACATAGTCTTATGTCTACAGCAATATGCTAAAGGACAACACCAGAGGCAACCTCGCAGTGTACAGCAGTAAACCAGAGGACAGCGCCATGATTTTCTGCTGATCCAGCCATTAAGCAATACAGACACACAATTCTATAGTCTCGCAAAGTTATTTACCTGACCCAGTTGGCCAAAATCCTCCATAATCAAGAACCTATCAACCTCTTCCTAAATTTTTCCCAATGAATTAGTCTTGCACAGCCGCCTGTGGCAATTAATTCCACAGATGCATCACTCTCTGGCGAGAGAAATTTTTCCTTATCTCTGTTCTAAATGGATGTTCCTCTATTCTGAGGCTGTGCCCTCTGGTCCTAGACTCCCCCACTATAGGAAACTTCTACTCCACATCCACTTTTCAATATTTGCTAGGTTGCAATGAGATAACCCCATCATTCGTCTATGCAAATTGACAGCAATTTTGCCCTATCATCAGCCTGTCCTCCCTCACATTCTCACCACATGCTGCATCTACTTGTACACCAACTGCTCCATTCTCAGCCAATTCACTCTGGTTCCCATCCCTGCCAAATTAGTTTCAATCCTCCTCAACAGCTCTAGCAAACCTGCCGGCAAGGATATTGGTTCCCCTTAGGGTTCAGGTGTAACTTGTTCTTTTTGTACAGGTTGTACCTTCCCCAGAAGATATCCCAATGATCTTGACATCTGAAACCCTGTCACCCTGCACCAATTCCTCAGCCACACATTCACCTGCCAAATCATCCTATTCTTATGCTCATTGGCACGTGGCACAGGCAGTAATCCAGAGATTACTACCCTGGAGGTCCTGCTTTTCAACCTACTGCCCAACTCCCTATATCCTCTCTTGAGGACTCCCTCCCTTTTCCTACCTATGTGGTTGGTACCAATATGTACCATGACTTCTGACTGTTCACTCTCCCCCTCTCTGAATACGAAACACCCTTGCCCCTGGCACCTGGGAGGCAACATATAATTTGGGTGTCTCTTTCTGCTTTCTGCCTCTCTAATTACAGAATCCCCTGACACTAATGCTCTCCCCTTTCCCTTCTGAGCCACAGAACCAGTCTCAGTGCCAGAGACCTGGTTACTGTGGCTTGCCCCGGTAGGTCAATCCCACTCAACTGTATCCAAAGCAGTATACATTACTAAGGGGAACGGCTACAGGGGTGCTCTTTACTGGCTGCCTATTCCCCAGGGACCTACTTCCTGCAACATAGGGGTGACCACCTCCCTGTAGCTTCTATCTATTGCCTCCTCATTCTCCTGTATAAGACCATAAGACAGAGTAGCAGAATTAGGCCATTTGGGCCATCGAGTCTGTGCCACCATTTCATCATGTCTGATCCAATTTTCCTCTCAGCCCCAATCTCCTGATTTCACCCCGTATCTCTTTATGCCCTGACCAATCAAGAATCTATTAGCTTCTGCCTTAAATGTATATAAAGGCTTGGCCTCCGCAGTTGACTGTGGCAACAAATTCCATAGATTCACCACTCTCTGGCTAAAGAAATTCCTCCTCATCTCTGTTCTAAAAGTACACCCCTCTATTTTGAGGCTCTGTCTTCTGGTCTTAGACTCTTCCACCATAGGAAACATCCTCTCCACATCCACTCTCTATCAAGGCCTTTCACCATTCGATAGGTTTCAATGAGGTCACCCCTCATTCTTCGGAATTCCAGTGAATACGGGCCCAGAGCTATCAAAGGGTCTTCAAATGATAAAAACCATTCAATCCTGGAATCATTTTTGTGAGTCTCCTTTAAATCCTCTCCAGTTTCAGCACAGTCTTTCTAAGATAAGGGGCCCAAAACTTCTCACAATACTCCAAGTGAGGCCTCGGTAGTGCTTTATAAAGTCTTTATATTCTAATCTTCTTGGAATGAATGCTAACATCGCATTTGTCTTCCTCACCACAGACTCAACCTGCCAATTAACCTTTAAGGAATCTTACACAAGGACTCTCAAGTCCCCTTGTACCTCAGTTTTTTTTTGTATTTTCTCTCCATTTAGAAATTACTCAGTCCTTACATTTCTTCTACCAAACTGCATAACCATACACTTCCCAACACTGTGTTCCATCTGCCACTTCTTTGTCCATTCTCCTAATCTGTTTAAGTCATTCTGTAGCTTCTTTACTTCCTCAAAACTACCTGCCCCTCTACCTATCTATACCGAAGGCCATGCAGATGCAGCTCCAGTTCTTTAACACTGTCTTTAAGGAGCTGCAGCTCAGTGCACTTCATGCTGATGTATTTATCAGGGAGAGTGGAGCACTCAAATTTCCTACATCTCACACAAGGAACATGGCACTACCTCTGGATCCATTCTCAGTGTATTAGCTATGTGCTAACAGAAAAAAATCCTAGAAACTTACTTACTTACTTAGAACATCCACCTGTGCTTGCCCAAGCCTGTTCTCGTCTCTGTTCTGAGCCAAAGTTGGACCACTCTAACACTGGCCCACTCCAACAATGGCTGTTCTGCTTACACCTCCTATTTTTTATTGGTCCATTCTGATTTCAGCCTGCCGAAAGAAAGTTGAAAACTTACAAATTCTTTTTAAAGTTCATGCTGCTCCACCAACGAACAACCTCTCATGCTAATTCTGTCTGAGAATATGCAGAGGGCAGCTTGCAACTGTTGGCATGCTTCCAGCGCCAACATAGCATGTCCACAACTTACTAACCCTTACTACTAACCTGTATGTCTTTGGAATGTGTGGGGAAACACATACGTTCGGATGCTGTTCATAGACTTCAGTTCGGCATTCAACACAATCATTCCTCCAAAATTGATTGGAAAGCTGAGCCTACTGGCCCTGAACACCTCCCTCTGCAACTGGATCCTAGACTTCCTGACTGGGAGAACTCAGTCAGTCTGGATCGGGAGCAGCATCTCTAACACCATCACACTGAGCACTGGGGCCCCCCAGGGCTGTGTGCTCAGTCCACTGCTGTTCACTCTGCTGACCCATGACTGTGCTGCAACACACAGCTCGAACCACATCATCAAGTTCACTGATGACACGACTGTGGTGGGTCTCATCAGCAAGAACGACAAGTCAGCATATAGAGAGGAGGCGCAGCGGCTAACGGACTGGTGCAGAGCCAACAACCTGTCTCTGAATATGAACAAAACAAAAGAGATGGTTGCTGACTTCAGGAGGGTATGGAGTGACCACTCTCCACTGAACATCGACGGCTCCTCCGTAGAGATCGTTAAGAGCAGCAAATTTCTTGGTGTGCACCTGGCGGAGAATCTTACCTGGTCCCTCAACACTATAGCAAAGAAAGATCAGCAGCATCTCTACTTTCTGTGAAGGCTGAGAAAGATCCCACCCACCCCCCCCCCCCCACCCCCCATCCTCATCACATTCTACAGGGGTTGTATTGAGAGCATCCTGAGCAGCTGCATCACTGCCTAGTTCGGAAATTGCACCATCTCGGATCGCAAGACCCTGCAGCGGATAGTGAGGTCAGCTGAGAAGATCATCGGGGTCTCTCTTCCCGCCATTACAGATATTTACACCACACGCTGCATCCGCAAAGCAAACAGCATTATGAAAGACCCCATGCACCCCTCATACAAACTCTTCTCCCTCCTGCCATCTGGCAAATGTATCGAAGTTTTCGGGCTCTCACAACCAGACTGTGTAACAGTTTCTTCCCCCAAGCCATCAAACTCCTCAATACCCAGAGCCTGGACTGACACCAACCTACTGCCCTCTACTGTGCCTATTGTCTTTATTGTACTGTCTATTATTTATTGTACTGCAGGCACTGTTTTGTGCACTTTATGCAGACCTGTGTAGGTCTGTAGTCTAGTGTAGTTTTAATGTTGTTTTACGTAGTTTCAGTGTAGTTTTTGTATTGTTTCATGTAGCACCATGGTCCTGAAAAACATTGTCTCGTTTTACTAGCAGTTATGGTCGAAATGACAATAAAAAGTGACTTGACTTGATTTGAAAGGAAACCCAAGCAGTCACAGGGAGAATGTATAGACTCCTTACAGACAGTGGCTGGAGCCAAACGCTGATTAAAAGAATTCAAAGAATATTTATCATTAAAGTATGTACACAGTATACAAACCTGAGATTTGTCTTCTCCACAGGCATGAAACAAAGAAAGGCAGGAACAAAAACTATAGAACACTATAAAAAAAAGCCAACCCCATGCGCAAAAAAACAAATCACGCAAGCAGCAACAAGAGCATCAACCCCCTGCGCAAAAAAACAAATCACGCAAGCAGCAACAAGAAAGAACAAACAAAAACACAGAATATAACACACAAAATCGAAGAGTTCATATTCAGTTCAGCTTAGTTTTCATTATCTGCAGGCCTCCCTGGTTCAAAGTCGCCCAAAAATAGCAACAGAAAAAGGAGCAACTATAAACCAGAAAACACATCATAATGTGAACTACAGTCCAATCCACAAACAGCATTGATTAAAACTTGCTCCAGCACCATCCTCTAACAGCATTGAGAAGAGAGAGAGACCATTAGAATGTAGGGGCCTTCCCTCAGGAACAATGGCGAGAGGGAAAGAGAGAGACTGCTACATGCGGACACCTTCCTCTGGCAGGCAAGTGAGAAGCTGGTAGATGGGGCTGAACACTTGCTCACCTTCTGCACATGCCTCAATGTTTTTAAACTTCCTCGATGTTTTAATCGGCAATATCGGTGAGAAATGGAGTCAATCATGGGCTCGCACATCATCTCTAAGCTTCTTGCCCTTGAGGCCGCTTGCTTTCTGGAACTTTTTTGGAGACAGCAAAGTGCCAGATCACTCAAACGGCCTGAAAACTTACCATTAAACTGTAGATCACAACTCGAACGGTATCAGAACCACATTTAAAAGAAAATTCTTGGCATTGTAAAGCATTATACTAGCTGCTATGCTACTGTGACACATCCCTATGACACAGAAGGAGGCCTTTCAGCCCATCAAGTCCATTCCAGCTCTACAGAGCCATTCTCCACATGTAGAATTAAAATGTGGCTAACAAATCGCTTTAGCAGTTTAACTGCCTTCACACAGTTGGGAAATTGAGAAATTTATCATCATGTTTATATATATTGTGCTCTGTAAAAAGCAAAGCTATAACTGAAATGTATTCAAATAAAAAAATGATTATATACTAAATGTGATTTCTTTACACAGATAAAAGCAAAATGACATCTCCTATGACTCACATGACCAACAGTATGACAACACAGACTACAACTGCAATGAAAACCACGTCTTCAAACGCTGCAGGAATGATTATAGGCTTCAAGTCACTGCATGCATTTACCTGTATGCTTCTGCTCCTTGTTACAGCCCCATAGCTGCTGTCATAAACATTTAAAAAAATGCTGACTTCCAGCATTCCTATTCGATAAGCCTTTAATAATAAGAATTGTTGGCCTTTCACTCTACCATATCAAACTTAAGGGACCAAAATTGGGAAATGTAAGTTATCAGAATGTGTATTTCCTTCTATCAAAACAAATTATCCCTCTGTCAAATATTGCATTCTACTTCTCAATGTCTAAGGTTCCACCCAGAACCAAGTACAACAGGTATTCTGTAGATTGCATTCTTCTCCTTGATGGACTTTGAAATAGGGTGACAATCATTATATTATAGAACTCTACAATGAATAAAACCTTCTAGAAATATAAACCCTCTTTAGTATTTCATATAAGTCCTTGAACTTGTCAATATGGATCTACTTCAGAATTTTCCTTAACATTGATTGATTCAATGAATTTGATGAAATTGGTGTGTTCATTCACTGCAGTTACTGTGCTTATTATATTTACCTTATCTTTGTCAGGAAGCTTATCACAAACTGGATGTTTAATTTCTTTGTGTAAAGATGAAAGCAGATAGCTTGATGTCTCTGTAGGAGAATTCCACTAACTTTTAGCTAATGAGAAAAATCTTGCCTCATGAGTGTGGCACAATACAAATCTCAATTAAGTCCAATGAATATTAATTTATGACGTGATTAGTTTTATCCATGATTCAACATAGTGTTGTAAACATAGAAATGATATTATCAAACAAGTTTGCCTGTTTGCAAATTCATAATGACAAATAGCTGAAAAGGGGATTTGGTTCAACCATTTAAAAAGATCATCTGCTAAACTTGAACATAGAACTACCACCTTACAATCATTTTTGTTGGTTTTTCAACCAATGAAGTTTATTTGGTGTAAAAATGCTCTTTGCCACTGACTTCAATCTTTAATAGTTGTCAATCATAAATGGCATCGTTGATTCAAAATAATAACTTCGGTTTTAGTATCTTTCCTGTTGTTTGATTAAATGATAACTTGGTTGATGTATACTAATGTAACATATTGCACAATTCTAGTTCATCCTAACATGATACCAAAGGCAGTAATCTTTTGAGACAGTGACCATGTAATGAAGATTTGCAGGTGCATGGTTGCAGACTGAAGAATGTATAGGTTATCTTGTCCTTCAAGATAAAGCCATGGTGGATAACTACTATTAAACACGTATTAAACATTCTATAAATGCAATTAAGTGATTTAAATAAATTGTCAAATTAATTAATAATTAAAAAATTAGCTTGATTATGTCTCATGTGTATGTTTATGTACTTGCCAATGTGAGAGTTATTGATAAACCAACATTGGACTTGACCTCCTGAGATGAAATTAGATGAGGTTTGAAGAAATAACAAGCAGCCCAAACAAAGGAGAATTGGTTGATGTTGTGTACATGGATTTTCAGAAGGCTTTTGACAAGGTGCCACGCATGAGCATACTTTAAAAAACTACAAGCCCATTGTATTTCAGGAAAGATGGAGAAAGCAGTGGCTGATTGGCAGGAGGCAAAGAGTGGGAATAAAGGGAACCTCTTCTGGTTGTCTGCTGGTGACTAGTGGTGTTCCACAGGTGTGTGTGTTGGGACTGATTTTTTTTACGTTACATGTCAGTAATTTGGATGACGGAATTGATGACTTTGTTGCAAAGTTTGCAGGCGATACAACAATAGGAGGAGAAGCAAGTAGTTTTGAGGAAGTAGAGAGGCTACAGAAGGACTTAGATTGGGAGAATAGGCAAAGAAGTGGCAGGTGGAATACAGTGTCAGGAAGTGTAAGGTCATGCACTTTGGTAGAAGAAATGAAAGGGTTGACTAAATGGAGAGAAATACAAAAATCTGAGGTGCAAAGGGATTTGGGAGTCCTTGTACAGGATTCCCTGCAGGTTAATTCACAGGTTGAGTCTAAGGTGCAGAAGGCAAATGCGATGTTAACATTCATTTCAAGAATAAAAAAGCAAGGATGTAATGTTGACATTTTATAAAGCACTGGTGAGGCTTCACTTGGAGTATTGTGAGCAGTTTTGGGCCTCTTATCTTGGAAACTGGAGAGGGTTCAAAGGAGGTTCACGAAAATGATTCCAGGATTGAGTGGTTTTTGTCATATGAAGAGTGTTTGATGGCTCTGGACCTGTATTCACTAGAATTCAGAAGAATGAGGGGTGACCTAATTGAAACCTATCGAATGGTGAAAGGCCTTGATGAGTAGATGTGGAGAGGAAATTTCCTATGGTAGGAGAGTCTAAGACCAGAGGACACAGCCTCAGAATAGATTGTTGCACTTTTAGAATGGAGATGAGGAGGAATTTCTTTAGCTAGATAGTGGTGAATCTGTGGAATTCTCTGCCACAGGCAGCTGTGGAGGCCAAGTCATTATGTATATTTAAGGCAGAGGTTGATAGATTTGTGATTTCTTAAGATATAAAGGGATATGGGGAGAAGACAGGAGATTGAGATTGAGAGGAAGTATTGATCAGCCATAATGAAATGGCAGAGCAGACTCAATGGGTTAAATGGCCTATTTCTGCTTTTATATCTTATGGTCTTAATGGAATCACAGGACAATTTTCCATTTTGAGCCCACAACACAGTCATTGATGAAGAACAACTTTTCAATTCAAAGCGTCAATGAAGCAGAAATTAAGAGATTGAAAATTGAAAGGAGTTCAATATCAAATATTGAAGACTGGATAGGGTGGGCATGGAGAGGATGCTTCCAGCAGTGGGAAAGTCTAGGACCAGAAGACAAAGCCTCAGAATACAAGGATGTCCCTTTAGATGAAGAGGAATTTCTTTAGCTTGGGTGTGATGAATCTGTGGCATTCATTGCCACAGATGGCTGTGAAGGCTAAGTCTCTTTTAAGAGACTTTTAGATAGGCACATGGAGCTTAGAAAAATAGAAGGCTATAGGTAAGCCTAGTAATTTCTAAGGTAGGGACATGTTTGGCATAACCTTTTGGGCCGAAGGGCCTGTATTGTGCTGTAACTTTTCTATGTTTCTATTGGGTATATGTAAAGTAGAGGTTGATAAGTTCTTGATTAGAAAGAATGTCAAAGGTTACAGGGAGAAGGCAGAAGAATGGGGTTGAGAGGGATAATAAATCAGCCAGGATGAAATGGTAAAGCAGACTCAATGGGTCAAATGGCCTAATTATGCTCCTGTATCTTATGGTCTTATTCCAGATTGCCAACTACCGTAAATGCTATCTGACTTTACCAACACTGATCAACTTGTGGTTATCTGGTGTAATGAATTTGAGTTGCTCTCATTGTCTCAGAAGGAGGCAGTCAGTCAGCTTGTGATTTACCAAGGCAACAGGAAGGGCCAAATTTTTTTTGCCCTCTTTTCCCTCTGTTATTGCTAAAAGTCACTACTAATGCATGAAAAGGGATAAGGCCAGGACAACAACTTAAATATAGTTGTTTTTTTCTCTAGGCATTTTCTGAGAAGGGGTTCACTCCGGGTTTCTAGATATTTTTTGCTTTTTGCAACATTCTCTGTAAACTCTAGAGACTGTTGTGTGTGAAAATACCAGGAGAGGAGTATCAGCAGTTTTTGAGATGTTCAAGTGATCCCATGGGGCTCCAATAATCATTCCATGGTCATAGTCACTTAGATCACATTTTTTTCTCATTCTGATGCTTGATCTGAACAACAACTGAACCTCTTGAACAGTGGTGAATGCGTGGAATGGACTGCTGGCGACGGTGGTGCAGGCGGATACAATAGGGTCGTTTAAGAGACTTCTGGATAGGTGCATGGAGCTTAGAAAAATAGAGGGCTATGGGTAACTCTCAGTAAATTCCAAGGTAAGGACATGTGCAGCACAGTTTGTGGGCCGAAGGGCCTGTATTGTACTGTAGGCTTTATATGTTTCGATGTTTCTATGTTTCTATGTCTACATGCTTTTATGCATTGTGTTGCTGTCACATGATTAGCTGATTAGATATTTCCATTAACAAACAGGTATACCTAATTAAGTGGCCACTGAATGGTAATGGGGCACATCATCAAGCATAAGGCATGGCCTGTTTATCTTCTAGAAAACTTTGAAGGAGGAAGAGTTCAGGTGAGAAGCACCTTCAACATAACAAAGGGAGACAGATTCTGGAAAGGTGTAATAATAACAGGGTTGTCGTGATGGGAGATTTTAATTTCCCAAATAACGATTGGCATCTCCCTAGAGTGAGGGGGTAGATAAGACTTCAAGAGGAGAGACTATACTTGATCTGGTATTGGGAAATGAACCTGCTCATGTGTCAGGTCTCTCAGTGGGAGAGCATTTTGGAGATAGTCATCTCAATTCTATCTCCTTAACCATAGCATTGGAGAGGGATAGGAACAGACAAGTTAGGAAATTGTTTAATTGGAGTAAGGGAAATATGAGGCTGTCAGGCAGGAACTTGGAAGCATAAATTGGGAACAGATGTTCTCAGGGAAATGTATGGCAGAAATGTGGCAAATGTTCAGGGGATATTTGCATAGAGTTCTGTATAGGTATGTTCCAATTAGACAGGGGAAGAATGGTAGGGTATAGGGACCGTAGTGTACTAAGGCTGTTGTAAATCTAGTCAAGAAGAAAAGAAGAGCTTACAAAAGGTTCAAAAAACTAGGTAATGATAGAGATCTAGAAGATTATAATGCTAGCAGTAAGGAGCTTAAGAAGGAAATTAGGAGAGTCAGAAGGGGCCATGAGAAGGCCTTGGCAGACAGGATTTATGGAAAACCCCAAGGCATTCTACAAGTATGTGAAGAGCAAGAGGATAAGACGTGAGAAAATAGGACCTATCAAATGTGACAGTGGGAAAGTGTGTATGGAACCAGAGGAGATAGCAGAGGTACTTAATGAATACTTTACTTCAGTATTCACTATGGAAAAGGATCTTGGTGATTGTAGGGATGACTTACAGCAGACTGAAAAGCTTGAGCATGTAGATATTAAGAAAGAGGATGTGCTAGAGATTTTGGAAAGCATCAAGTTGGATAAGTCACCGGGACTGGATGAGATGTACCCCAGGCTACTGTGGAAGGCGAGAGAGGAGATTGCTGAGCCTCTGGCAATGATCTTTGCATCATCAATGGGGACAGGAGAGGTTCCAGGGGATTGGAGGGTTGCAGATGTTGTTCCCTTATTCAAGAAAGAGAGTAGAGATAGCCCAGGAAATTATAGAGCAGTGAGTCTTACCTCAGTAGTTGGTAAGTTGATAGAGAAGATCCAGAGAGGCAGGATTTATGAACATTTGGAGAGGTATAATATGATTAGGAATAGTCAACATGGCTTTGTCAAAGGCAGGTCATGCCTTACGAACCTGATTAAATTTTTTGAGGATGTGATTAAACTCATTGATGTAAAGTCATAGATGCAGTGTATATGGATGTTAGCAAGACATTTGATAAGATACCCCATGCAAAGCTTATTGAGAAAGTAAGAAGGAATGGGATCCAAGGGGACCTTGCTTTGTTGTTCCAAAAATGGCTTGCCCACAGAATACAAAGAGTGGTTGTAGACGGGTCATATTCTGCATGGAGGTCAGTGACCAGTGGTGTGACTCAGGGATCTGTTCTGGGACCCCCTACTCTTCGTGATTTTTATAAATGACCTGGATGAGGAAGTGGAGGGATGGGTTAGCAAATTTGCTGATGACACAAAGATTGGGAGTGTTGTGGATAGTGTGGAGGGCTGTCAGAGGTTACAGTGGGACATTGATAGGATGCAAAACTGGGCTGAAGAGTGGTAGACGGAGTTCAACCCAGAAAGTGTGAGGTGATTTATTTTGGTAGGTCAAATATGATGGCAGAATAGAGTATTAATGGTAAGACTCTTGGCAGTGTGGAGGATCAAAGGGATCTTGGGGTCCGAGTCCAGTCAAAGCTGCTGTGCGGGTTGACTCTGTGGTTAGGAAAGCATACTGTGCATTGGCCTTCATCAATCGAGGGATTGAGTTTAGGAGCCGAGAGGTAGTCTTGCAGCTATATAGGACCCTGGTCAGAGGCTTTTTCCCAGAGCTGAAATGGCTAGCATGAGAGGGCAGTTTTAAGGTGCTTGGAAGTAGGTACAGAGGAGATGTCAGGAGTAAGTTTTTTATGCAGAGAGTGTGTGGAATGGGCTGCCAGTGATGGTGGTGGAGGCGGATACAATAGGGTCTTTTAAGAGACTCCTGGATAGGTACATGGAGCTTAGTAAAATAGAGGGCTATGGGTAACCCTAGGTAATTTCTAAGGTAAGGACATGTATGGCACAGCTTTGTGGGCCAAAGGGCCTGTATTGTGCTGTAGGTTTTCTTTCTATAACAAGGCATAAATACTGTCCCAATCTGGGAGATCTGGCAGGAAAAAGTGCATATGACAGCTGACAGGCTGTGAAACCAAGTTGTTGGAGTGGGTGGGGGTGGGGGTTATGTGTGTGAGCGAGTGTGAGAAACAGCATAGACGGTGTAATAAACTGAAGAGCCCTTTCAATGGATCCGGGGGCCTCTTTTTATAGCATAAAATTTTATGACTACATCACACAACTGCCCTCAAAGACATATGAAGGTGACTGTGAACTGGAAAGGATTGGTTTTTTTTACAATATTTACTGTGGCCACACAATACCTTGCTTACATAACAGTGATCCATCTGCAGGAAGGTGCAAAATGTTTCAGACAGAAGTACCCAGATGATTTTTGTCACTCTCGACAGTATCTTAGAAAGCAGATGAACCAGTTCGACAGAAACCACAGCATTTCACCAATAACCAGAGAAGAACCTTACACAGAAAAATAATCAGGATCAGAATCAAGTTGAATATCACTGACATATGTTGTGAAATTTGTTGTTATGCTGCAGCAATACAGTGCAATACATAATAATAAAAACAGTGATTTACAGTAAGTATATTCACATTTAAAAGATAAATTAAATAAATAGTACAAAAAGAGAAATAGATAGTAGTGAGGTAGTGTTCATGGGTTCAATGTCCATTCAGAAATCTGATGGCAGAGGGGCAGTAGCTATTCCTGAATCGTTGAGTGTGTGCCTTCAGGCTTCTGTACCTCCTCCCTGGTGGTGGCAATGTGGGCATGCCCTGGGTGATGGTTGTCCTTAATGATGGATGCTACCTTTTTGAGGCATCTTTCCTTGAAGATGTCCTAGATGCTGGGGAGGCTAACACCCATGATGGAGCTGAATGAGTTCACAACTTCCTACTGCTTATTTCAATCCTATGCAGTGGTTACTCCCCCACCCACCCATATCAGACATTGATGCAGCCAGTTGGAATGCTTACCACTGTATATCTGTAGAAATTTGTGAGTGTCCTTGGTGACATACCAAATCTCCTCAAACTCCTAATGCAGTGGGCTAAGTACACATCATTGAAGTGAGCCAGTGTTGACTATAAGACCATAAGATCATAAGATATAGGATCAGAATTAGGCCATTTGGCCCATCAAGTTTGCTCCACCATTTCATCATGGCTTATCCATTTCCATCTCAGTCCGAGTTTCCTGTCTTTTCATATCCCTTCATGCCCTGATTAATCAAGAACCTATCAACATCTGCCTTAAATATTTCCAATGAATTGACACTACCAGATGAGAACTTCAAGGCTACTGGGTGGGAGAAGGAAGAAATTGCTTGTGACAGACCTGCTCTGTTACATGTGGGCTCTTAACTTGAAGAATAATGCAGAACTATGCAGAACTCTATGCAAATATCCCCTGAACATTTGTCACATTTCTGCCATACATTTCCCTGAGAACATCTGTTCCCAATTTATGCTTCCAAGTTCCTGCCTGACAACCTCATATTTCCCTTACTCCAATTAAACAATTTCCTAACTTGTCTGTTCCTATCCCTCTCCAATGCTATGGTAAAGGAGATAGAATTGAGATGACTATCTCCAAAATGCTCTCCTACTGAGAGATCTGACACCTGACCAGGTTCATTTCCCAATACCAGATCAAGTATAGTGCCTAAGAAGAATAATGTGGGCTGCCATAATGACTATCATCTAGTAGCACTCACATCAACAGTGATGAAATGCTTTGAGAGGTTGGTCACAACCAGACTGAACTCCTGCCTCATTAGACCTGGATCCATTGCAATTTGCCTATCACCATAATATGTCAACGCCAGATCAATTTCTCCACACGACTTTAGACCACCTGGACAACACAAACACCTGTGTCAGGATGCTGTTCATCGACTATAGCTCAGCATTTAATACCATCATTCCCACAATCCTGATTGAGAAGTTGCAGAACCTGGGCCTCTGTACCTCCCTCTGTAATTGGATCCTTGACTTCCTAACTGGAAGACCACAATCTGTGCAGATTGGTGATAACAACTTCTCCTTGCCGATGATCAACACTGGCGCACCTCAGGGGTGTGTGCTTAGCCCACTGCTCCACTCCCTGTATACACATGACTGTGTGGCTAGGCATAGCTCAAATACCATCTATAAATTTGCTGACGATACAACCATTGCTGGTAGAATCTCAGGTGGTGACGAGAGGATGTACAGGAGTGAGATATGCCAACTAGTGGAGTAGTGTCACAGCAACAACTTGACACTATACGTCAGTAAGACAAAAGAGCTGTTTGTGGACTTCAGGAAGGGTAAGACGAAGGAACATGTACCAATCCTCATAGAGGGATCAGAAGTGAAGAGAGTGAGCAGCTTTAAGTTCCTGGGTGTCAAGATCTCTGAGGATCTAACCTGGTCTCAACATATTGATGTAGTTATAAGGAAGGCAAGACAGCGGCTATACTTTACTAGGAGTTTAAAGAGATTTAGCATGTCAACAAATACACTCAAAAACCTCTATAGTTGTACCGTGGAGAGCATTCTGACAGGCTGCATCAACTGTCTGGTATGGAGAGGTTACTGCACAGGACTGAAAGAAACTGCAGAGGGTTAGTCACCTCCATCTTGGGTACTAGCCTATAATGTACCCAGGACATCTTCAGGGAGCGGTGTCTCAGAAAGACAGGGTCCACTATTAAGGACCTCCAGCACCCAGGGCATGTCCTTTTCTCACTGTTACCATCAGATAGGAGATACAGAAGCCTGAAGGCACACATTCACCGATTCAGGAACAGCTTCTTCCCCTCTATCATCCGATGCCTAAATGGACATTGAAGCCTTGGACACTACCTCAGTTGTTTAATATATAATATTTCTGCTTTTTGCACAATTTTTAGTCTATTCACTATATGTATACTGTGTAAAGTATACTGAATAATATTTACTTATTTATTATTACTATTATTATTCTATATTATATATTACATTGAACTGCTGCTGCTAAGTTAACAAATTTCATGTCACATGCCGGTGATAATAAACTTGATTCTAATTCTGATTCATAACCAAAGACCCCACACACCCTGGACATTCTCTCTTCACCCATCTCCCATCAGGCGGAAGATACAAAAACCTGAAAGCACGTACCATTAGACTCAATGACAGCTTCTATTCCACTCTTCTATTATGGACTCTTGGCCTCACAATCTATCTACCTTGTTATGACTTTGCATTTAATCATTTATCTGCACTGCACTTTTTCAGTAGCTTTTACACTTTATTCTACATTGTTATTGCTTTACCTTATTCTAACTCAAGGCCCTATTTAATGATTTGATCTGTATAAACAGTATGCAAGACAAGCTTTTCACTGTATCTCAGTACATGTGATAATAATAATCCAATGCTAATACTAAAACAGACCACAGGAGTTTCTACTGGCATGTAAAAACTAACAATGACACAAGAGATGCTGAAAATCCAGAGTAACACACACAAAAGCTAGAAGAATTCAGCAGGTCAGGCAGCATTTATGGAGGGGAATAAGTAGTCAACATTTCAGGCCAAAACTTCATTAGGACTAGAAAGGAAGGGGGATGAAACAAGAATAAGAAAGTGGGGGGAGGGGATGGAGTACAAGCTGGCAGATGATAGGTAAGACCAGGTGAAGGGAAGATGGGGATGAAGTAAGAAGCTGGGAGGTGATAGATGGAAGAACTTAAGGACTGAAGATGAAGGCATCTGATAGGAGAAGGGAGTGAATCATGGAAGAAAAGGAAGGAGGAGGCTCACCAGAGGGAGGAATACAAAAAAAAATTTCCAATGAATACAAGAGAAACAGGCCTCCCATGAGACTGATGTACTAAACGGAATAAGCAAGGAGGAAAATGGTGCTACAGAAGTCAGGTGAGATTAAAACTGATAAATCCCAAGGATCTATCTGACTAAAATTGAAGTGAGATGTGTACACATCCAAACAACCTTCAGCTGGTATGTTAATTAGCCACCATAAATTGCCCTTTGTGTGTAGATGGGTGATAGATTCTGGGTAAATTGATGAGAATATGATGGAGAATAAAATGGGATAAGTGCAAAATTAGTATAAAAATGGGTGGTTGATGGTCAGTGCCGAAGGGTCTGTTTCCATGCTGTATCCCTGACTCTCTGAAACAAAGTGATGGATATGTGGATATTGAACAGACAAGTTAGAGAAGCATTTAATTGAAGTAAGGGGAACTTGGAGGCTTAAATTGGGAACAGATGTTCTCAGGGAAAAGTACGGAAGAAATGTGGCAAATGTTCAGGGGATATTTGTGTAGAGTTCTGTATAGGTATGTTCCAATGAGACAGGGAAGTTATGGTAGGGCGCAGGAACCGTGGTGTACAAAGGCTGTAATAAATCTAGTTAAGAAGAAAAGAAAAGCTTACAAAAGGTTCAGAGAGCTAGGTAATGTTAGAGATCTAGAAGATTATAAGGCTAACAGGAAGAGGCTTAAGAAGGAAATTAGGAGAGCCAGAAGGGGCCATGAGGAGGCCTTGGTGGGCAGGATGAAGGAAAACCCCAAGGCATTCTACAAGTATGTGAAGAGCAAGAGGATAAGACGTGAAAGAATAGGACCTATCAAGTGTGACAGTGGGAAAGTGTGTATGGAACTGGAGGAAATAGCAGAGGTACTTAATGAATACTTTACTTCAGTATTTACTATGGAAAAGGATCTTGGTGATTGTAGCGATGACTTGCAGCAGACTGAAAAACTTGAGCATGTAGATATTAAGAAATAGGATGTACTGGAGCTTTTGGAAAGCATCGAGTTGAATAAGTCGTTAGAACCGGATGAGATGTACCCCAAGCTACTGTGGGAGGCGAGGGAGGAGATTGCTGAGCCTCTGGCGATGATCTTTGCATCATCAATGGGGACGGGAGAGGTTTTGGAGGATTGGAGGGTTGTGGATGTTGTTCCCTTATTCAAGAAAGGGAGTAGAGTTAGTCCAGGAAATTTTAGACCAGTGAGTCTTACTTCAGTGGTTGGTAAGTTGATGGAGAAGATCCTGAGAGGCAGGATTTATGAACATTTGGAGAGGTATAATATGATTAGGAATAGTCAGCATGGCTTTGTTAAGGGCAGGTCATGCCTTATGAGCCTGATTGAATTTTTTCAGGATGTGACTAAACACATTGATGAAGGAAGAGCAGTAGATGTAGTGTATATGGATTTCAGCAAGGTATTTGATAAGGTACCCCATGCAAGGCTTATTGAGAAAGTAGGAAGGCATGGGATCCAAGGGGACATTGCTTTGTGGATCCAGAACTGGCTTGCCCACAGAAGGCAAAGAGTGTTTGTAGATGGGTCATATTCTGCATGGAGGTCGGTCTCCAGTGGTGTGCCTCAGGGATCTGTTCTGGGACCCTTACTCTTCGTGATTTTTATAAATGACCTGGATGAGGAAGTGGAGGATGGGTTAGTAAGTTTGCTGATGACACAAAGGTTGGGGGTGTTGTGGATAGTGTGGAGGGCTGTCAGAGGTTACAGTGGGACATTGATAGGATGCAAAACTGGGCTGAGAAGTGGCAGATGGAGTTCAACCCAGATAATTGTGAAGTGGTTCATTTTGGTAGGTCAAATATGATGGCAGAATATAGTATCAATGGTAAGACTCTTGGCAGTGTGAAGGATCAGAGAGATCTTGGGGTCCGAGTCCATAGGATGCTCAAAGCAGCTGCGCAGGTTGACTCTGTGGTTAAGAAGGCTTACGGTGTATTGGCCTTCATCAATCGTGGAATTGAATTTAGGAGCCGAGAGGTAACGTTGCAGCTATATAGGACCCTGGTCAGACCCCACTTGGAGTACTGTGCTCAGTTCTGGTCACCTCACTACAGGAAGGATGTGGAAACCATAGAAAGGATGCAGAGGAGATTTACAAGGATGTAGCCTGGATTGGGGAGCATGCCTTATGAAAACAGGTTGAGTGAACTCAGCCTTTTCTCCTTGGAGCGACGGAGGATGTGAGATGACCTGATAGAGATGTATAAGAAGATGAGAGGCATCAATCGTGTGGATAGTCAGAGGCTTTTCCCCCAGGGCTGAAATGGTTGCCACAAGAGGACACAGGTTTAAGGTGCTGGCAAGTAGGTACAGAGGAGATGTCAGGGGTAAGTTTTTTTACTCAGAGGGTGGTGAGTGCATGGAATGGGCTGCCGGCAGTGGTGGTGGAAGCGGATATGATAGAATCTTTTAAGAGGCTTTTGGATAGGTACATGGAGCTTAGTAAAATAGAGGAAAGCCTAGTAATTTCTACGGTAAGGACGTGTTCAGCACAACTTTGTGGGCCGAAGTGCCTGTATTGTGCTGTAGCTTTTCTATGTTTCTAACACTAACTATACACCTTTGGAAAATTTGGGCGTTGGGGGTGGTGGTGGTGGTGGTGAAACTGGAGCACCTGAAGGATACATGGTCATGGGGAGAAAGTACAATCTCCCTACAGACAATAGTGAGAATTGAACCCCGATCTTACAGCAGGCACTGTAAAGTATTACGCTATCTGCTACGCTACCAAGCCACCCTTATATGGATATATACCATATGCTTCCTTCACCACTCAGTGTGCGTGCAAACAAAGGAATCTGCCAGAGGGCAGGAAGGTCCCTCTATCATTATGTTCTTACGTTTCTTTGTTCTAAAAAATGCAGAGAATTTTATGTCAATCTGTCATATTGTTTGGTTTATGGATTCTGAGAAGCAGGCATATTTCCACCTGTTCTTGTTTGAAACTGATTTAATCTCCCATACTGTCAGAAAGGCCAGTAACTCTGCTATGTTCTCACCATTTCACTTCTCTTCATTGCTCCTTCCTGAAGCTTATTTTGATGAGAAAGGAAGAAAGAGGTTCCAGTGGCTGGGGAGCCAAAGTGCCTAGACTGGGTGCAACTGGAAAAGAGCCAAAGAGCAATAAGGCAACATTCTTTGCTTCATCACAATTTGAAATATATTTCCTCATAGAGGTATGGGTGTGCATTTTGCTGTATCTTTCCAGAGAGCTTCTTAAATACTTAAAAGAGATAAATATTCTGGAGGTTTGGAGAAAGAGTAGAATGAGTCTTATTGTGCTCGCTCTTTTATAGAACAGATTCAATGGGTTAAACGGCTCTCTTGCAACTTGTGCACTGTTTTTCTGATTTCATGAACTGATTCAAGTTCCTGGGTGTCAACATCTCAGAGGATCTATCCTGGGTAAAACACATTGATGTAATCGTGAAGCATCCACTTCATTACAAGTTTGAAAAGATCTAATATGTCATCAAAATTACAAAATTATACAGATGTACAGTGGAGAGCATTCTGACTGGTTGCATTACCAGCTGGTTTGGAGTTTCTAATGCACAGGACTGCAAGCGGCTGCAGAAGGTTGTAGACTCATTTAGCTCCATCATAGGCACAACCTACCCAACCTACTCAACCCTCCCAACCTTTGTGCACATCTTCAAGAGGTGGTGCCTTAAGAAGGCAGCTTACATCATTCAAGACCCTCACTTTTCAGGATATGCCCTCTTCTCATTGCTACCATCAGGGAGGAGGTACAGGAGCCTGAAGACTCACACCAGGCAAGTTAAGAACAGCTTCTTCCCCTTAGCCATCAGATTTCTGGACAGTAAACAAATGCATGAACACTACCCCATTATTCCTTTGTTTGCACTATTTGCTTTTGTAATTTACAGATTTCATATTTTGCACTGTACAGCTGCTGCAAAACAACAAATTTCACATCATATGTCAGCGATTAATAAATCTGATTCTGAAGTGATGGAGCATTCAGTGGCCACTTTATTAGGTACCTCCTGTACCTAATAAAATGGCCACTAAGTTTATGACCGTGATCTTCTGCTGCTGTAGCCCATCCACTCCACAATTTGACATGTGTGTTCAGAGATACCCTTCTGCACAGCATGAGACCATAAGACCATAAGATATAGAAGCAGAAGTAGGCCATTCAGCCCATCGATTCTGCTCCACCATTCAATCATGGGCTGATCCAATTCTTTCAGTCATCCCCACTCCCCTGCTTTCACCCTTTGATGCCCTGGCTAATCAAGAACCTATCTATCTCTGCCTTAAATACACCCAGTGGCTTACCCTCCATAGCCGCATGTGGCAAAAAATTCCACAGACTTACCACCCTCTAACTAGAGTAATTTCTCCGCATCTCAGTTCTAAATGGACATCCTTCAATCCTGAAGTTGTGCCCTCTTATCCTAGAATCCCCTACCATGGGAAATAACTTTGCCTTATCTAATCTGTTCAGGCCTTTTAACATTCGGAATGTTTATATGAGATCCCCCCCTCTTTCTCCTGAACTCCAGGAGTGGTAGAGGCAGGTTCGATTTTGTCATTTAAAAAAAATTGGATAGGTATATGGACAAGAAGGGAATGGAGGGTTATGGGCTGAGTGCGGGTAGGTGGGACTAGGTAAAAGTAAGCATTTGGTACGGACTAGAAGGGCCGAGATGGCCTGTTTCCATGCTGTAATTGTTATATGGAAACATTAAATGATTTTGAACATTTTTTTTTCTTTACTGTTGAGCAACAACATATAATATGTCTCCATATCAACCACCATTTCATGTTAAGTTACACAAATAGTCTTTGTTTTGCTGCTCACATTAAGATCAACTCTTGGTGCCCAGCCACTAACTTAGTTTATTCACCTTGACTTATCACTCTTGAAGAGAAAACTATCTTCCATTCCAATTGTGCCACCACTTACCAGGTATGAAGCAACCACATACAGTCAAGTTCAATAATATTAAGTGTTGTATTTCTAATCTGCCAATTTACTGGATCTTAATAACATCATTGCTAATGTGGACACATACCATAGCCAGCTATGACTTCAGACCAACTTGAAACAAATACCTTGCTGTACATCTAAGACCATAAGGAGCCATTTGGTTCATCAAGTCTTCTCCACCAGTCTATCATGGCTGATTTCATTTCCCTCTCAACCCTCTCAATTCTCCTACCATTTCCCCATAACCTTTGACATTCTTACTAATCAAGAATCTATCAACCTCTGCTTTAAATGTACCCAATGACTCAGCCTCCACAACCATCTGTGACAATGGATTCGACAGATTCACGACTCTCTGGCTAAAGAAATTCTTCATCAACTCTGTTCTAACGGGACGTCCTTCTGTTCTGAGGCTCTGCCCTCTGGTCCTAGTCTCCCCCATTTTTGGAAATATCCTTTCCATGTCCACTCTATGTAGGCCTTTCAATACTCAACAGGTTTAATGAGATTCCACCCCCCACCTCATTCTCTTAAACTCCAGTCAGGTTAGAGCCATCAAATTTTCCCTATACATTAACCCTTGCATTCCCAAAATCATTCTCTGCTCCTCTGAACCCTCTCCAATGCCAGTACATCCTTTCTTAGATAAGGATCTATTAAAACTGAGCAAAATGGGGAAAATGAGCCCAGCTTATGCATGTTTCAAACAATGTGATTCACACTGAATCAGAGAGACCCAAAAGACTGCAGATGTTAGAATCTGGAGCAACAAACAATCTGCGAGAGGAATTCAAAGGGTCACCAGCACTGTGGGAGTAAAGAAATTGTTGAGGTTTTGGGTTGAAACCCTGCATTAGGAGGGTTACCTCCCTGCACTGGGAAGTTATTTCCCCCTCAATCATCAGGCTCTTGAGTCAGAGAGAATAACTTCACTCAACCCATCACTGAACTGTTCCCACAACCTACAGACTCACTTTCAAGGAATCTTCATCTCATATTCTCAATATTTACTCCTTATTTATTTCTTATTCATATTAATTTTTTGTATTTGTATAGCTTGTTGTCTTTTTGTCATCAGAAAATGATGGAGAAATTGGAATGCAGATAAGGAGATGGCGGAGGAACTAAACGAGTATTTTGCATCAGTCTTCACTGAGGAAGACATCAGTAGTATACCAGACACTCAAGGGTGTCAGGGAAGAGAAGTGTGCGCAGTCACAATTACAACAGAGAAAGTACTCAGGAAGCCGAATAGTCTAAGGGTAGATAAATCTCCTGGACCAGATGGAATGCACCCTTGTATTCTGAAGGAAGTAGCTGTGGAGATTGCGGAGGCATTAGCAATGATCTTTCAAAAGTCGATAGATTCTGGCATGATTCCGGAGGACCGGAAAATTGCAAATGTCACTCTGCTATTTAAGAAGGGGGCAGGGAAGCAAAAAGGAAATTATAGACCTGTTAGCTTGACATTGGTGGTTAGGAAGTTGTTGGAGTCGATTGTCAAGGATGAGGTTATGGAGTACCTGGAGGCATATGACAAGATAGGCAGAACTCAGCATGGTTTCCTTAAAGGAAAATCCTGCCTGACAAACCTAGTGCAATTTTTTGAGGAAATTACAAGTAGGCTAGACAAGGGAGATGCAGTGGATGTTGTGTATTTGGATTTTCAGAAGGTCTTTGACAAGGTGCCGCACATGAGGCTGCTAAACAAGAGAAGAGCCCATGGAATTATGGGAAAGTTACATACGTGGATAGAGAGTTGGCTGATTGGCAGAAAACAGAGATTGGGAATAAAGGAATCCCATTCTGGTTGGCTGCCGGTTACCAGTTGTGTTCCACAGGGGTCCGTGTTGGGGCCGTTTCTTTTTATGTCGTATATCAATGATTTGGATTATGGAATAGATGGCTTTGTGGCTAAGTTTGCTGATGATACAAAGATAGGTGGAGGGGCCAGTAGTGCTGAGGAAACAGAGAGTCTGCAGAGAGACTTGGAGAGACTGGGAGAATGGGCAAAGAAGTGGCAAATGAAATACAATGCTGGAAAGTGTATGGTCATGCACTTTGGTTGAAGAAATAAACGGGCAGACTATTATTTAAATGGGGAGAGAATTCAAAGTTCTGAGATGCAACGGGACTTGGGAGTCCTCGTGTAGGATACCCTTAAGGTTAACCTCCAGGTGAAGAAGGCAAATGCAAAGTTGGCATTCATTTCTAGAGGAATGGAGTATAGGAGCAGGGATGTGATGTTGAGGTTCTATAAAGCACTGGTAAGACCTCACTTGCAGTACTGTATGCAGTTTTGGGCTCCTTATTTAAGAAGGATGTGCTGACGTTGGAGAGGGTTCAGAGAAGATTCACTAGAATGATTCTGGGAATGAGAGGGTTAACATATGAGGAATGTTTGACCGCTTTTGGACTGTACTCCTTGGAGTTTAGAAGAATGAGGGGGGACCTCATAGAAACATTTCAAATGTTGAAAGGCATGGACAGAGTGGATGTGGCAAAGTTGTTTCCCATGGTGGGGGAGTCTAGTACGAGAGGGTATGACTTAAGGATTGAAGGGCGCCCATTCAGAACAGAGATGTGAAGAAAATTTTTTAGCCAGAGGGTGGTGAATCTGTGGAATTTGTTGCCACGGGTGGCAGTGAAGGCCAGGTCATTGGGTGTATTTATGGCAGAGATTGATAGGTATCTGAGTAGCCAGGGCATCAAAGGTTATGGTGAGAAGGCAGGGGAGTGGGACTAAATGGGAGAATGGATCAGCTCATGAGAAAATGGCGGAGCAGACTTGATGGGCCGAATGGTCAACTTCTGCTCCTTTGTCTTATGGTCTCATGGTCTTTTGCACATTGGTTATTTGCCCATCCTGTTGGATGCGGTCTTTCACTGATCCTATTGTGTTTCATTGTATTTTCTGTGAATGGCCGCAAGGAAATGAATCTCAGAGTTGCATATGGTAACATATATGTAATTTGATAAATTTATTTGAAATGTTGATAATTCCTTTCCTCCCACAGATGCTGGTCAACGCACTGCGTTCTTGTTTGTAATAACAAATTGAATGCCTAAAACATGAACTGTAAAGACCATCTAAATCAAGATAGTGTGTGGCTTGGAAGGCAACTTACAGGTGTTAATGTTCTTTATGTTTTTTCTACCCTTCTCTTTCTAACCGGTAGAGGTTGTGGGCTTTGAAGGTGCTGCCTAAGGTGTCTTGGTAAGTTACTGCAGTGCTCCCTGCAGATGGTACTACCTACTGCTATTGTAAGTTGGTGGTGAAGTGAATGAATGGTAGCAGATGTGGTGCCTATCAAGTGGGTTGTTATGTCCTGTATGGTGTCAAGCTTCTTGTGTGTTGTTGAAACTGCACTCATTAAGGCAAATTTTGTTCAGTGGGTAGCAATCAGCACAAGAGGTCACTTGTTGGAGACTCAGTGCAAGGTTTAAAAAGAGGTTGAGTCCTTTTCAGCTTTTTTCTCAGCAGGCTGCAATCAGCGTGAGAGGTCGTTCATTAGTGACACAGTCGAAGGTTTAAGAAGAGCTTAAGTGCTTTTTGGCTTTTTAGCTGCAGGTGGTAATCAGTACAGGACCAATAAAAAGAAATAGGTGTAAGTGGAGTGACAATTGTTGAAGTAGAGCATTGTTAGAGTGGTCTGGCTTTGACTTAACAGGCTAAGGTGAGATCAGGCTTGGGCAAGCACAGGCGGAGGTTCTAAGTGAATATGTAAGGAAGTTTCTAGTAAGTTTTTCTTTTGTTAGCACATAGCTAGTGCACTGAGAGTGGATCAGGAAATAATAGTATGTCCTTTGTGTGAGATGTGGGAAGTTTGGGGGCCTTCCAGTCTCTCAAAGTTGCAGGAGGCAGGTCCCTGAGTGACTGTCAGGAGATGGAAAGGGAATAGTCAGGGAGTGCAGAATACCCTGCTCCCCTCAATAGTAAGTATACGGTTGGCCGTGACGAGCTAACAAGCAGAAGTCACTCAGTGGCTCAGAAGGGAAGAGGAGAGAAGAGAAGTGCAGTAGTGATAGGGGATTCCATAATTAGAGGAGTAGAAAGCAGATTCTGTGTACATGAAAGAGACAACCGGATGATATGTTCCCTCACAGGTTCAAGGGTCAGGGATGTCTTAGATCGGATTGAAGACATTTTAAAGAGGGAGGGTGAACAGCTGGTAGTCGTGATAAATATTGGTACCAATGACATAGGAAAAGAGAGGAGGTCCAGAAGAGAGAATGTAGGGAGTTAGGCAGAAAGCTGAAAAGCAGAATCTCCAGGGTTTTAATCTCTGGACTGCTGCATGTGCCACGTGCCAGTGAGGATAAGAATACCATAAGACCATAGGACATAGGAGCAGAATTAGGCTATTCAGCCCATCCAGTCTGCTCTGCCATTCCATCACGGCTAATCCTGGATCCCAATCAACCCCATAAACCTGCCTTCTTGCCATATCCTTTTGATGCCCTGACTGATCAGGAAACTACTAATTTCCGCCTTAAATATATGCACAGACTTGGTCTCCACCAAAGTCTGTGGCAGAGCATTTATAACTCTCTGTCTAAAAAAATTCCTCCTTACCTCTTTTCTAAAGGGTCACCGCTCAATTTTGAGGCTGTGCCCTCTAATTCTGGACACCCCCACCATAAGAAACATCCTCTCCACATCCACCTTATCTAGCCCTTTCAACATTCGGCAGGTTTCAATGAGATCCCCTCTCATTCTTCTAAATTTCAGTAAGTACAGGCCCAAAGTTGCCAAACGCTCCTCATATGTTAAATCCTCCTTTCATGGAATCACCCTCGTGAACCTCTTATGGACTCTCCAATGACAACACATCCTTTCTGAGATATGGGCCCAAAACTGTTGACAACACAAGTGCAGCCTGTCTAGTGTCTTATAAAGGCCAGCATTATCTCTTTGCTTTTACATTCTATTCCCCCTTGAAACAAATGCCAACATTGAATTTACCTTTTTTACCAACTTGACCCGTGAATTAACCGTCTGGGAGTCTTGCACAAGGACACCTAAATCCCGCTGCATTTCTGATCAAACACAAGGAAATCTGCAGATGCTGGAAATTCAAACAACACACACAAAATGATGGTGGAACACAGCAGGCCAGGCAGCATCTATAAGGAGAAGCACTGTCGATGTTTCAGGCTGAGACCCTTTGTCAGGACTAACTGAAAGGAGAGATACTGAGAGAGTTGGAAGTAGTGGGAGGAGGGGGAAATGTGAAATGATAGGAGAAGACCGGAGGGGGTGGGATGAAGCTAAGAGCTGGAAAGGTGATTGGCGAAAGTGATACAGAGCTGGAGAAGGGAAAGGATCATGAGACAGGAAGCCTCGGGAGAAAGAAAGGGGGAGGGGGGGAGCACCAGAGGGAGATGGAGAACAGGCAGAGTGATGGGCAGAGAGAGAGAGAAAAAAAAACAAACAACTAAGTATGTCAGGGATGGGGTAAGAAGGGGAGGAGGGGCATTAACAGAAGTTAGAGAAGTCAATGTTCATGCCATCAGGTTGGAGGCTACCCAGCTGGTAAATAAGGTGTTGTTCCTCCAACCTGAGTGTGGCTTCATCTTGACAGTAGAGGAGGCAATGGATAGACACATCAGAATGGGAATGGGACGTGGAATTAAAATGTGTGGCCACTGGGAGATCCTGCTTTCTCTGGTGGACCGAGCGTAGGTGTTCAGCGAAACGGTCTCCCAGTCTGCGTCGGGTCTCACCCATATATAAAAGGCCACACCGGGAGCACCGGATGCAGTATACCACACCAGCCGACTCACAGGTGAAGTGTGAATGGTGGTGAAGGAGGAAGTGTAAGGGCAGGTGTAGCACTTGTTCGGCTTGCAAGGATAAGTTCCAGGAGGGAGATCGGTGGGAAGGGATGGAGGGGATGAATGGAGACAAGGGAGTCGCGTAGGGAGTGATCCCTGCGGAAAGCAGAAAGGGGGGGGGGAGGGAAAGATGTGCTTGGTAGTGGGATCCCGTTGGAGGTGGCGGAAGTTACAGAGAATTATATGTTGGGCCTGGAGGCTGGTGCAGTGGTAGGTGAGGACAAGGGGAACCCTATCCCAAGTGGGGTGGTGGGCAGATGGGGTGAGGGCAGATGTGCGGGAAATGGGACAGATGCATTTGAGAGCAGAGTCGATGGTGGATTTCTGATGTTTGAACCTTCTCCCCATTTAGATAATAGTCTGCACTGTTGTTCCTTTTCCCAAAATACATTATCATACATTTCTTAACACTGAATTCCATCTGCCACTGTCTTGCCCATTCTTCTAATTTCTCCAAGTCCTGCTGAAATCACATTGCTTCCTCAGCACTACCTACCCCTCCACCTATCTTCATATCATCTGCAAACTTTGCCACAAAGCCATCAACTCCATTAGCCAAATTATTGCCATAAAATGTGAAATGCAGCGGGCCCAATACTGACCCCTGAGGAACACCACTAGTCACCGGCAGCCAACCAGAAAAGGTCCTTTTTATTCCCACTCGCTGCCTCCTGCCTGCTAGCCATTCCGCTATCCATGCCAGTATCTTTCCTGTAACACGATAGTATTTTATCTTGTTAAGCAGCCTCATGTGAGGCATCTTATCAAACACCTTCTGAAAATCCAAGTAAATGACATCTACTACCTCTCCTTTGTCCACCCTGCTTGTTGCTTCCTTGAAGAACTCCAACAGATTTGTCAGGCAAGATTTCCCTTTACAGAAACCATGCTGACCTTAACTTATTTTATCTTTAGCCTCCAAGTACCTCAAAACCTCATCCTTAATAATGGACTCCAAATACTTTCCCAACCACTGAGGTTAGGCTAACTGGCCTACAATTTCCTTTCTTTTGCCTTCCTCCCTTCTTAAAGAGTGGAGTGACATTTGCAATTTTCCAGTCCTCTGGGACCATGCCAGAATCAAGTGATTCTTGAAAGATCATGACCAATGCATCTGTTATCTCTTCAGCAACCTCTTTTAGGACTCTGGGATGTAGTTCATCTGCCCAGGTGACTTGTCCACCTTAATACCTTTGAGTTTGCCTAGCAGATTTTCCTTTGTAATAGCAATGGCACTCACTCCTGCTCCCTGATACTCACAGACCTCTGGCACACTGCTAGTGTCTTCCATAGTGAAGACTGATGCAGAGTACCCATTAAGTTCATCTGCCATTTCTTTGTCCCCCATTACTACCTCACCAGCATCATTTTCCAGTGGTCCAATATCAACTCTCACCTCCCTTTTACTCTTTCTATAACTGAAAAAACTTTTGGTATCCATCCTGCTTTATACTATTGGCTAGTCTGCCCTTATATTTCATCTTTTATCTTGTCCTGGCTTTTTTAGTTGCCTTTTGTTGGATTTTAAAAGCTTCCCAATCATTCAGCTTCCTACTTATTTTTGCTACCTTATATTCCCTTTCCTTGGATTTTATGCAGTCTTTAACTTCCTTTGCCAGCCACGGTTGACTACCCCTGTCATTCAAGAACTTCTTCCTCTGTGGGACATATCTATCCTGCGCCTTGTGAACTATTCCCAGAAACTTTAGCCATCTTAGGTTTGCTGTCATCCCCACCAGTAACCTCTTCCAATCCACCTGGGCAAGCTCATCTCTCATCCTCTGTAATTCCCTTTGTTCCATTGTGATACTGATTCATGTGAGTTATGCTTCTCCCTCTCAAACTGTAGTATGAATTCAATCATATTATGATCACTGCCTTCTAAGGGTTCCTTTATGTTAAACTCCCTAATAAGGTCTGGGTTATTACACAGCACCCAACCTAAGATAACCTTTCCCCAAGTTGGCTCAAGCACGAGATTGAGAAATGTGGTAGCTGAATGCATGGTGAAGAATTGGTGCAGAAGGTGCCTAAGAGATAGCTTTTTAGAGTAGCTCATGGTTAAGCCCACTAGGGGATCAGTTATTCTGGACTGGGTGTTGTGGAATGAACCAGAATTGATTAGAGAGCTTAAAAGAAACCCTTAAGAGGGTTGTAAATGGGGAAAAAAATCAAAAATCAGAGGTGCAAAGGGACTTGGGTGTCCTTACACAGGATTCCATAAAGGTTAACTTGTAGGTTGAATTGGTGCTGAGGAAGGCAAATGCAATATTAGCATTCATTTTGAGATGATTAGAATACAAAAGCAAGAATGTAATGCTAAGCCTTTATAAGACATTGGTTAAACCACACTTGAAGTATTTTGAGCAGTTTTGGGCCCCCTAGGTAAGTGAAACCCCTTTTTACTGGGCGTCTCTAGAAATATGACTTGTTAGCCCATCACTAACAGCCACTGGACTCCGTGGCTAGGAATCCATCTTTCTCAGGCTTCATACATCTAGGGTGTATATGACTTTAGGGTGGTTAGGATGTCATTAGGATGTTTTGCCCACCCAAACCCCAGTTTGTGTGAATGATTTAACTTAAGCAAACAGCCTCTCCTGACTCTGGATTGGGGATTGCCAAACGTTATGTGGATTTTCTGGTATAGTCTGTTTTGTCATGTGCTTTTGTGATATCATTCTGGAGGAATGTTGTCTCATTTTTTAACTGCTTTGCATTTGTGGTTTCTAAATGACAATGAACTGAATCAGAATCAGAATCAGACTTTAATCGCCAAGTACCTATGCACATACAAGGAATTTACTTCCGGCAGATGTTGTCTCTCTGCTCATAACAATAATAATGATAAATATAAATGAAAATATAGATTATACATACAGGTAGTGCAATCCAAGTAATAGTTAGCCGACAGTTAACCAGCAGTTAACTGTTCAGCAAAGTGACCGCAGTAGGGAAAAAACTTCTCCAGTGCCTATTAGTCTTAGTCTGGAGGGATCTGAAGCGCCTACCAGACGGAAGCAGATCAAACAGTCTGAATCTGAATCTGAATTAAAGGAAAGAGAGGAAAAAACAAAAAGGGCCCATTATACTTAAATGGTCACATGTGCACGGTGGTGCTCAAATCTTCCAGAAGTCATTATTTCCCATGTACACACTGCACCAACTCCTATTCACCGCTTTCCGATAAACATTCCCCGCTTGGGCTCCATTGGATCGCACATTCCCACTCTATAGAATCCTAAGGCCAGTTCTCTCGAGCTCCTTCTCTCTCCATCTCCCGCCTAAAAAGACTTCGACCCACCTTTGTGTTTGTTACAAAAACTGCTCCCCTAGCGTTCTCTAAAACCTTCTGCCAGTTCCACTCTCCTGATTGGATGACACATATTCTTAAGCATCCCTTATCATTAACAATAACCCAAACACTGCCAGCAGAACACATTTTTTCTACAGAAAGACCATTACATGAAATACCCTACAACATTAGCAGTAAAACTTTTACCAGGGTGTTACATAAGAAAAGATGTGCTGGTATTGAAGAGAGTCCAGAGGAGGTTTCATGAGAATTATCCCAGGAATGAAAGGGTTCACATATGAGGAGAATTAGATGCCTCTGGGCCTGCACTCACTGGAGTTTAGAAGAATTAGTGTGTGTGTGTGTGTGTGGGGGGGGGATATCATTGAAACCTATTGAATATTAAAAGGTCTGAATAGAATGGATGTGGACCAGATGTTTCCTATAGTAGGGGAGTCTAGGACCAGAGGGAACAGCCTCAGAATTGAGGAATGTCCCTTCAGAACAGAGATGAGGAAAAAGTTATTTAACCAGAGGGGAGTGAATCTGTGGAATTCTTTGCAATAGATGGCTGTGTAGGCCAAGTCATTGAGTATATTTAAGGCTAAGATTGATAGGTTCTTGATCAATCAGGGTGTCAAAGGTTATAGGGAAAAGGCAGGAGAATGGAGCTGAGAGGGAAAATAAATTAGCCATGATGGAATGGCAGAGCAGACTCAATGGGTTAAATAGCCTAATTCTGCTCCTATATCTTATGGTCTTATGGTGTAAATGGGGAGAGTTCCATTCCCACACAGTGAAGTCCATCACAGGCAAAGCCTTCCCCATCATTGAGCACATTTATAAGGAGCATTGCCACAAGTGTAGATTTGGCATGTCACAAAAAACTTTCACAAATAATCAGGAGAGGGAAGGGCAAGAGTCAGACGCTAGAGAGTACCCAATAGTTATCTCCCTTAACAATAAGTACTCCTATTTGAGTAGTGTTGGGGGAGATGGCATACTTGGAAGAAGCAACAGTGGTCACGCCTCTGGCACAGAGTCTGGCCCTGTGGCTCAGAAGAGTAGGGAAAGGAAGAGGATGACGGCAGTGATAGGGGACTCTACAGTTAGGAGGTCAGACAGGTGATTCTGTGGACACGAGAAAGAAACATGGATGGCAGTTTGCCTCCCAGATGCCGGGTCCGGGATGTTTCTGATCGCGTCCACGATATCCTGAAGTGGGAAGGAGAACAGCCAGCGGTTGTGGTACATATTGGTACCAATGACATAGGCAGGAAAAGGGAGGAGGTCCTGAAAACAGACTACAGGGAGTTAGGAAGGAAGTTGAGAAGCAGGATCACAAAGATAGTAATCTCAGGATTACTGCCTGTGCCACATGACAGTGAGTATAGAAATAGAATGAGGTGGAGGATAAATGTGTGGCTGAGGGATTGGAGCAGGGGCAAAGATTCAGATTTCTGGATCATTGGGACCTCTTTTGGGGCAGGTGTGACCTGTACAAAAAGGATGGGTTGCACTTGAATCCCAGGGGCCTCAATATCTTGGAGGGGAGGTTTGCGAAGGCTGTTGGGGAGAATTTAAACTAGAAGTGCTGGGGGGTGGGAACCGAACTGAAGAGATGGAGGAAAGGGAGGTTGGCTCACAAATAGAGAAAGCTTGGAGACAGTGCGAGAGGGAGAATAGGCAGGTGATAGAGAAGGGATGCGCTCAGACCGATGGTTTGAGATGTGTCTATTTTAATGCAAGGAGTATTATGAACAAAGAGGATGAGCTTAGAGTGTGGATCAGTACTTGGAGCTATGATGTTGTGGCCATTACAGAGACTTGGATGGTGCAGGGGCAGGAATGGCTACTTCAAGTGCCAGGCTTTAGATGTTTCAGAAAGGACAGCAAGAGAGGCAAAAGAGGTGGGGGCATAGCACTATTGATCAGGGATAGTATCATGGCTGCAGAAAAGGAGGAAGGCATGGAGGGGTTGTCTTCGAAGTCTCTGTGGGTGGAAGTTAGGAATAGGAAGAGGTCAATAACTCTACTGGGTGTTTTTTATAGACCACGCAATAGTAACAGGGACATCGAGGAGCAGATAGGAGACAGATTCTGGAAAGGTGTAATAATAACAGGGTTGTTGTGGTGGGAGATATTAATTTCCCAAATATTGATTGGCATCTCCCTAGAGTGAAGGGTTTAGATGGGGTGGAGTTTGTTAGGTGTGTTCAGGAAGGTTTCTTGACACAATATGTAGATAAGCCTACAAGAGGAGAGGCTGTACTTGATCTGGTATTGGGAAATGAACCTGCTCATGTGTCAGGTCTCTCAGTGGGAGAGCATTTTGGAGATAGTGATCACAATTCTATCTCCTTTACCATAGCATTGGAGAGGGATAGGAACAGACAAGTTAGGAAATCGTTTAATTGGAGTAAGGGGAAATATGAGGCTATCAGGCAGGAACTTGGAAGCTTAAACTGGAAACAGATGTTCTCAGGGAAACGTACAGAAAAAGTATGGCAAATGTTCAAAGGATATTTGCATGGAGTTCTGCATAGGTACGTTCCAATGAGACAGGGAAAGGATGGTAGGGTACAGGAACTGTGGTGTACAAGGGCTATTGTAAAGCTAGTCAAAAAGAAAAGAAGAACTTACAAAAGGTTCAAAAAACTAGGTAATGATAGAGATATAGAAGATTATAAGGCTAGCAGAAAGGAGCTTAAGAATGAAGGGGCCATGAGAAGGCCTTGCGGACAGGATTAAGGAAAACACCAATGCATTCTACAAGTATGTGAAGAGCAAGAGGGTAATATGTGAGAGAATAGGACCAATCAAGTGTGACGGTGGAAAAGTGTGTATGGAACCGGAGGAGATGGCAGAGGTACTTAATGAATACTTTGCTTCGGTATTCACTGCGGAAAAGGATCTTGGCAATTGTAGGGATGATTTGCAGTAGACTGAAAAGCTTGAGCATGTAGATATTAAGGAAGAGGATGTGCTGGAGCTTTTGGAAAGCATCGAGTTGGATAAGTCACCCGGACCGGATGGTATGTTCCCCAGGCTACTGTGGGAAGCAAGGGAGGAGATTGCTGAGGCTCTGGCGATGATCTTTGCATCATCAATGGGGACGAGAGAGGTTCCGGAGGATTGGAGGGTTGCAGATGTTGTTCCCTTATTCAAGAAAGGGAGTAGAAATAGACCAGGAAATTATAGACCAGTGAGTCTTACTTCAGTGGTTGGTAAGTTGATGGGGAAGATCCTGAGAGGCAGGATTTATGAACATTTGGAGAGGTATAATATGATTAGGAATAGTCAGCATGGCTTTGTCAAAGGCAGGTCGTGACTTACAAGCCTGATTGAATTTTTTGAGGATGTGACTAAACAAATTGATGGTGATGAGAGGGTGTACAGGAGCGAGATATACCAACTAGTGGAGTGGTGTCACAGCAACAACCTGGCACTCAATGTCAATAAGATGAAAGAGCTGATTGTGAACTTCAGGAAGGGTAAGATGAATGAATATGTACCAATCCTCATAGAGGGATCAGAAGTGGAGAGAGTGAGCAGTTTCAAGTTCCTGGGTGTCAAGAGGATCTAACCTGGTCCCAACATATCGATGCAAGAAGGCAAGACAGCAGCTATACTTCATTAGGAGTTTGAAGAGATTTGGCATGTCAACAAATACACTCAAAAACTTATATAGCTGTACCGTGGAGAGCATTCTGACAGGCTGCATCCTGTCTGGTATGGAGAGGTTACTGCACAGGACTGAAAGAAACTGCAGAGGGTTAGTCACCTCCATCTTGGGTACTAGCCTATAATGTACCCAGGACATCTTCAGGGAGCGGTGTCTCAGAAAGACAGGGTCCACTATTAAGGACCTCCAGCACCCAGGGCATGTCCTTTTCTCACTGTTACCATCAGGTAGGAGGTACAGAAGTCTGAAGGTACACACTCAGCAATTCAGAAACAGCTTCTTCCCCTTTGCCATCTGATTCCTAAATAGACATTGAACCCTTGGACCCTACCTCACATTTTAAATATATATTATTTCTGCTTTTTGCACAATTTTTAAGCTATTCAATATACATATACTGTAATTGATTTATTTATTATTATCATATTTTGTTTTTGTTTTTTCTATATCATGTATTGCATTGAACTGCTGCTGCTAAGTTAACAAATTTCACGACACATGCTGGTAATAATAAACCTGATTCCTAATCTGATATGTTATATACATAAATAGATTGTATGTCCATAAAGTGACATTAAGTTGTACAGAAGGTGACTGATGAAGAATAATAACATAACCTTCATAAATGGATGAAAATTGAAGGGACTATCAAAAAATCACATATGTTAGGGGATAAATCTCCATGGGAGTTGAAATATGACTCCTAATTTGGTTAAAATAATACACTAAAAATAATAATCCATTCTTACAAAATCAAATTATTAATGCCTTCATCACAAAAGAATATGAGCATAAAATGAACACAAGCCAGAAATAGTGAATGAGTTTCCTAAAATCTATTGAAGATACCATCCTTAAAGAGATTAAGAATGAAACTGCTTTTGGCTATCGGGAAGATGAATGTAAAGATCGACATTGGAACAGTGAAATGCATTGTTAGTGTCAACAACCAACACAGTTCAAGGATCCCTCCCACCTGCTCTCACCTATCATTTGCCAGCTTATACTCCTTCCCCTCCCCTTATCTTCTTATTCTGGCTTCATCCTCCTTCCATTTCAGTCCTGATGAAGGGTCTTTGCCCAAAACGCAGACTATTTATTGCATTCCATAAATGTTGCCTGACCTGCTGAGTTCCTTAGGCATTTTGTGTGACTTAATCTGGATTTCTAGCATCTGCCAAATCTCTTGTGTGCCGAGGATCTGGCTGGGGCAGGTGCAACTGTTACCACACTTCCGGTACCAATGTAGCATGCCCACAACTCACTAACCATAACCCTAACTGCATGTCTTTGGAATCTGGGATGAAACCAGAGCACCTGGAGGAAACCAACAAGGTTACGTGGAGAGCCTTTGGGAACTGAAGCCCAATCAGTAAGCTCTGGTGCTGTAAAGCAATGCACCAGATGTAGATCTTGTGTCCATGGAAGAACATTGGAATACAATGATCATAATATAATTAGATTTAGAAGTATTTTTCAAATTAACAAATAATTTTCAAGAAATATGATGAATACCCATGAAAGCAGAAATGAATAAGAAAGAAAACTGTTCATATCAGATGTAGGGTAGGAGGAAAATTTTAAAACACTGGCAAGGACATTTTAGGCAGAAAGTTTGGTATCCCTGCAATAAATATGCACATCTTTATTGTCACTAGGTAAGATGAACTAACAAACATAATCAGTTGCTAAGTTAAAAGGTTATTAGTTAGATGATTCATGCAGAATAATTTGAACACTACAAGATGCAATTATGTGGTAAACGTTCATGCAAGATTTTGTCTTCCTTATGATTTTGATAACCAACAATTATGTGCTTGTGTCCTGACTCACATATTTGCCCCACCCTAATGTCTGTCAACCTATCATAAAAATTGCCTTCTCCTGCTCTCTGTTCGTAGAAACATAGAAAACCTACAGCACAATACAGGCCTTTCGGCCCACAAAGTTGTACAGAACATGTCCCTACCTTAGAAATTACTTGGCTTACCTATAGCCCTCTATTTTACTAAGCTCCATGTACCTATCTAAAAGCCTCTTAAAAGATTCTATCGTATCCGCCTCCACCACCACTGCCGGCAGCCCATTCCACTCACTCACAACTCTCTGAGTAAAAAACTTACCCTGACTAGGAGAGAGTAAGCGTTCGGCACGGACTAGAAGGGCTGAGATGGCCTGTTTCCGTGCTGTAATTGTTATATGGTTATATGGACATCTCCTCTGTACCTACCCCCCAGCACCTTAAACCATTTCAGCCCTGGGAAAATGACTATCCACACAATCAATACCTCTCATCATCTTGTACACCTCTATCAGGTCAGCTCTCATCCTCCTTCACTCCAAGGAGAAAAGGCCGAGTTCACTCAACCTATTCTCATAAGGCATGCTCCCCAATCCAGGCAACATCCTTGTAAATCTCCTCCGCACCCTTTCTATGGTTTTCACATCCTTCCTGTAGTGAGGCGACCAGAACTGAGCACAGTACTCCAAGTGGGGTCTGACCAGGGTCCCATATAGATGCAACATTACCTCTCGGCTCCTAAATTCAATTCCGCGATTGATGAAGGCCAATGCACCATATGCCTTCTTAACCACAGAGTCAACCTGCGCGGCTGCTTTGAGCGTCCTATGGACTCGGACCCCAAGATCCCTCTGATCCTCCACACTGCCAAGAGTCTTACCATTAATACTATATTCTGCCATCATATTTGACTGACCAAAATGAACCACTTCACACATATCTGGGCTGAACTCCATCTGCCACTTCTCAGCCCAGTTTTGCATCCTATCAATGTCCCGCTGTAACCTCTGACAGCCCTCCACATTATCCACAACACCTCCAACCTTTGTGTCATCAGCAAAATTACTAACCCATCCCTCCACATCCTCATCCAGGTCATTTATAAAAATCATGAAGAGTAAGGGTCCCAGAACAGATCCCTGAGGCACACCACTGGTGTCCGCCCTCCATGCAGAATATGACCCATCTACAACCACTCTTTGCCTCTGTGGGCAAGCCATTTCTCAATCCATAAATCAATGTCCCCTTGGATCCCATGCCACCTTACTTTCTCAAGAAGCCTTGCATGGGGTACTTTGTCAAATGCCTTGCTGAAATCCATATACACTACATCTACTACTCTTCCTTCATCAATATGTTTAGTCACATCCTCAAAAAATTCAATCAGGCTCGTAAGGCACGACCTGCCTTTGACAAAGCCATGCTGACTATTCCTAATCATATTATACCTCTCCAAATGTTCATAAATCCTGCCTCTCAGGATCTTCTCCATCAACTTACCAACCACTTAGGTAAGACTCACTGGTCTATAATTTCCTGGTCTATCTCTACTCCCTTTCTTGAATAAATGAACAACATCTGCAACCCTCCAATCCTCAGGAACCTCTCCCGTCCCCATTGATGATGCAAAGATCATCATCAGAGGCTCAGCAATCTCCTCCCTCACCTCCCACAGTAGCCTGAGGTACATTTCATCCGGTACCGGCATCTTATCCAACTTGATGCTTTCCAAAAGCTCCAGCACATCTTCCTTCTTAATATCTACATGCTCAAGCTTTTCAGTCCACTGCAAGTCATCACTACAATCACCAAGATCCTTTTCCATTGTGAATACTGAAGTAAAGTATTCATTAAGTACCTCTGCTATTTCCTCTGGTTCCATACACACTTTCCCACTGTCACACTTGATAGGTCCTATTCTTTCACGTCTTATCCTCTTGCTCTTCACAGCCTTGGGGTTTTCCTTAATTCTGCCCACCAAGGCCTTCTCATGGCCCCTTCTGGCTCTCCTAATTTCCTTCTTAAGCTCATTCCTAGTAGCCTTATAATCTTCGGATCTCTAACATTACATAGCTCTCTGAACCTTTTGTAAGCTTTTCTTTTCTTCAGTAATTACTCACATCTCCTCCACCGACAACAAAGTTATCACCTTCTTCCGTTGGTTAACAAGTCTATAGTTTCTATTCAGTGTTTTCATTTAAAGTACACATTTTACATCTGCACTTTAACCTCTAACCTATTTTTATGTAATTCTTTATTCTTTATTGTTGTTGAATATTGTGTTTTGACATGCCAACACGCCATAGCAAATTCCTAATAAATGTAAATGTATATGGCAAATAAAGATGATCTTTGATCCTTGATTTCTCTTTAATCATTCAATACCATTCCTTGGTGTTAATATTGAGAGCAAGTTGGTGTCCACTATTTCAAACAAGGCTGGTCAAAGGCTTGGAGCTCTGTGGAAAGTAGCATCCAAACTAGACAAAGGTACAAGTATCATGGAGTATGCCTGCTCATCATGGATGAATGCCTCACAGAGTGTCCTCAGCCAGCTTGATTCCATTCAAAGAAAGGCTCTCAGGATTATAGGTGTAGATGAAGCCACAGCTCATGAGAAGCTAGCCATCAGTAGCTTACACCACAGACGACAGGTTACTGCAGCTACTGTGCTATACAAAATGCACACAAGCCACAGCCCTGCAGACCTTCGTGCCATGCTGCCTTCATCTTATGAGAGACGGAGCACCACACGATCATGTTTATCTGTGTCTGCTCATGCTGTTTCTATGCCTGATGCAAGAACCTACACACTGGATAGAAGCTTCCTTCACTGTGCTATCAGAATTTGGAACAGTCTTCCAGATGCTGTGATTGGAAACATCTGTGACAATGGGGTCCAAGCCTTCAAGAGTCGAGTGCACCAACACCTCTGCTCCCAACAATCTCCGGGAGAGAAGTCACATGCTTCTTCATAAGCTATCATGAAGAGGACCAGGATGGCAATGGTTGGTTGTTGGTAGGTAGGGTTAATACCTGACTTTCAAGAGCACTTGTGAGTTACGTTCCAGTTGGATTTAGTCTTTAAACTGCTGGAGAACAGTGCAGAAAGAACAGGTGCTGTTTTCTCCCAGTAGAGATTAGTTTTTAGTTCCAAGTTCTCCTGTCATGTTTTGTCACCCTACAACCTTATCCTTCAATCTCTTTCAATTGTGGAGGACGGCATGTGTATAAATGTCTCTCTCCAGCAGACTTCATCATGATTCCAGTATTTCTACTACTTTTTAATGTTTCTTAATTGTACATATGATTTTTTTGTGTTCTATCGCTGAGCAGCAGTGAACCATCTGATTGGCCTGTCAGAGTTCTCTTTGGGAACTAGTTGACTTGATCAGCATTTCTGATCTGGCTATTGTTCACAATTGTACTTAATAAATAATAAGTAAGTAAGTAAATAAATAAATAAATAAATAGATAGATAAATAAGGGGAGGAGATGTTCTTCAGTCTGGTAGAGTGGGACTTCAGGACCCCACACTTCTTGCTTGATGGAAGCTGTGTGAAGATGGCATGGCCCATATAGTGACGACCTTTGATGATGTACACAAACACAAGAGATTCTGCAGATTCTGAAATCCAGAGCAACAGAGGCAAAATGATGAAGGAACTCAGTAGGAGAGGCAGCATCTATGATAATGGATGTTCCCTTCTTGAAGTAGATACTTCACACTGATCTGGGTTGATCTCCATCTGCCACTTCTCAGCCCAGTTTTGCATCCTATCAATGTCCCACTGTAACCTCTGACAGCCCCTCCACACTATCCACAACACCTCCAACCTTTGTGTCATCAGCAAACTTACTAACTCACCCCTCCACTTCCTCATCCAGGTCATTTATAAAAATCACAAAGAGTAGGGGTCCCAGAACAGATCCCTGATGCACACCACTGGTCACTGGCCTCCATGCAGAATATGACCTGTCTACAACCACTCTTTTCCTTCTGTGGGCAAGCCAGTTCTGGATCCACAAGACAATGTCCCCTTGGATCCCATGCCTCCTTACTTTCTCAATAAGCCTTGCATGGGGTACCTTATCAAATGCCTTGCTGAAATCCATATACACTACATCTACGGCTCTACCTTCATCAATGTGTTTAGTCACATCCCCAAAAAATTCAGTCTGGCTCGTAAGGCACGACCTGCCTTTGACAAAGCCATGCTGACTATTCCTAATCATATTATGTCTCTCCAAATGTTCATAAATCCTGCCTCTCAGGATCTTCTCCATCAACTTACCAACCACTGAAGTAAGACTCACTGGTCTATAATGTCCTGGGCTCTCCCTACCCCTTTTCTTGAATAAGGGAACAACATCTGCAACCCTCCAATCCTCCGGAACCTCTCCTGTCCTCATTGATGATACAAAGATTATCGCCAGTGGCTCAGCAATCTCCTTCCTCACTTCCCACAGTTGCCTGGGGTACATCCTGTCTGGTCCCGGTGACTTATCCAACTTGATACTTTCCAAAAGCTCCAGCACATCCTCTTCCTTAATACCTACATGCTCGAGCTTTTCAGTCCACTGCAAGTCATCCTTACAATCGCCAAAATCCTTTTCTGTAGTGAATACTGAAGCAAAGTATTCATTAAATACCTCTGCCATCTCTCTGGTTCCATACACACTTTTCCACTGTCACACTATAGTTGTGAACTTCCCATGATTCAGGACATTTACAAGGACAAGTGTTTAAAAAGGGCACGTAGGATCATTGGGGACCCAAGCCATCCCAACCACAATCTATTCCAGCTGCTACCACCCAGGAAACGGTACCGCAGCATAAAAGCCAGGACCAACAGCCAGGACAGCTTCTTCCACCAGACCATCAGACTGATGAACTCATGCTGATTTGAAAGTACTCTTTATTATATTGACTGTTCTGTTTATTACAAATTACTATGATTGCACATTGCACATTTAGATGGAGACAGTAATGTAAAAATTTTTACTCCTCATGTATGTGAAGGATGTAAGAAATAAAGTCAATTCAAATGCATTTGAAACATAGACACAGTGGCCACTTTATTAGGTACAGGAGGTACCTAATAAAGTGGCTATTGAATGTATACTCTTTTACTCCTACATTCTATTTCAGTGTTATTTCACATGACGGTCAAGGTTATTAAACAATTATGCCATTCAGGTTGCACTTCTCTCAGGATCTCTGATTTTATTGTGTGGCTTATTGTGACCCAGCCCTTTACAAACCCTGCAGCCAAAAAACCCCACCTAATAACAACCTGTACACACCAAACCCCACCCACAGTTTCCTCTGTCTTCTGGGAAATTCTGGATCAAGATTGCTCAAAGTATCATTGAGATGTATAGCACACAAACAAGTCCTGCTCTATGCCCCTTTGGTACTTTGAACATCAAATACTTTCCTATGCTACATTTACTCACACTTCAGTCATGACTTTCAGTGACTTGGTGATTCAAGTACTTGTTTAGAGAGATTTTTGCCTCCACTAACTACTCAGGCAATGCTTTCCAGGTTCCAGCCCTCACACTCCAGGTCAAAGACTTCATCTTTAGATCCCCTTAAAGCCATAAGACCATAAGATATAGGAGCAGAATAAGGCCATGTGGGCCATCGAGTTTGTTACACCATTTCATCATGGCTAATCCAATTTTCCTCTCAGCCCTAATTTCCTGGCTTCTCCATGCATCCCTTCATGCCCTGACTAATCAAGAACCTATCAACCTCTGCCTTAAATGTGCTTAATGACTTGGCCTCCGCAGTTGACTGTGGCAAAGAATTCCACAGATTCACCACTCGCCGGCTAAAGAAATTCCTCCTCATCTCCATTCTAAAAGGACACCGCTCTATTCTGAGGCTGTGTCCTCTCAACTTAGACTCTCCCACCATAGGAAACTTCTTCTTCACATCCACTCTATCAAGGCCTTTCACCATTTGATAAGTTTCAATGAGGTCACCCCTCATCCTTCTGAACTCTGGTGAATACAGGCCTGAGGCCATCAAATACTCTTCATATGACAAGCTGTTCAACCCTGGAATCATTTCAGTGAACCTCCTTTGAACTCTCTCCAGTTTTGGCACATCCTTTCCAAGATAACAGGCCCAAAACTGCGCACAGTACTCCAAGTGAGGTCTCACCAGTGCTTTATAAAGACTCAACATTACATCCATGTTTTTATATCCTTGTCCTCTTGAAATGAATGCCAACATTACATGTGACTTCCTCCCCACAGATTCAACCTGCAAATTACCCTTTAGGGAATCCTACACAAGGACTCCCAAGACTCTTTGTGCCTCAGATTTTTTTGTACTTTTTCTCCATTTCGAAAATAATCAACACTTTAATTTTTTCTACCAAAGTGCATGACCATACACTTCCCAACATTGTATTCTATCTGCCATTTCTTTGCCCATTCTCCTAATTTGTCTAAGTCCATCTATAGTCTCTCTACTTCCTCAAAACTTCCTGTTCCTCCACCTATCTTCATATCATCTGCAAACTTTGTAACAAAACCATCAATTCCATCCAAATCATTGACATATAACATAAAAATAATTGTCCTAACACAGGCCCCTGTGGAACACCACTAGTCACCGGCAGCCAACCAGAAAAGGTTCCCTTTATTTCTATTCTTTGCCTCCTGCCAATCAGCCACTGCTTTATCTATGCTAGAATCTTTCCTGTAATTCCATGGACTCGTAGCTTGTTAGCAGCCTCGTGTGGCACCTTGTCAAAGGCCTTCTGAAAATCCAAGTACATAACATTAACCGATTCTCCTTTGTCTATTCTGCTTGTTATTTCTTCAAAGAATTCCAACAGATTTGTTAGGCAAGATTTTCCCTTGAAGAAACCATGCTGACTTTAGCCTATTTTATCATGTGCCTTCAAGTACTCTGAGACCTCATCCTTAATAATTGACTCCAACATCTTCCCAACCACTGAGGTCAGACTAACTGGCCTATAGTTACCTTTCTTCTGCCTCTCTCCCTTCTTGAAGAGTGGAGTGACATTTGCAATTTTCCAGTCTTCCAGAACCATGCCAGAATCTAGTGATTCTTGAAAGATCATTACTAATGCCTCCACGATCTCTTCAGCCACCTCTTACAAAACCCAGAGGTGTACACCATCTGGTCTAGGCAACATATCTACTTTCAGACCTTTCAGTTTTCCAAGAGCCTCCCTAGTAATGGTAATTGTACACACTTCATGACTCCTGACACCTGGAACCTCCACCACAGTGAAGACTGATTCAAAATACTTATTCAGTTCATCCGTCATTTCATTCTCCCTCATTACTACCTCTCCAGCATCATTTTCCAGTGGTCTGATATCCACTCTTTTACACTTTATGTATCTGAAACTTTTGGTATCCTCTTTAATATTATTGGCTGCTAACTTTTATATTCCATCTTTACCTTTTTAATGACTCTTCTACTTGCCTTCTGTTGGTTTTTAAAAACGTCCAATCCTCTAACTTCCCACTAATTTTTACTCTATTATATACTCCCCTTTGGCTTTTATGTTGGCTTTGACTTCTCTTGTTAACCATGGTTGAGCTATCTTTCCTTTAGAATACTTCTTCCTCTTTGGGGTGTAGCTATCATCCTGTGCCTTCCAAGTTGCTTCCAGAAATTCCAGCCACTGTTGCTGTGCCATCATCCCTGCTTGTGTGCTGTTGCAATCAATTCTGGCCAATCCCTCTCTCATGTCTCTGTAATTCCCTTTACTCCACTGTAATACTGATACATCTGACTTTAGCTTCTCCTTCTCAGATTTCAGGGTGAATTCAATTATATTATGATCACTTTTCCCCTAAGGGTTCTTTTACCTTAAGCTCTCTAATCAATTCTGGTTCATTTTACAACACCCAATCCAGTTGATCCCCTAGTGGGCTCCACCACAAGCTGCTCTAAAAAGCCATCTCATAGGCAGTCTAGAAATTCTCCCTCCTGTAATCCAGCACCAACCTGATTTTCCCAATCTACCTGCATACTGAAGTTTCCCATGACTATTGTAATGTTGCCTTTTTGGCATGAGCTTTCTACCACCAGTTGTAATTTGTTGGCCACGTCCTTACTGCTGTTTGAGACTTTGTCTACAGCTCCCATCAGGGTATTCTTACCCTTGCAGTTCCTTAACTCTATCCACAATGATTCAACATCTCCCAACCCTATGCCACTTCTTTCTAATGATTTGTTTCCATTTTTCACCAACAGAGTAACACAGCCTCCTCTTCCTTCCTGCTTGTCCTGTGTGTCCTTGGACATTAAACTACTTACCTCCTGGCGTAAACCTATGCCTTTAGTTTTAGAGACTCTTGCCTTGGGAAAAAGTTTCATATTCTCTCCTCTGTCTATGCCCCTCATCATTTTGTAAACCACTATCAGTTGCTTCTTCTGTTTTGTTGGATTATGGTATAAAATTGTTATTTTGCTTGTATTTTTCTTGTTGTTTAACTTTATGATGCTTGCTTATAAATTTTAATATGTATAATTGTTTAGTATATTGTTAGTATACCTGATTCTGTATTTTCTAGGAGCTTCTCAGTGTCATGCGACTTGCATCTGGCTATTTTATATGTTAATTGTTAACCTTGGAATGTGCTGTTATCTCTAGTATGAGATGATCACAACCTTCTTTCCTTTGTCTTTTCTTTGTTCATCCTTTGCTCTTGGAACTCTCAATAAAATGACCAGATCCAACAACTTGCCTTGCTCCATTTGGTTTATCCAGTCTCTTCTCGTAACCGAATATCTCCTTGGGAAATATCCTAGTGAACAGCCCAGGAGGGCTTCAACTAACTTGGAAAGGGGGTGGGAACTGGAGTGAAAGGACTCAGGATAGGACGGATGGTAAAAAAGCAAAGGTAGAGTGCAGTCAGACTGCCAGGAAGGGCAGGCAGATGATAAGACAAAATTGCAGCCAGCAGGGTGAGTATCAATGCATTAAGGATGCAGAAACAAAAAGGATAGCAAATACAAAGTGTTGTATCTCAATGCACAGAGTACAAGGAATAAGGTAGATGATCTTGTGGCACTTTTACAAGTTGTCAGGTATGATGTTGTGGCCGTCACTGAATTGTGGCTGAAAGATGGTTGTAGTTGGGAGCTGAATGTCCAAGGTTACACATTGTATTGGTGGGTCAGACACTGAGGAGTGCAGTAGAACAGAGGGATCTGGGAGTACAGGTACATAATTCCCTAAAAGTGGTGTCACAAGTAGATGGGGCTGTGGGTAGAGCTTTTGGTACATTGGCCTTTATAGATCAAGGTATTGGGTATAAGAGTTGGAATGTAATGGTGAGGTTGTATAAGACATTGGTGAGACCGAGTTTGGAGTGTTGTGTGCAGTTTTGGTCACCTAATTACAGGAAGGATATTAGTAGGGTTGAAAGAGTGCAGAGAAGGTTTACAAGGATGTTGCCGGGACTTGAGAAACTGAGTTACAGAGAAAGGTTGAATAGGTTAGGACTTTATTCCCTGGAGTGTAGAAAAATGAGGGGTGATTTGATAGAGGTGTATAAAATTATGATGGGTATAGATAGAGTGAATGCAAGCAGGCTTTTTCCACTGAGGCCAGGGGAGAAAAAAAAAAACCAGAGGTCATGGGTTAAGGGTGAAGGGGGAAAGTTTAAAGGGAACATTGGGGGGGCTTCTTCACGCAGAGAGTGGTGGGAGTGTGGAATGAGCTGCCAGATGAAGTGGTGAATGCAGGCTCACTTTTGACATTTAAGAAAAACTTGGACAGGTATATGGATGAGAGGGGTTTGGAGGGATATGGCCCAGGTGCAGGTCAGTGGGACTAGGCAGAAAAATGGTTCGGCACAGCCAAGAAGGGCCAAAAGGCATGTTTCTGTGCTGTGCAGTTATATACAGGCCTCCCAACGGAAGTTAGGATGTGGACCATAAATTACAACAGGAAATAGAAAAGGCATGTCAAAAGGGCAATGTTTGATAGTCATGGGAGATTTTATCATGCAGGTCAATTGGAAAAATTAAGTTGGTATTAGAGTGAATTTGTTGAATGCCTATGAGAAGGCTTTTTAGAGTAGTTTTTCATTGATTCTACTAGGGGATCAGCTATACTGCATTGGGTATTATGTAATGAACTGGAGGCAATTAGGGAGATTAAGGTAAAGAGACCCTTAGGAGACAGTGATCACAATATGATTGAGTTCAACTTGAAATTTGATAGGGAGAAAGTAAAGTCTGATGTAGCAGTATTTCAGTGGGGTAAGGGAAATTACAGTGGTGTGAGAGAGGAGTCGGCCAAAGTAAATTGGAAGGAGTTGCTGGCAGGGATGTCAGCAGAGCAGCAATGGTGTAAGTTTCTGAGAAAAAAAGAGGAAGGTGCAGGATAGATATATTCCAAAAGCAAAGAGATACTCAAATGGCAAAATAATACAACTGTGGCTGACAAGCTAATGGAAAAGCAAAAGAGAGGGCATGCAACAAAGCAAAAATTAGCCAGAAGATAGAGGATTGGGAAGCTTTTAAAAACCTATAGAGAGCAACTTAAAGAATCATTAGGAGGGAAAAGATGAAATATGAAAGCAAGCTAGCAAACAATATCAAGGTAGATAGAAAAAGCTTTTTCAAGTACGTAAAAAATAAAAGAGAGGTGAGAGTAGGTATAGGACCATTAGAAAAGGAGACAGGAGAAATAATAACGGGGACAATGAGATGGCTGATGAACTAAATGAGTATTTTGCATCAACCTTCACTGTGGAAGACACCAGCAGTGTGCCAGATGTTGAAGGGTGAGAAGTGAGTGTATTTACTATTACAAGTGAGAAGGTGCACAAAAAGCTGAAAGACCGAAAGGTACATAAGTCACCCGGACCAGATGAACTGCGCCCTAGGGTTCTGAAAGAGGTAGTGGTAGAGATTGTGGAGGTATTAGTAGTGATCTTTCAAGTTTTGTTGGATTCTGGCATGGTTCTGAAGGACTGGAAAATTGCAAATGTCACTCCATTCTTTAAGAAAGGAGGGAACAAACAGAAAGTAAATTAGGTTTTAATTTTTTCTACACAGAGACTGGTAGGTACCTGGAACATGTTGCTCGGGGAGATAGTGGAAGCTGACACATAGCAGTATTTAACAATACATGAAAGCTTGTAAATTCAAAAAGTCCATTTTATTGTCATATACACATGTAGGCTTAGCTGAAATGAAAATCTTGCTTTGTGCCTGTGATGCTACACCAAATAACATACCAGCAGAATTCAGAAGTACATACACTAAATTGCAAGTAGACAAAAGTTTTACAAGAAAACACAATTGGAGCAAAGAAAAGCAGTCCATCTTAGCAAAAAGTAGACAAGGTGGTTGCTATACTGATGTAGCGATTAATGTTTCACAGGTTGGTTCAAGAACCAACTCTTGAACCTGGTGATATGGGACTTCAGGTATCTGTCCCTTCTAGCTGATGATCGTTGCAAGGAGATGTCATTGCCTGAATGTGGGGAGGTGGAGGATTCTATGGTGAAAGATGGTGCCTTCTTGAGGCAGGGGCTCTTGTACGGATGATGGGCAGGGGGGGATGTACCTGTGATGTACTGAAAAGAGTTAGGGAATGGGGGATATATTTCATTTGCAGGCAGCTTGAATCAGTTTAAATTAGCACCATAGTCGGCAATGAAGGGCTAAAGGGCCTATTCCTGTACTGTTCTAAGTTCTATCAATCACTATTCTACTTACCTGTTCTTTCATTCAAAGATTAATATTTCCTCTTCACTTCCTCTTGCAAATGAGTTCCCTTGAGGGGATGAGGAACTGGGTCTGCTCTCCTCATGCTAGCGCAAAGGGACTTAGCTTCTCTACTACATAGTTCTCTGATCACTTGTTCACCTACTGCACTGTTCCAATGTACCTTAAAGGAAGATCAAGGAGGATCACCTTATTAGATTTGCAGTGGGTGGGAACCGAAGTGAAGAGGCAGAGGATGAAGCAGTTGGCACACAAGTAGAGACAGCCTGTAGGGAGTTTGTAAAGAAAGATAAGCAGATGATAGACCAAAGATGCACTCAGCCAGATGGTTTGAGATGTATCTATTTTAATGCAAGAAGTATCATAAGGTGGATAAAGTTAGAGCTTGGATCAATTTGTGGAACTATGACTTTGTGGCCATTACAGAGACTTGGATGTCTCAGGGACAGGAATGGCTGCTGAGTGTGCCAGGCTTTAGATGTTTTAAAAAAGACAGGGAGGTCAGGTGCCAGATCTGGCGATGATCTTGCATCATCAATAGGGATGGCAGAAGTCCCAGAGGATTGGAAGGCTGAAAATGTTGTTCTCTTGTTCAAGTAGAGATAACCCAGGAAATTATAGACAAGTAAGTCTTACTTCAGTAGTGGGAAAGTTGTTGGAGAAGATCCTGAGAGGCAGGATTTATGGGCATTTGGAGACATAATCTGATTAGGGTTAGTTAGCATGGCTTTGTCAAGGGCAAGTTGTGCCTTACAAGCCTGATTGAATTCTTTGAGGATGTAACAAAACACATTGATGAGGGAAGAACAGTGGATGCAGTGTATATGGATCTCAGTAAGGCTTTTGATAAGGTTCCCCATGCAAGGCTCCTTCAGAAAGTAAGGAAGCATGGGATCCAAGGAGATCTTCCTTTGTGGATCCAGAACTGGCTTGCCCACAGAAGGAAAAGGGTGGTTGTAGACGGGTCATATTCTGCATGGAGGTTGGTCGCCAGTGGTGTGCCTCAGGGATCTGTTCTGGGACCCCTACTCTTCATAATTTTTATAAATGATCTGGATGAGGAAGGAGAAGGATGGGTTAGTAAGTCTGCTGATGATACAAAAGTTGGGGGTGCTGTGGGTAGTCTGGAGGGTTGTCAGAAGTTACTGCATGACATCGATAGGATGCAGAACTGGACTGAGAAGTGCCAGATGGAGTTCAACACAGATAAGTGTGAAGTAGTTCATTTCGGTAGGTCAAATTTGAAGTCACAATATAATATTAATGATAAGTGTGGAGGATCAATGAGATATTGGGGGTCCGTGTCCATAGGACTCTCAAAGCTGTTGCACAGGTTGACAGTGTTGTTAAGGAGGCATATAGTGTGATGGCCTTCATCAACCGTGGGATTGAGTTCAAGAGACGTGACGTAATGTTAAACCTATATAAGACCTTAGTCAGACTCCAGTTGGAGCACAATATTCAGTTCTGGTCACCTGACCACAGTAAGTGATGCTGAGGCTTTATAAGGCACTGGCGAGTATTGTGAGCAGTTCTGGGCCCCTCATCTTAGAAAAGATGTGCTGTCATTGGAGAGGGTCCAGAGGAGGTTCACAAAGATGATTCCAGGAATGAAAGGGTTATCATACAAGGAACGTTTGACGGCTCTGGGTCTGTACTCGCTGGAATTCAGGAGAATGGGGGGGATCTCATTGAATGTTGAAAGGCCTAGACAGAGTAGATGTGGAAATCCTATGGTGGGAGAGTCTAGGACAAGAGGGCACACCCTCAAGATAGAGAGGCACCCTTTCAAAACAGATGTGAATTAATTTCTTTAGCCAAAGGGTGAAAATTTGTGAAATTTGTTGCCACATGCAGCTGTGGAGGCCAGGTTGTTGGGTGATTTAAGGCAGAGATTGATAGGTTCTTGATTGGACATGGCATCAAAGGTTATGGGGAGAAGACCAGGAACTGGGGTTGAGGAGGAAAAAAAAGGATCAGCCATGATGGAATGGTGGAGCAGACTCGATGGGCCAGATGGCCTAATTCTGCTCCTATGTCTTGTGGTCTTATGGTCTTATTCAAGGATGTGGAAGCCATAGAAAGGGTGCAGAGGAGATTTACAAGGATGTTGCCTGGATTGGAGAGCATGCCTTATGAGAATAGGTTGAGTGAACTTGGCCTTTTCTCCTTGGAGTAACAGAGGATAAGAGGTGACCTGATAGAAGTGTATAAGATTATGAGGGACATTGATCGTGTGGATAGCCAGAGGTTTTTTTCCCAGGGCTGAAATGGCTAACACGAGGGGGCATATTTTAAGGTGCTTGGAAGTACGTATGGGGGGGATATCAGAAGTAAGTTTTGCACACGGAGAGTGGTGAGTGTGTGGAATGGGCTGCCAGCGAAGGTGGTGGAGGTGGATACAATAGGGTCCTTTAAGAGACTCTTAGATGGGTACATGGAGCTAAGAAGAATAGCGGGCTATGGGCTAGGGAAATTCTAGGCAGCTTTTAGAGTAAGTTACTTGGTCGGCACAATGTTGTGGAATGAAGGGTGTGTAATGTGCTGTAGATTTCTATGTTAGCCTATGTTAGCCTGATCTTAGTGGTTGGGAAGATGTTAGAGTCAATTGTTAAGGATGAAGTTATGAAGTACTTGGTGACACGGGACAAGATAAGACAAAGTCAGCATGGTTTCCTTAAGGGAAAATCTTGCCTGATGAATCTGTTGGAATTCTTTGAGGAAATTACAAGTAGGATAGATAAAGGGGATGCAGTGGATGTTGTATATTTGGATTTTCAGAAGGCATTTGACAAGGTGCCACACTTTAGGCTGCTTACTAAGTTAAGAGCCCATGGTATTAAAGGGAAGTTACTAACATGGTTTGCCGGAGAAGGTAGCTGATTGGTTGATTGGCTGATTGGTAGGAGGCAGCGAGTGGGAAAAAAAGGATCTTTTTCTAGTTGGCTGCCAGTGACTAGTGATGTTCCACAGGGGTCTGTGTTGGGACTGTTTCTTTTATGCTGTACATAAATTATTTAGATGATGGAATTTGGCTTTGTTGCCAAATTTGCAGATGATATGCAGATTGGTGGAGCTGCAGGTAGTGTTGAAGAAACAGGAAGGCTACAGAAAGACTTGGACAAATTAGGAGAATGGGCAAGAAAGTGGCAAATGAAATACAATGCTGGAAAATGAATGTTCATGCACTTCAGCAGTAGAAATAAATGTGCAGATTATTTTCGAAATAGGGAGAAAATCTAGGAATCTGATATGCAGAGGGATTTGGTAGCCCTTGTGCAAAACACTCTGAAAGTTAACTTGCAGGTTGAGTTGATGGTGAGGAAGGCAAATGCCATGTTAGCATTCATTTCAAGAGGTCTAGAATACAAGAGCGAGGATGTGATGTTGAGGTTTTATAAGTCACTAGTGAGGTCTCACCTTGAGTATTGTGAACAGTCTTGCGCCCCTCATCTGAGAAAAGATTTGCTGGCATTGGATAGGGGCCAGAGGAGGTTCACAAGGATGATTCCATATAACCATATAACCATACAACAATTACAGCACGGAAACAGGCCATCTCGGCCCTTCTAGTCCGTGCCGAATGCTTACTCTCACCTAGTCCCACCAACCTGCACTCAGCCCATAACCCTCCATTCCTTTCCTGTCCATATACCTATCCAATTTTTTTTTTAATGACAAAATCGAACCTGCCTCTACCACTTCTACTGGAAACTTGTTCCACACAGCTACCATTCTCTGAGTAAAGAAGTTCCCCCTCATGTTACCCCTAAACTTTTGCCCCTTAACTCTCAACTCATGTCCTCTTGTTTGAATCTCCCCTACTCTCAATGGAAAAAGCCTATCCATGTCAACTCTATCTCTATCATGTCCCCCCTCAACCTTCTATGCTCCAAAGAATAAAGACCTAACTTGTTCAATGTTTCTCTGTAACTTAGGTGCTGAAGCCCAGGTAACATTCTAGTAAATCTCCTCTGTACTCTCTCTATTTTGTTGACATCTTTCCTATAATTCGGTGACCAGAACTGTACACAATACTTCAAATTTGGCCTCACCAATGCCTTGTACAATTTTAACATTACATCCCAACTCCTATACTCAATGCTCTGATTTATAAATGCTAGCATACCAAAAACTTTCTTCACCACCCTATCCACATGAGATTCCACCTTCAGAGAACTATGCACCATTATTCCTAGATCACTCTGTTCTACTGCATTCCACAATGCCCTACCATTTACCATATATGTCCTATTTTGATTATTCCTACCAAAATGTAGCACCTCACACTTATCAGCATTAAACTCCATCTGCCATCTTTCAGCCCACTCTTCTAACTGGCCTAAATCTCTCTGCAAGCTTTGAAAACCTACTTCATTATCCACAACGCCACCTATCTTAGTATCATCTGCATACTTACTAATCCAATTTACCACCCCATCATCCAGATCATTAACATATATGACAAACAACATTGGACCCAGTACAGATCCCTGAGGCACACCACTAGTCACCGGCCTCCAACCTGACAAACAGTTATCCACCACTACTCTCTGGCATCTCCCATCCAGCCACTGTTGAATCCATTTTACTACTTCAATATTAATACCTAACGATTGAACCTTCCCAACTAACCTTCCATTTGGAACCTTGTCGAAGGCCTTGCTGAAGTCCATATAGACAACATCCACTGCTTTACCCCGGACAACTTTCCTAGTCACCTCTTCAAAAAATTCAATAAGATTTGTCAAACATGACCTTCCCTGCACAAATCCATGTTGACTGTTCCTAATCAGACCCTGTCTATCCAGATAATTATATATACCATCTCTAACAATACTTCCATTAATTTACCCACCACTGACATCAAACTTACAGGCTGATAATTGCCAGGTTTACTCTTAGAACCCTTTTTAAACAATGGAACCACATGAGCAATACACTAATCCTCCGGCACCATCCCAGTTTCTAATGACATTTGAAATATTTCTGTCAGAGCCCCTGCTATTTCTACACTAACTTCCCTCAAGGTCCTAGGGAATATCCTGTCAGGATCCGGCGATTTATCCACTTTTATATTCTTTAAAAGTGCCAGTACTTCCTCTTCTTTAATCGTCATAGTTTCCATAACTACCCTACTTGTTTCCCTTACCTTACACAATTCAATATCCTTCTCCTTAGCGAATACTGATGAAAAGAAATTGTTCAAAATCTCCACCATCTCTTTTGGCTCCACACATAGCTGAACACTCTAATTCTCTAAGGGACCAATTTTATCCCTCACTGTCCTTTTGCTATTAATATAACTGTAGAAACCATTTGGATTTATTTTCACCTTACTCGCCAAATCAACCTCGTATCTTCTTTTAGCTTTTCTAATTTCTTTCTTAAGATTCTTTTTACATTCTTTATATTCCTCGAGCACCTCATTTACTCCATGCTGCCTATATTTGTTGCAGATCTCTCTCTTTTTCCAAACTAAGTTTCCAATATCCCTTGAAAATCATGGCTCTCTCAAACTGTTAACCCTTCCTTTCAACCTAACAGGAACATGAAGATTCTGTACCCTCAAAATTTCACCTTTAAATGACCTCCATTTCTCTATTACATTTTTCCCATAAAACAAATTGTCCCAATCCACTCCTTCTAAATCCTTTTGCATCTCCTCAAAGTTAGCCTTTCTCCAATCAAAAATCTCAACCCTGGGTCCAGTCCTATCCTTCTCCATAATTATATTGAAACTAATGGCATTGTGATCACTGGGCCCGAAGTGCTCCCCAACACATACCTCTGTCACCTGACCTATTTCATTCCCTAACAGGAGATCCAACACTGCCCCTTCTCTAATTGGTACCTCTATGTATGGCTGCAAAAAACTATCTTGCACACATTTTACAAATTCCAAACCATCCAGCCCTTTTACAGAATGGGCTTCCCAGTCAATGTGTGGAAAATTAAAATCTCCCACAATCACAACCTTGTGCTTACTACAAATATCTGCTATGTCCTTGCAAATTTGCTCCTCCAATTCTCGCTCCCCATTAGGTGGTCTATAATACACCCCTATAAGTGTTGCTACACCTTTCCCATTCCTCAATTCCACCCAAATAGCTTCCCTAGATGAGCCCTCTAATCTATCCTGCCAGAGCACCGCTGTAATATTTTCTCTGACAAGCAATGCAACACCTCCCTCTCTTGCCCCTCCGATTCTATCACACTTGAAGTAACGAAATCCAGGAATATTTAGTTGCCAATCACACCCCTCCTGCAACCATGTTTCACTAATAGCTACAAAATCATATTTCCAGGTATCAATCCATGCTCTAAGCTCATCCACCTTTCTTACAATGCTCTTAGCATTAAAATAGATGCATTTAAGAAATTCTCCACCTCTTACTCTCTGTTTATCCCTAACAGTGCAAACAACTTTATTATCTTTTTCTTCCTTCTCCCCTACATCTTTGGTCTGAGTGCTCCCCTTCTCTATCACCTGCCTACCCTCCCTCACACACTGTCTACCAGCTTTCTCTATTTGTGAACTAACCTCCTCTCTCCTAGTCTCTTCAATTTGATTCCCACCCCCCAAACATTCAAGTTTAAAGTCTCCCCAGTAGCAAATCTCCCCGCCAGGATATTGGTCCCCCTAGGATTCAAGTGCAACCTGTCCTCTTTTTGTACAGGTCACACCTGCCCCAAAAGAGGTCCAAATGAGCCAGAAACCTGAATCCCTGCCCCCTGCTCCAATCACTGAGCCACACATTTATCCTCCACCTCACTCCATTCCTACTCTCACTGTCGCATGGTACGGGCAGTAATCCCAAGATTACTACCTTTGCGGTCCTTCTTCTCAACTCCCTTCCTAACTCCCTATATTCTCCTTTCAGGACCTCTTCCCTTTTTCTACCTATGTCATTGGTAGACCTCTGGCTCCTCACCTTCCCACTTCAGGATATCTTGGATGCGATCAGAAACACCCCGGACCCTGGCACCAGGGAGGCAAACTACCATCCGGGTTTCCTGATCGTGTCCACAGAATCACCTGTCTGACCCCCTAACTATCGAGTCCCCTATCACTACTGCCTTCCTCTTCCTTTCCCTACCTTTCTGGGCTACAGGGCCGGACACTGTGTCGGAGGCACGACCACTGTCGCTTCCCCCAGGTAGGCTGTCCCCCCCCAACAGTACTCAAACAGGAGTACTTATTGTCAAGGGGTTCAGCCACTGGGGTACTCTCTAGTACCTGACTCTTCCCCTTCCCCCTCCTAACTGTGGCCCACCTGTCTGCCTCCCGTGGCCCTGGTGTGACCAACTGCCTGCAACTCCTCTCTATCAACTCCTCACTCTCCCTGACCAGACGAAGGTCATCGAGCTGCAGCTCCAATTCCCTAACACGGTCCCTTAGGAGCTGCAGCTCGGCGCACCTGGTGCAGATGTGAACGTCCAGGAGGCTAGGAGACTCCAGGACCTCCCACATCCGACACTGAGAACAACAAGCTGCCCTCATACTCATAGTTCCCCCTTTCCTCAAATAACAGGAAAAACTGAAATCTAAACCTACCTTGCCTTGTCCGTTTCCGCCTAAGCCCATTGAGCCAAAGCCCTTAAGCCTTCACTCTGTTCCTGGCTCACTCCGCTGCCAGCGCAGATGACATTGCCCACTATATAAGACTGTGTTCCTTTTAAATCTTCCACGCTTCACTGCCTGACGTCACACGCCTGCGCAGTCCTGCTTCTCTTAACTCTAATGAGGAGAAGAAAAAATCAAAATGGCTCCCGCCGCACTCCCGTTCTGATTCTCAGACTTCCTTCTCCAGGAATGAAAGGGTTATCATACGAGAAAGGTTTGATGGTTCTGGGTCTGTACTTGCTGGAATTCAGAAGGATGAGGGGGGATTTCATTGAAGTCTTTCAAATGTTGAAAAGCCGAGACAGAGTATATTTGGCAAGGATGTTTCCCATGGTAGAGGAGTCTAGGACAAGAGGGCACTGCCTCAGGATAGAAGGGTGTCCATTTAAAACAGAGATGTAGAGAAATTTCTTTTGCCAGAGTGTGGTGAATTTGTGAAATTTGTTACCACAGGAATCTGTGGAGGCCAGGCCGTTGGGTGCATTTAAGGCAGAGCTTGATAGGTTCTTGGTTGGCCATGGCATCAAAGGCTACGAGGAGAAGGCTGGGGTTCTGGAGAAGAAAAGAAAGGATCAGCCATGATTGAATAGTGGAGCAGACTCAATGGGCTGCTGGCCTAATATTTCTCTTGTATCTTATGGTCTTATACATCACTGACACATCCCTCTCAACTATTGATAGTATCTATAGGAAGTAGATACTTCCTACCCTTTTGGTAGGTCAAATATGATGGCAGAATATAGCATTAATGGTAAGACTTTGGCAGTGTGGAGGATCAGAGAGATCCTGAGGTCTGAGTCCATAGGACACTCAAAGCAGCTACGCAGGTTGACTCTGTGGTTAAGAAGGTGTATGGTGTATTGGCCTTCATCAACCATGGGATTGAGTTTAAGAGCCGAGAGGTAACGTTGGAGCTATATAGGGCCCTGGTCAGACCCCACTTGGAGTACTGTGCTCAGTTCATGTCGCCTCACTATAGGAAAGACATGGAAACCATAGAAAGGAGATTTACAAGGATGTTCCCTGGATTGGAGAGCATGCCTTATGAGAATAGGTTGAGTGAGCTCTGCCTTTTTTCCTTGAAGCGACGGAAAATGAGAGGTGACCTGACAGAGGTGTATAAGATAATGAAAGGCATTGATCGTGTGGATAGTCAGGGGCTTTTTCCCAGGGCTGAAATGGCTAGCATAAGAGGGCATAGTTTTAAGGTGCTTGGAAGTAGGTACAGAGGAGATATCAGGGGTAAGAGTGGTGAGTGTGTGGAATGGGCTGCCAGCAGTGGTGGCGGAGGCAGATACAATGAGGTCTTTTAAGAGACTCCTGGATGGATACATAGAGCATAGAAAAATAGAGGGCTATGGGTAACCCTAGGTAGTTCTAAGGTAAGGATATGTTTGGCACAGCTTTGAAGGCTGAAGGGCTTGTATTGTGCTGTAGGCTTTCTATGTTTCTATGTTACAGATGCACTGGGCTGTCTGCACCACTCTCTGCAGAGTTCTGCAATTAAGGGAGGTACAGTTCCCACACCAGGCAGTGATGCAGCCAGTCAGGATGCTCTCAATTGTGCCCCTATAGAAAGTTCTTAGGATCTGGGGGCCCATACCCAACTTCCTCAACCGTCTGAGGTGAAAGAGGCGCTGTTGTGCCTTTTTCACCACACAGGTGGTGTGTACAGACCACATGAGGTCCTCGGTGATGTGGATGCCGAGGAACCTGAGCTGTTTACCCTCTCAACCCCAGATCCATTGATGTCAATAGGGGTTAGCCCGTCTCCATTTCTCCTGTAATCCACAATCAGCTCCTTTGTTTTTGCGACATTGAGGGAGAGGTTGTTTTCTTGACACCGCTGTGTCAGAGAAATAACTTCTTCCCTGTAACCTCATTATTGTTTGAGATTAGGCCAATCAATGTAGTGTTGTCAGCAAATTTAATTAGCAGATTGGAGCTGTGGGTGGCGATACAGTCATGGGTATACAGGGAGTAAAGAGTAATGTCAGAGAAATGTATACAATATACATTCTGAAATGCTTTCTGAAATTCAATTCCAAGATTGATGAAGGCCAATACACCGTATGCCTTCTTAACCACAGAGTCAACCTGCACAGTAGCTTTGTGTGTCCTATGGACTCAGACCCCAAGATCCCTCTGATCCTCCACACTGCCAAGAGTCTTACCATTAATACTATAGTCTGCCATCATATTTGACCTAGCAAAATGAACCACCTCACACTTATTTGGGTTGAACTCCATCTGCCACTTCTCAGCCCAGTTTTGCATTTTATCAATGTCCCGCTGTAACCTCTGACAGCCCTCCACACTATCCACAACACCCCCAACCTTTGTGTCATCAGCAAATTTACTAACCCATTCTCAATTTCCTCATCCAGGTCTTAGCTGCTCATGCCAAGGAGTAGCAAACTGGATATAGGACACAAGCAGTAGATAATGATTGAGTGCTGTTTTTAATCATTGGTTTACTATGTGAACCTTTGCTATTTGTAATTTGTACTAATGACTTATAAGTGTAGCAGTTAATGCAGTGCTTTACAGGGCCAGTGATTGATTTGGGATTCTATTCCCACTGCTGCCTGAAAGAAATTTGTACATTCTCCCGTGACTGCATGGCTTTCCTCCCACATTCAAGAAATAGTTGGGAAAGAATAGGAGATTCAACAATATTATAAATCAGTGATTCAGGGCATTGCACCTTTTTTGAAAATAAGGGTAAATGATCACTGACTATTATAATATCACAGGAAGCTAAATTCCTCACTTGCCATGAGAACCAAACAAATCCTTAATGTTATCCCTGTAAATTGATTTACTCCAGAAGTATCAGAATTTGCTTTGCCTACCTCTTATCTCGGGTTTGAATTTGCACACTGCAGAAGGAACATGTGGTCTAATCACAAGCTGATAAATGAGTGATTTTATTTTCACAGCACTTCAGTGTCACCTCGAAGCTGGATATTGGAGAATACCACTGCATGGCGATGAATCGTGCTGGGCAGGCAAAATGTGAGCCTCAACGGATGGAAGTCTGTAAGTTGACGTGATTGGCTGTTTGCTTAAAGTAGATTTTTCAACAGATAATGAACAAATAACTAGCCGTAGAACACAGCAGCACCGAAACAGACTCTTCTACCCATCTAGTCCATACCAAACAATTAATCTGTTTAGTCCCATTGATTTCAAAGGTTTCAAAGATACATTTAATGTCAGAGAAATGTATACAATATACATTCTGAAATGCTTTTTCTTCGCAACCATCCATGAAAACAGAGGAGTGCCCTCAAAGAATGAACAACAGTCAAATGTTAGAACCCCAAAGTCCCCCCCCCCCAGCTCCCCACTCCTGTGCGTAAGTGGCAGCAAGCATCAATTCCCCTTCCCCCACCGGCAAAAAAAGCATCAACACTTGCCACCGAGCACTCAAGCATGAGCAAGGCACAGCAAAGACACAGACTTGCAGTTACCCCAGAGACTACATTGTTCACCCGGTATCGACACACCACGGGCTCACTCTCTCCCTAATAAAGGAGAAAGAAATGTCTCCGTTTCACAGCGAGAGGGGAGACATAACAAACAACTCGCTGGTTTATGATGTTAAGAGTCTGTTGTGCCACTTTTTCCAAGCTCTGTGCCCAGAGATCTCAGATCTCTAGGTACACAGCCTTAGGCCTTCCATCTCCCATGACACACCAGTCTTTTATTCAGACACCAATTTCCAATCCCCCCCCCACCCCCCTGTCTTCAGAGCCATGAAAACTCAGTCCTCCGAAGGCAAGAGGAGCTCTTAGGCCAAGCCCTTGGCGTGCCAACCATTGGCCGATTATGAAACCCCGAGAGTGGGTCCCATTCCCGCAAAGAACCGTAGTCAGCGTGTAACTCCAGGTCAGGGTCAAAATAGAGATATTAAAGATAGAAATAGAGCTGTTTCTGAAGATGCAAGCAAAGGAGTCGCCGTTAGGTCCCATTAACCCTCCTAAGCTCTGCCTTCTTATGTTCATGATCTTCCACAGCTGTAACCCATCCACTTCAAGGTTTGACATGCTGTGCATTCAGAGATGCTCTTCTGCACACCACTGTTGTACCGTGTGGTTATTTGAGTTACTGTCACCTTCCTGTCAGCTTGAACCAGTCTGGCCATTCTCCTCCAACCTCTCTCATTAGCAAGGTGTTTTCACCCACAGAACTGCCACTCACTGATGTTTTTTGTTTTTCACACCATTCTCTGTAAACTCCAGAATGTTCTGCATGAAAATCCCAGAAGATGAGCCGTTTCTGAGACACTCAAACCACCCTGTCTGGCACCCAGCAATCATTCCACTGTCAAAGTCTCTTAGATCACATTTCTCCCACATTCTGATGTTTGGTCTGAACAACAACTAAGTCTCTTGACCATGTCTGCATGCTGTTATGCATTGAGTTGCTGCCACATGATTGGCTGATTAGATATTTGCATTGATAAGCAGGTGTACAGGTGTACCTAATAAAGTGACCACTGAGTACAGTATAGTATTTTTACGTATTGTGCTGTACTGCTGCTACAAAACAACAAATTACACCATATGCAGTATGTCAGTGATAATAACCCTGATTCTGAATCCAATTTTGATTCTGACTTAAAGATCTTCTGATAATCAGCAGTAAGCTGGATAGGGTACCACAATGATCATTCTATGTAGGTTTGATCCACACATTTGCTGTTCTAGTTTGTCCAACCATTCTTTTGCCTGAGCCACTGGTATGAACATTACTAGATGATATTTTCAATAAATTCACTTGGTATTCGGTAAAATACTTCAGGCTTTATGTCCTCAGCTGTTTGTATACAGTATGAATCTTTGAATATATCCTCATAATACTCCAAACTTTATCTAAATATAGATATGATATATTCACACCAGACACATTCTTCCAATCTAGTTCTGGAGCATTCTCTTTAGATCGGATTTGTTCTGGCTGTAATCCCCTATTTTGACAGGTATCTTCATTCTTTGACCATTATGGTAGTTGATATACCATCAAGTTTTGCCGGAATACAGTATTGTGTGCAAAAGTCCTAGACACATGTAAAACATTCTGTTAAGCGAAGATGCCTTCAAAAATAATGAAATGAAAAGTTTCTAAATATCAAAATATTTGCTATAAAGAGCAGTAAACAGTTAAAAACTAAATCAAATCAATATTTGGTGTGACCCACCTTTACCTATTAAAACTGCATCAATTCTTTTAGGTGCACTGTTGTGCTGTCTTATAAGAAAATGGGCTAGTAAGTTGTTCCAAGCATCTTGGGAAACTTGTTACAGTTCTTCTGCAGACTTCGGCTTTCTCGCTTGCTTCTTTCTCTCCAGGTAATCCCAGACAGCCTCGATGATGTTGAGGTTGGGGCTTTATGGAGGCCATAACATTTGAAATCATATAAAAAAAATCAAGGGTGCATAACACTTTTGCACAGTATTGTATATTCTCATCTTCTGCTTGAACCACTTGATAAAGTGTGTTTCATTGCTTTTGAACAGTCAGCAGCTGTGTTCGTTTTCACACCAAGTATCCCAGCAAGTCCAGGAGCACTGGGATTGGGAATATGGATGTACAGATCAGAATGAGAATCGGGTTGAATATCATTGACATGTACTCAGTGGTCACTTTATTAGGTCCCTCCACTCTGTGGCCACAGAGTGTATGTTTGGGGTCTTCTGCTGCTGTAACCCATCCACTTCAAGGATCAATGTGTTTTGCATTCAGAAATGCTCTTTTCTGAATGCCAGTGTACCAATCTTTTCTCCATGTTAGTATTTTTTCTATAACAACATGGGCCCTTACCTTATTGAGCAGCCTCATGTGTGGCACCTTGTCAAAGGTCTTCTGAAAATCCAAGTGCCCAACATCAACTGATTCTCCCTTGTCTACCTTGCTTGTTATTTCTTCAAAGAATTCCAACAGATTTGTCGGGCAAGATTTTCCCTTGAGGAACCACGCTAACTTTGGTCTACTACATCATGGGGTGTATGGGGTGTCAGGGAGAGGTAGTACCTCTGACGGAGAACACGTCGTACTCTTCTGAGTAGTTCGTCTGCATTGGTCCTCACCTGACACTCAGCTCTCACCAGTGGTTCCTCGTAGCTGTTTGCATGCAACAGCGGCCACACCCCAGGCAACGGTTTCGACCGGCCGGCAAAACCTGGCGAGGGTAGCCGATGGGCCTCAAACCCTCGGTGAGTTAGGGCTTGTCTACCTACGCATGCGAAGAATGAATTCGGCGGACTACGCGGAGGAGATCACCACTTGGCGGTCCAACGAGTAGAAAGGCGGACCCAGCAAAGCGTTGTGGAGCGCAATCAGGGCACAGTGAGACACGTAGGACACTGCTGGCCATCCACTGCATCCTGACTTATCTCCAGCCGTCTCAACTCCGTCTTGCAACTGGATACAGATGGGTCGGGACGAGAGAGTGAGGCTGACGATTTGCGCAACTCTCCCTCACTTTAATCCAAGTCAAGCGCAAGTCACGACTCCAAACCCATTCCGCTAAAAAACTTCAAGTCCTGTAGCGATGGGCGAGTGGCGAAGCAGCAGGTGTGGATACACTGGAAGCTGTAGTCACAAACCTGCTCACAGGCGGCCCAGGGCACTGGGTCGTTCTCTGCTGGAATGAAGCGGCAGTGGAGCTCAGCAGCCCCCTGGGTGTCTGAACAGTCCTCTTTAGGAATCGCTCTGCTCACCTCCATGGAGGAAGGGGCAAGAAAAGGTGCCTCAAACATAGCCTGCTTCATCTTACCCTGGCCAGCACACCACGGCTGGCGGGGATCCCACTCAGCGGTCGAACTACAAAGACGATGAAAGTGAAGGTGCTCAACCTTGGCACGTGGAACGTGCGAACTCTGCTTGACATCACCAAGGCTGTCAGACCAGAAAGAAGAACAGCACTGGTCGCCAAAGAACTAGCCCGCTATAACGTGGACATTGCAGCACTCAGCGAAACACGCCTAGCAGACAAGGGCCAGCTTACAGAACGTGGTGGTGGGTACACCTTCTTCTGGAGCGGTCACAGCAGCACTGAACGACGAGAGGCTGGCGTTGGATTTGCCATCTGATCCCACCTCACTCGTAAACTTGCCAAGCTTCCAGAGGGCATCAACGATCGCCTGATGACACTTCGGCTCCCACTTGGCAATAAGAGGAGTGCAACGCTGATCAGCGCGTATGCCCCAACAATGACCAACCCAGATGACATCAAAGATAAATTCTATGAAGAACTTGACGCCCTCATAGCAGCAGTCCCACAGTCAGAGAAGTTTATTGTCCTCGGGGACTTTAACGCCAGAGTGGGAACAGATTTCCAGACCTGGGAAGGGATTCTTGGAAGACATGGTATTGGCAAGTGTTACAGCAATGGCCTGCTGCTCCTCAAGACATGCGCTAAGCATGACCTTGTCATCACCAACACCCTATTCCGCCTCCCTACCCGTAACAAGACATCTTGGATGCATCCACGCTCTAGGCACTGGCATCTGATCGACTATGTTGTCACCAGAAAGAGGGACTGGCAAGACATGAGAGTGACAAAGGCCATGTGTGGTGCCGACTGCTGGACGGATCACCGACTCATAGTGTCCAAGTTTAAACTTTGCATCCTGCCTGTGAGAAGACCCCAAGGTCAGAAGACTGCAAAGAGGCTCAATGTCTCCAAGCTGAAGAGCAGCGTAGTTGCAGAAGAATTTCGTGAAGACCTAGATAGCAGGCTGCTTGACACACCCCAGGATGACCACACCAGCATTGAAGAGCAGTGGATGGCTTTCAGAGATGCAGTCTACTCTACCACTCTCAAACACCTCGGACCAGCAATCCGTAGACATCAAGACTGGTTTGATGAGAACGATGAGGAGATACAGGCACTGTTGTCAGAGAAACACCAACTGTTCAGAGCACACCAGAACGATCCCACATCACAAGCAAAGATAGATGCCTTCGCCAGTGCAAGACGGAAAGTGCAGAAGAAACTCCGTGAGATGCAGGATGTCTGGTTCAGCATTAAGGCTGATGAGATCCAGGGCTACACAGACAGTCACAACACAAAGCGTTTCTACGACGCTTTGAAGGCTATGTATGGACCTCAGTCCTCTGGCTCCTCCCCGCTCCTCAGTGTAGATGGGACTCGGCTGCTGACAGAGAAAAAGCAGATTTTGGAGAGATGTGCTGAACACTTCAACCAGGTCCTCAACCGCCCTGCCAAAATCAATGATGAGGCCATTGCTCTCCTACCTCAGGTGGAGATCAACGTGGACCTTGACAACCTCCCCACAGAAGAAGAAGTCAGAAAAGCCATCAGGCAACGTTCTTGTAGCAAAGCACCAGGGTCAGATGCAATCCCTGCTGAAGTCTACAAAGCAGGAGGCCCATTCATGATGCAGAAGCTGACTGAGCTCTTCCAGTCTATGTGGAACGAAGGAAAGGTCCCGCAACAGTTGAAAGATGCCAACATAGTCCACATCTACAAGAGGAAAGGCAACCGCCAGTCTTGTGACAATCACCGAGGCATCTCCCTCCTGTCCATAGCTGGGAAGATCTTGGTTCGCATCCTGCTTAATCGCCTTCTCCAACACCTTGAGCAAGGTCTCCTCCCAGAAAGCCAGTGTGGTTTCCATGCAGAGCGTGGAACTGTCGATATGATATTTGCTGCATACCAACTGCAGGAAAGATGTCAAGAGCAGCACAGCGACCTCTTTATGACCTTCGTCGATCTGACCAAGGCATTTGATACGGTCAGCAGAGATGGCTTATGGAAGATAATGGAGAAGTTTGGCTGCCCTAGCAGGTTCATCACGATTGTTCGGCAGTTCCACGATGGCATGATGGTGAAAGTTTTGGATGATGGCGACGAGTCAGAAGCCTTCCCAGTGACAAACGGTGTAAAGCAAGGATGCGTTCTCGCCCCTACACTCTTTTGCGTGGTCTTCTCTGCTATGCTGAATGATGCCTTTCGCGATTGTCAGGATGGTATACACGTCGGATACAGGACTGGCGGTGGGCTATTCAACCTCTGGCGTCTACAGGCTGTTACAAAGGTAAAGGAGACTGTCGTCAGAGACCTCTTATTCACTGATGATTGTGCCCTCAACGCCAGTACAGAGCAGAAGATGCAGCGAGAAATGGACTACTTCTCACGAGCCTGTGACAACTTTGGACTTACAATCAGCACCAAAAAGACGAAGTTATGTACCAGCCCGCACCCGGAAAGCTCTACCAGGAACCACACATCACAGTAAAGGGGCAGAAGCTACTGGCAGTCGACAGCTTTACTTATCTGGGCAGTACTCTATCACAAGCGGTGAACATAGGTGTAGAGATCAGCAACAGAATTGCCAAAGCCAGTGCCACCTTTGGGAGACTCCGTGAGAATGTATGGGAGCGGAGAGGACTCAGCCTTACCACCAAGCTGAAGGTCTACCGAGCAGTGGTTCTCACCACCCTCCTCTGTTCCAGCGAGACCTGGACTGTCTACAGCAGACACGCTAAACAGCTCAACCACTTCCACTTTCAAGAAAGTTTGGAGACAGTACGAGAGGGAGGGTAGGCAGGTGATAGAGAAGGGATGTACTCAGACCGATGGTTTGAGATGTGTCTATTTTAATGCAAGGAGTATTCTGAACAAAGCAGATGAGCTTAGAGCGTGGATCAGTACTTGGAGCCATGATGTTGTGGCAATTACAGAGACCTGCACGGCTTAGGGGCAGGAATGGTTACTTCGAATGCCAGGCTTTAGATGTTTCAGAAAGGACAGGGAGGGAGGCAAAAGAGGTGGGGGTGTGGCATTGTTGATTAGAGATAGTGTCACGGCTGCAGAAAAGGAGCAAATCATGGAGGGGTTGTCTATGGAGTCTCTGTGGGTGAAAGTTAGGAACAGGAAGGAGTCAATAACTCTACTGGGTGTTATTTATAGACCACCCAATAGAAACAGGGACATCAAGGAGCAGATAGGGAGACAGATTCTGGGAAGGAGTAATAATAACAGGGTTGTCGTGGTGTGAGATTTTAATTTCCCAAATATTGATTGGCATCTCCCTAGAGTAAGAGGTTTAGATGGGGTGGAGTTTGTTAGGTGTGTTCAAGAAGGTTTCTTGACACAATATATGGATAGGTCTGCAAGGGGAGAGGCTGTACTTGATCTGGTATTGGGAAATGAACCTGGTCAGGTGTCAGGTCTCTCAGTGGGAGAGCACTTTGGAGATAGTGATCACAATTCTATCTCTTTTACAATAGCATTGCAGAGAGATAGGAACGGACAATTTAGAGAAGGGTTTAATTGGAGTAAGGGGAATTATGAGGCTATCAGGCAGGAAATCAGAAGCTTAAATTGGAAACAGATGTTCTCAAGGAAAAGTACGGAAGAAATGTGGCAAATGTTCAGGGAATATTTGTGTGAAGTTCTGCATAGGTACGTTCCAATGAAACAGGGAAGTTATGGTAGGGTGCAGGAACCGTGGTGTAAAAAGGCTGTAATAAATCTGTCAAGAAGAAAAGAAAAGCTTACAAAATGTTCAGAGAGCTAGATATAATCTAGAAGATTATAAGGCTAACAGGAAGGAGCTTAAGAAGGAAATGAGGAGAGCCAGAAGGGTCCATGAGGAGGCCTTGGTGGGCAGGATGAAGGAAAACCCCAAGGCATTCTACAAGTATGTGAAGAGCAAGAGGATAAGACGTGAAAGAATAGGACCTATCAAGTGTGACAGTGGGAAAGTGTATGGAACTGGAGGAAATAGCAGAGGTACTTAATGAATACTTTACTTCAGTATTCACTATGGAAAAGGATCTTGGTGATTGTAATGACGACTTGCAGCAGACTGAAAAGCTTGAGCATTTAGATATTAAGAAAGAGGATGTGCTGGAGCTTTTGGAAAACATCAAGTTGGATAAGTCACCAGGACTGAATGAGATGTACCCCAGGCTACTGTGGGAGGTGAGGGAGGAGATTGCTGAGCCTCTGGCGATGATCTTTGCATCATCAATGGGGACGGGAGAGGTTCCTGAGGATTGGACGGGTGAGAATGTTGTTCATTTATTCAAGAAAGGGAGTAGAGATAGACCAGGAAATTATAGACCAGTGAGTCTTACCTAAGTGGTTGGTAAGTTGATGGAGAAGATCCTGAGAGGCAGGATTTATGAACATTTGGAGAGGTATAATGTGATTAGGAATAGTCAGCATGGCTTTGCCAAGGGCAGGTCATGCATTACGAGCCTGATTGAATTTTTTGAGGATGTGACTAAACATATTGATGAAGGAAGAGCAGTAGATGTAGTGTATATGGATTTCAGCAAGGCATTTGATAAGGTACCCCATGCAAGGCTTATTGAGAAAGTAAGGAGGCATGGGATCCAAGGGGACATTGCTTTGTGGATCCAGAACTGGCTTGCCCACAGAAGGCAAAGAGTGGTTTTAGATGGGTCATATTCTGCATGGAGGTTGGTCACCAGTGGAGTGCTCAGGGATCTGTCCTGGGACCCTTACTCTTCATAATTTTTATAAATGACCTGGATGAGGAAGTGGAGGGATGGGTTAGAAAGTTCGCTGATGACACGAAGGTTGAAGGTGTTGTGGATAGTGTGGAGGGCTGTCAGAGGTTACAGCAGGACATTGATAGGATGCAAAACTGGGCTGAGAAGTGGCAGATGGAGTTCAACCCAGATAAGTGTGAAGTGGTTCATTTTGGCTGGTCAAATATGATGGCAGAATATAGTATTAATGGTAAGACTCTTGGCAGTGTGGAGGATCAGAGGGATCTTGGAGTTCGAGTCCATAGGACGCTCAAAGCAGCTGCGTAGGTTGATTCAGTGGTTAAGAAAGTGTATGGTGTATTGGTCTTCATCAATCATGGGATTGAGTTTAAGAGCCAAGAGGTAATGTTGCAGCTATATAGGACCCTGGTCAGACCCCACTTGGAGTACTGTGCTGAGGTTTGGTCGCCTCACTACAGGAAGGATGTGGAAGCCATAGAAAGGGTGCAGAGGAGATTTACAAGGATGTTGCCTGGATTAAGGAGTATATCTTATGATAATAGGTTGAGTCAACTTGGCCTTTTCTCCTTGGAGCGATGGAGGATGAGAGGTGACCTGATAAAGGTGTATAAGATGTTGAGAGGCATTGATCATGTGGATAGTCAGAGGCTTTTTCCCAGGATTGAAATGGTTGCCACAAGAGGACACAGGATTAAGGCGCTCGGGAGTAGATACAAGGGAGATATCAGGGGTAAGGTTTTGGATAGATACATGGAGCTTATAAAAATAGAGGGCTATAGGTAAGCCTAGTAATTTCTAGGATAGGGACATGTTCGGCATAACCTTTTGGGCCGAAGGGCCTGTGTTGTGCTGTAGGTTTTCTATGTTTCTATAATTCTATCTCCTTTACCATAGCAGTGGAGCGGGAAAGGAACAGACAAGTTAGGAAATCATTTAATTGGAGTAAGGGGAAATATGAGGCTATCAGGCAGGAACTTGGAAGCATAAACTGGAAACAGATGTTCTCAGGGTAACCTACGGAAGAAATGTGGTAAATGTTCAGGGGATTAGACAGGGAAAGAATGGTAGGGTACAGGAACTGTGGTGTACAAAGGCTGTTGTAAAGCTAGTCAAAAAGAAAAGAAGAACTTACAAAAGGTTCAAAAAAACTAGGTAATGATAGAGATCTAGAAGATTATAAGGCTAGCAGGAAGGAGCTTAAGAATGAAGGGGCCATGAGAAGGCCTTGGCGGACAGGATTAAGGAAAACACCAATGCATTCTACAAGTGTGTGAAGAGCAAGAGGATAAGACATGAGAATATAGGACCAATCAAGTGTGACAGTGGAAAAGTGTGTATGGAACCGGAGGAGATAACAGAGATACTTAATAAATACTTTGCTTTTGTATTCACTATGGAAAAGGATCTTGGCAATTGTAGGGATGACTTGCAGTGGACTGAAAAGATTGAGCATGTAGATATTAAGAAAGAGGATGTGCTGGAGCTTTTGGAAAGCATCAAGTTGGATAAGTCACCAGGACTGGACAGAATGTACCCCAGGCTACTGTGGGAGGTGAGGGAAGAGATTGCTGAGCCTCTTGCATAATCAGTGAGGGCAGGAGAGGTTCCAGAGGATTGGAGGGTTGCGGATGTTATTCCCTTATTCAAGAAAGGGAGTAGGGATAGCCCAGGAAATTATAGACCAGTGAGTCTTACTTCAGTGGTTGGTAAGTTGATGGAGAAAATCCTGAGAGGCAGGATTTATGAACATTTGGAGAGGCTTTTTCCCAGGGCTGAAATGGCTAGCACGCGAGGGATTAGTTTTAAGGTGCTTGGAAGTAGGTATAGAGGAATTGTCAGGGGTAAGTTTTTTACGCAGAGAGTGGCGAGTGCATGGAAGGGGCTGCCGGCGGTGGTGGTGGAGGTGGATACAATAGGGTCTTTTAAGAGACTCCTGGATGGGTACATGGAGCTTAGAAAATAGAGGGCTATGGGTAAGCCTAGGAAGTTCTAAGGAAAGGACATATTCAGCACAGCTTTGTGGGCTGAAGGGCCTGTATTGTGCTGTAGGTTTTCTATGTTTTTGTGTATATTGATGGTTAAAATGAATGATCAAGGGATCAGCAGTTTGCTGGTAACACTGGACAACAAATATTTTTGAAGGTGTAGGCAATACACACAAAATGCTGGAGGAACTTGGCAGGTCAGGCAGCATTTATGGAAGAATGTCGACATTTTGGGCCGAAAGCCTTTGGCAGGACTGGAGAGAAAAAAAAGATGAGGAATCAGAGTTAGAAGGGAGGGGAGGAAGAAACAGAAAGTGATAGGTGAAACCTGGAGGGGTGGAGGGAGGAAGTAAAGAGCTGATAAGTTGATTGGTGAAAGAGATACAGGGCTGGAGAAGGGAAGTCTGATAGAAGAGGACAGAAGGCCATGGAAGAAAGAAAGCAGTTTCTCAATCTACGTCAGGTGTGGACTCCTGTATATTGGTGAGACCCGATGTAGATTGGGAAACCACTTCACAGAACATCTATGTTCCATACGCCAGAGGAAGCTGGATCTCCCAGTGGTCACCCATTTTAATTCTCCTTCCCATTCCCATACTGAATTATCAATCCATGGGCTTCTACTTTGCGATAAAGCCATGCTCAGGTTAAAGGAACATCTTATATTCCATCTGGGTAGCTTCCAACCTGATGGCATGAACATCGATTTCTTGAACTTCTGGTAATGCCCCCTCCTTCACCATTCCCCATTCACATTTCCCTCTCTCACCTTATCTCTTTGCCTGCCCATCACCTCCCTCTGGTGCTCCTTACCCCACTTTTTTTTTCTTCTGTGGACTTCTATCCTCTTCTATCAGATTCCCCTCTTCTCCCGCCTGTATCTCTTTCGCCAAATTCCCAGTTCTTTACTTCATCCCTCCCCCTTTCAGTTTCACCTGTCACCTTGTGTTTCTCTCTCCCCTCCCCCACCTTTAAAATCTACTCCTCAGCTTTTTTTCTCCAGACCTGCCAAAGGGTCTCGACCCGAAACGTCGACTGTACTCTTTTCCTAGATGCTGCCTGTCCTGCTGGGTTCCTCCAGCACTTTGTGTGTGTTGCTTGGATTTCCAGCATCTGCAGATTTTCCCTTGTTTTTTTTTTAAAGTGTTGCGTCCTCTATTTTTTTTTGTTTATAATAGACCATAAGACATAAGAGCAGAAATAGGCCATTCAGCCCATCTAGTCTGCTCCACTATTCGATCATGGGCTGATCCAATTCTTCCAGTCATTCCAACTCCCCTGCCTTCTCCCCATACCCTTTCATGCCCTGGCTAACCAAGAACCTATCTATCTCTGCCTTAAATGCACCCAATGACTTGGCCTCCACAGCTGCTCGTGGCAACAAATTCCACAGATTTACCACCCACTGACTAAAGTAATTTCTCCACATCTCTGTTCTAAATGGATGTCCTTTAATCCTGAAGTCATGCCCTCTTGTCCTGGACTTCCCTACCATGGGAAATAACTTTGCCATATCTAATCTGTTGAGGCCTTTTAACATTCGGGATGTTTCTATGAGATTCCCCCCTCATTCTCCTGAACTCCAGGGAATACAGCCCAAGAGCTGTCAGACGTTCCTCATACGGTAACCCTTTCATTCCTGGAATCATTCTCGTGAGTTTTTTCTGAACCCTCTCCAATGTCAGTATATCCTTTCTAAAATAAGGAGCCCAAAACTGCACACAATACTCCAAGTGTGGTCTCATGAGTGCCTTACAGAGCCTCAACATCATATCCCTGCTCTTATATTCTATACCTCTAGAAATGAATGTCAACATTGCATTTGCCTTCTTCACCACCGATTCAACCTGGAGGTTAACCTTTAGGGTATCCTGCACAAGGACTCCCAGGTCCCTTTGCATCTCTGTATTTTGAATTCTCTCCCCATCTGAATAATAGTCTGCCTGTTTATTTCTTCCACAAAAGTGCATGACCATACACTTTCCAACATTATATTTCATTTGCACTTCTTTGCCCATTCCCATAAACTATCTAAGTCTCTCTGCAAGCTCTGTTTCCTCAACACTACCCGCTCCTCCACCTATCTTTGTATTATCGGCAAATTTAGCCACAAATCCATTAATCCCGTAGTCCAAATCTTTGACATACATCGTAAAAAGCAGCGGTCCCAACACTGACTCCTGTGGAAATCCACTGGTAACCGGCAGCCAGCCAGAATAGGATCCCTTTATTCTCATTCTCTGCTTTCTGCTGATCAACCAATCGACCGCTTGAAGCTGAAGACAAATATAATTTCAGGCTACTTGTATCACTTTAGAATTTGGAGAAACAAGAAATTAACTTTTATTGAATATAATGTGTTTAATTGCATAATGGTGCTGATGCTTTTTGCAATCGTTCAACTAAACTAAAAATGTTTTGTTGATGATTTTTGCTTGTACTCAGTGTCTGAGGCTTCTTGCTTAACTGTCCAACAGTAATCAGCCAGCATTGATGGATTCCAGTTGCTCTGATACCATTTCTCCATGACCGCAATGTCCCGGTGAAACCTTTCACCATGCTTGTCACTGACAATGCCAAGATTTGCAAGGAAGAAGTTTAAATGGAATATAGAAATTGAATCTTTAGTGACATGTTGCACTTCATGGCTTTGTATGCTTGAAACATGTTGTCAACCAGCTGCATGCAGTTTGGTGCTCTGTAATTGCCAAGAAAATTTTCAACAGTATCCTTAAGTGCCTTCCATATGAATTTCTCAGGTCCCACTTGAAGCTCTTCCAATTGCCTGTCATGATGACCTGTTTGCTTTATGGATCAACAAAAATGCCTTCCTTAATCTTGTCAACAGTTAATCTGTGAAACATCTGTCTCAAATATTGAAATCCTCCATGAAATTTATAGTCATTCTATAATCTGTCCTGCTATGTTGCATCTGCCCTGCCTAAACGTGTCCAGGCTTGCCTGGCCAAGGTGGAAAACTTTTTAGCTTATATTGTGAGCAATATAATTGACTTGAATTATCAATTGAATTAACAAATATAGGATCTTTTAAAAAATGGTGCATAATAATGAAACATCGTGGTGAATTTCATGATCAGCAGCCCAAAATCCATAAAATGCACCCAAAAGTATTCAGGAAGGCAAAACCTTTGCTATCCAGTGTAACATAAGGTGGCTCTGGGCTTGTACTCACTGGAATTTAGAAGAATAAGGGGTGGGTGGAGGGATCTCATTGAAACCTATTGAATATTGAAAGGGCTAGATAAAGTGGACATGGAGAAGATGTATCCTGTAGTGGGGAAGTCTGGGATCTAAGGGTATAGCTCCAGAATACAAGGACGTCTCTATAGAACAGAGATGATGAGGAGTTTCCTTGGCCAGTTCCCCCCTCATGTCATTGTAATTTTCTCTGTTCCACTGAAATACCAACACATTGGATTTTATTTTTTCCCTCTCAAATTTCAAGAAAGTTTGGAGACAGTACGAGAGGGAGGGTAGGCAGGTGATAGAGAAGGGATGTACTCAGACCGATGGTTTGAGATGTGTCTATTTTAATGCAAGGAGCATTCTGAACAAAGCAGATGAGCTTAGAGCGTGGATCAGTACTTGGAGCCATGATGTTGTGGCAATTACAGAGACCTGCACGGCTTAGGGGCAGGAATGGTTACTTCGAATGCCAGGCTTTAGATGTTTCAGAAAGGACAGGGAGGGAGGCAAAAGAGGTGGGGGTGTGGCATTGTTGATTAGAGATAGTGTCACGGCTGCAGAAAAGGAGCAAATCATGGAGGGGTTGTCTATGGAGTCTCTGTGGGTGAAAGTTAGGAACAGGAAGGAGTCAATAACTCTACTGGGTGTTATTTATAGACCACCCAATAGAAACAGGGACATCAAGGAGCAGATAGGGAGACAGATTCTGGGAAGGAGTAATAATAACAGGGTTGTCATGGTGGGAGATTTTAATTTCCCAAATATTGATTGACATGTCCCTAGAGTGAGAGGTTTAGATGGGGTGGAGTTTGTTAGGTGTGTTCAAAAAGGTTTCTTGACGCATTATGTAGATAAGCCTACAAGAGGAGAGGCTGTACTTGATCTGGTATTGGGAAATAAGCCTGGTCAGGTGTCAGGTCTCTCAGTGGAAGAGCATTTTGGAGATAGTGATCACAATTCTATCTCCTTTACCATAGCATTGGAAAGGGATAGGAACAGACAAGTTAGGAAAGCGTTTAACTGGAGTAAGGGGAAATATGAGGCTATCAGGCAGGAACTTGGATGCATAAATTGGGAACAGATATTCTCAGGGAAATGTACAGAAGAAATGTTGCAAATGTTCAGGGAATATTTGCGTGGCATTCTGCAAAGGTACATTCGAATGAGACAGGGAAAGGATGGTAGGGTACAGGAACGTTGGTGTACAAAGGCTGTTGAAAATATAATCAAGAAGAAAAGAGAGCTTACAAAAGATTCAAAAAACTAGGCAATGATAGAGATCTAGAAGATTATAAGGCTAGCAGGAAGGACCTTAAAAAAGAAATTAGGAGAGCCAGAAGTGGCCATGAGAAGGCCTTGGCAGACAGGATTAAGGAAAACCCCAAGGCATTCTACAAGTATGTGAACAGCAAGAGGATAAGATGTGAGAGAATAGGACCAATCAAGTGTGACAGTGGAAAAGTATGTATAGAACCGGAGGAGATAGCAGAGGTACTTAATGAATACTTTGCTTCAGTATTCACTATGGAAAAAGATCTTGGCGATTGTAGGGATGACTTGCAATGGATTGAAAAGCTTGAGCATGTAGGTATTAAGGAAGAGGATGTGCTGGAGCTTTTGGAAAGCATCAAGTTGGATAAGTCACCAGGACTGAATGAGATGTACCCCAGACTACTGTGGGAGGCAAGGGAGGAGATTGCTGAGCCTCTGGCGATGATCTTTGCATCATCAATGGGGACGGGAGAGGTTCCTGAGGATTGGAGGGTTGCGAATGTTGTTAGGAATGCACTAGTCAGCATGACTGTCAAAGGCAGATCATGCTTCACGAGCCTGATTGAATTTTTTGAGGATGTGACTAAACACATTGATGAAGGAAGAGCAGTAGTTGTAGTGTATATGGATTTCAGCAAGGCATTTGATAAGGTACCCCATGCAAGGCTTATTGAGAAAGTAAGAAGGCATGAGATCCAAGGGGAAATTGCTTTGTGGATCCAGAACTGGCTTGCCCACGGAAGGCAAAGAGTGGTTGTAGACGGGGCATATTCTGCATGGAGGTCGGTCACCAGTGGTGTGCCTCAGGAATCTGTTCTGGGACCCCTACTCTTTGAGATTTTTATAAATAACCTGGAGGAAGAAGTGGAGGGATGGGTGAGTAATTTTGCTGATGACACAAAGGTTGGAGATGTTGTAGATAGTGTGGAGGGTTGTCAGAGGTTACAGCGGGACATTGATAACATGCAAAACTGGGCTGAGAAGTGTCAGATGGAGTTCAACCCAGATAAATGTGAGGTGGTTCATTTTGGTGGTTAAATACGTTGACAGAATATAGCATTAATGGTAAGACTCTTGGCAGTGTGGAGGATCAGAGGGATCTTGGGGTCCAAGTCCATAGGACACTCAAAGCTGCTGCGCAGGTTGACTCTGTGGTTAAGAAGGCGTACGGTGCATTGGCCTTCATCAATCGCGGAATTGAGTTTAGGAGCCGAGAGGTAATATTGCAGCTATGTAGGTCCGTGATCAGACCCCACTTGGAGTACTGTGCTCAGTTCTGGTCACCTCACTATAGGAAGGACATGGAAACCGTAGAAAGGGTGCAGAGGAGATTTACAAGGATGTTGCCTGGATTGGGGGGCATGCCTTATGAGAATAGGTTAAGTGAACTCGGCCTTTTTTCCTTGGAGTGATGGAGGATGAGAGGTGACCTGATAGAGGTTTATAAGATGATGAGGGGCATTGATCGCGTGGATAGTCAGAGGCTTTTTCCCAGGGCTGAAATGGCTTCACAAGAGGGAACAGTTTTAAGGTGCATGGAAGTAGGTAGAGAGGAGATGTCAGTGGTAAGCTTTTTTACGCAGAGAGTATGTGGAATGGGCTGCCGGCGACAGTGGTGGAGGCAGATTCGATAGGGTCTTTTAAGAGACTCCTGGATAGGTACATGGAGCTTAGTAAAATAGAGGGCTATGGGGAAGCCTAGTAATTTCTAAGGTAGGGACATGTTCGGCACAACTTTGTGGGCCAAAGGGCCTGTATTGTGCTGTAGGTTTTCTATGTTTCTATCTTTCTATGTTTCACTTATTGCTACATTTTAACCTTGGTTATACAGTTATTCACATGTGTGTTATGTGGGTCACCCAGACTGTAACTGGGGTGTATGATAATCACCTCCCCCATCTGTATGTGACTGAGTGAGTTCTCTCCCCAGGTCATAATGCCCAGTCTATTTTTCTGCATGTCGGAATAGAACCAGTGGTTGAGCTTAACTAGCTTCTCTCATCTGTCACCATGGACTGAATGTTTGCCACATTGGTGTCAGGAGTGGGATTAGAAATTGACGGCGAGAATGAAGAGCTACAACATCAGATGGAGCAACTTAAGACCATAAGACATAGGAGCAGAATTAGGCCATTCAGCCCATCGAGTCTGCTCCACCATTCTATCATGGCTGATCACAAATCCCACTTAATCCCATATGCCTGCCTTCTCGCCACGTCCTTTGATGCCCTGACCAATCAAGAAACTATTATCTTCTCTCTTAAATATACCCACAGGCTTGACCTCCACTGCAGTCTGTGGCAGAGCATTCCACAGATTCACTACTCTCTGGCTAAAAAAAATCCTCCTTCCCTCAGTTCTAAAAGGGTGCCCTAAATTTTGAGGCTGTGCCCCATATTTCTGGACATCCCCATCAGAGGAAACATCCTGTCCACACCCACCCTATTTAATCTTTTCAACATTTGATAGGTTTCAGTGAGATTCCCCTGATAGGGGAACCCAAATAGAGGGCTATAGGTAACCCTAGGTAATTTCTAAAGTAAGTAAATGTTCGGCACAACATTGTGGACTGAAAGGCCTGTAGTGTGCTGTAGGGTTTCTATGTTTTCTATGTTTCTACTGCCTTTCCTTTGTTCATCCTGCTTGTTACTTCCTTGAAGAACTCTAGCAGATTTTCAGAAACCATGCTGATTTTGATTATTTTGTCATTCGTCTCCAAGTGCCCCATAACCTCATCCTTAATAATAGACTCAAACACTTTAGGCTAACTGGTCTATAATTTTCTTTCCTTTGCTTTCCTCCCTTCTGAAAGAGTGGAGTGAGATCTTCAATCTTCCAGTCCTCTGGGACCTTGCCAGAATCAATCCCCTTGCATATTGAAGCCCTCCATTACAACTGTGACATTACCCTTAGATAGATAGATAGATAGATAGATACTTTATTCATCCCCATGGGGAAATTCAACTTTTTTTCCAATGTCCCATACACTTGTTGTAGCAAAACTAATAACATACAATACTTAACTCAGTAAAAAAATATGATATGCATCTAAATCACTATCTCAAAAAGCATTAATAATAGCTTTTAAAAAGTTCTTAAGTCCTGGCGGTTGAATTGTAAAGCCTGATGGCATTGGGGAGTATTGACCTCTTCATCCTGTCTGAGGAGCATTGCATCGATAGTAACCTGTCGCTGAAACTGCTTCTCTGTCTCTGGATGGTGCTATGTGGAGGATGTTCAGAGTTTTCCATAATTGACCGTAGCCTACTCAGCGCCCTTCGCTCAGCTACCGATGTTAAACTCTCCAGTACTTTGCCCATGACAGAGCCCGCCTTCCTTACCAGCTTATTAAGACGTGAGGCGTCCCTCTTCTTAATGCTTCCTCCCCAACACGCCACCACAAAGAAGAGGGCGCTCTCCACAACTGACCTATAGAACATCTTCAGCATCTCACTACAGACATTGAATGACGCCAACCTTCTTAGGAAGTACAGTCACCTCTGTGCCTTCCTGCACAAGACATCTGTGTTGGCATGCTCTTTCCAGCTCCCTTTGCAATCTCAACCCTACACCTTGTCTACTATTTGGAAGCCTATATATGATTCCCATAATGGGGTTTTTTACCCCTGCAGTTTCTGAACTCCACCCACAAAGATTCAACATTCTCTGGCCCTATGTCATCTTTTTCTAAAGATGTAATTCCATCTTTTACCAACAGAGCCACACCACCACCTTCCTGCTTGTCCTTTCAATACATAGTATATTCTTTGATGTTAAGTTCCCACCTATGACCTTCTTTCAGCCACAACTCAGTGATGCCCACAACGTCATACTGACCAATCTTTAATCGCACCGCAAATTCATCCACCTTATTCCAAATGCTACATGCATTTAAATACAGCACCTTCAGTCCTGCATTCTTCACCCTTTAGATTTTTGCCTCTGTGGTACAATTTAATTCTTTGCTCTGTTTGCATTTGTACCCAATCATTAGCTTGTCCTTCCTTACATTTATGTTACACCCATCATCTATTTGTAAACCTGTTGGCTCGTCCTCAGCTCTATCATACTGCTTCCCAGCCCCCTGCCATATTAGTTTAAACCACTCCCAACAGCTCCAGTAAATATCCCCCTTAGATTCAAGTGCAACTCATCCCTTTTGTACAGGTCCCACCTGCCCCAGAAGAGGTTCCAATTATCCAAAAATCTGAATCCCTGCCCCCGCCCCAATTCTTCAGCCACGCATTTATCTGCCACTCCATTCTACTTCTGTCGTCACTGCTGCGTGGCACAAGCAGTAATTCCGAGATTACCACCCTTGAGGTCCTGTTTCTCAACTTCCTTCCTAATTCCCTGTATTCTGTTTTCAGGACCTCTTCCTTTTAATTGTTCTTTCCTAGATGCCACCATGAAGGCAACATTGAGCTACCAAGTGGGAATGCTGAAGGTTCACTGTAGCTTACCTGCCCCCAAGCTGCACTTTATTTATCAATAGTGCAGATCTATGATTCAGTGCGTTCACCTGTTACCATTCACATAAAGAATTCCATTTACATCCAAGATTTACTTTACCATGATTTTGTTCTTACACTAGTATACAGCAACAAACAGAAAGAGGGGGTTATACAATAGTTCCAGAACCTCAGAGGGCAGTGGAGAGAGGCGCTTTCACTTTTCTCTAAAGTCTTAATGTACCGGTACCAAGATTTGATGGCTCCCTCAGCACGTGCCAGTGGGGGGGGGGGGGGCATGAAATAGCAGTATGTATTCAGAATAAAGGGTGGGAGAAAGACCAGCAGGTATTGGGAGGGGAGGAGGAAGATGAGCAGTTATTTGAGAGGGCAGAAAGTCCAGTAGGTATTGGGGGTAAGGAGTGGGAGGAAGATAAGCATGGTTTAGGAGGGGACCTTCGGTTTGTTAGGGAAAGTGAAGTGGTGATAGATAAGAGCTACAGGGAGGTAGTCACCCCCAAGGCTACGGAATACAGATAAATGTCCCACCCCTTAGTGCTGCAACTGGAGAGGGTCCAGAGGAGGTTTTACAAGAGTGATCTTGAGAATTAAGGGTTAACATATGAGGAACATTTGATAGCTCGCTGGAGTTTAGAAGAATGAGGGAGGATCTAACTGAAACCTATCGAATATTGAAAGACCTGGATAGAATGGACATGGAGAGGATAGTGGGGGAGTGGAGGACTAGAGGGTAAAACCTCTGAATACATGGATATCACATTAGAACAGAGATGAGAAAGAATTTCTTTAGCCAAATTATGATGAATCTGTGGAATTCATTGCCACAGATGACTGTGAGGCTAAGTCATTGGGTATATTTAGAGCCGAGGTAGATACTGTAGGTTCTTGATTAGTCAGGATGTCAAAGGTTATGGGAAGAAGGCAGGAGAATGGGTTGAGAGGGATAATAAACTGGCCATGATGGAATGGCAGAGCAGACTCGATGGACTGAATGGCCTAGTTATGCTCCTATATCTTATGGTCTTATGGATATGCAGTTTAATTTGACATCTTGGTCAGACATGCATCAGGGCGGAAGTCCCTGTTCTTGTGCTGTATTGCTCTGTATTCTAATTAAAATATTTTGGGCTACTCAGACTTTATCTGCCTTCTCCTTTTGCCTCATCTTCCTTTTCTACAAGATCATCCCAGCCAACAAGCAAATTCTGATTTTACAAGGGCCCATAAGTTAATTTTATCCACAAGTGGGAAAACACGCAAAAATACTCAATATAGTCATCTATCCTCCACAGTGCTGTACTGAGTAGCACTAAAGGCACATAAGCCTGATAAGAAAGAACCATTGTGAAAAGATAGTGTGGCATCACCGGTCTTGGAAATTGCCCATGGTACCAGTGGACACTGCATACTCCTTCTCCAGGAACACACAGTCACAAATGGGCAGAACACTCAACTGCCCACTAACAAGAGCCATTTTGTAGAAACAAACATAAGTATGTACATCAGACTTTTAATTTTAATAATACTATGGGAGATCATATGTATTTGGCAGAGTCCATAAGCCAGGCATTTATAACCAGTGGATTTCCTGCATACTATTACTCTGACTTTAACCTTCTTCAATTTACCAGTGCAAGAGGGCTTTGGAAAGTCAACATTCCTTTGTTCACAACTTAATTAAACACAACATACATGATTAATTCAATTACATTATGTCCTTGAACAGTCGGTATCTATTGTTCATAATTTGGATTGGAGCCAGCACGCTAAGATATGCATGAAAGTTCTTTGGCAAGTCTAAATTTTTCTACTAACTTAAAAGTAACATTGAGTTGTAATTAAAAACCGTGGTATTCATTAGAAAAACAAAATACTGGAGGAACTCATCAAATCACTCAGCATCTTTGGAGAGGAATAAACAGTAGATGTTTTGAGCCAATGCCCTTCATCAGGACTGGAAAGGAAGGAGGAAGAAGCCAGAATAAGAAGGTGGGGGGAGGGAAAGGAATACAAGGTAGCAGGTGATGAGTGAGACCAGATGAGGGGAAAAATGTGTGGGTAGAGGAAGGGGGAATGATGTGAAAAGTTGGTAAGAGATAGGTGGAAGTGGTAAAAGGCAGAAGAAGAAGGAGAGGACAGTGGACCATGAATAAAGAGGAGGTGAAGAAGCCTGCATTGACATGTTAGACCATGACCTCCTCTACTCCCATGATGAGGCCAAATGCATGTCAATGGAGTAACACCTTATATCTAGTCTGGGTAGCCTCCAACCTGATGACATGAACAACAATTTCTTGAACATTCAATAACCACGGGTGGGAAGTTCAAGGGGGATATTGGAGGAAGGTTATTTTACTCAGAGAGTGGTTGGTGCATGGAATGCACTGCCTGAGTCAGTGGTGGAGGCAGATACACTACTGAAATTTAAGAGACTACTAGACAGGTATATGGAGGAATTTAAGGTGGGGGGTTATATGGGAGGCAGGGTTTAAGGGTCAGCACAACATTGTGGGCTGAAAGGCCTGTATTGTGCTGTACTGTTCTATGTTCTATGTTCTAACCACTTCCCTTTGTTCCCCCTCTTCTTTTGTCTTCTCTCACCCCTTCTTTTTGGGGGTTTGCTCTGGATTTCCAGCATCAGCTGAAATTCTTGTGTTTCTGGTACTCATTGGAAAACATAATTACAAGAAGCTATTGCACAAGATATAACAGAATTTCTTCCTTGTTTTAGGTATGCATTTAAAGAAACATTTTGAACTAGAGCAAATTACTTTTAAATGGTTTTTACACACTGAAAATCAGTCTTCTGTAAAGTTGACTCATGATATTTTGCATCAAAGTATCATTCTGCAGTGGAGGCAGGTTGGCAAAGAACCTTTGTCTTATACATGCTTATACATAAAAAGATTTTTCAAAGTAAACTTATTATCAAAGTATGTATATGTCATCATGTACAATCCTGAGATTCATTTTCTTGCATGCATTCCCAGTAGGTACAAAGAAACACAATAGGATCAATGAAAAACTGCACACAGATAGACAAACAATCAAAGAGCAAAAGAAACCAAAGCATGCAAATATTTAAAAAAAAAATAAGAATAAATAAATATATTAAGACCGTAAGATAGAGGAGCAGAAGTAGGTCATTCAGCCCATCGAGTCTGCTCCACCATTCTATCATGGGCTGATCCAATTCTTCCAGTCATCCCCAATCCCCTGCCTTCTCCCCATACCCTTTGATGCCTTGGCTAATCAAGAACCTATCTATCGCTGACTTAAACGCACCCAATGACTTGGCCTCCACAGCTGCTCATGGCAACAAAGTGTACAGATTTACCACCCTCTGACTAAAGTAATTTCACACATCTCTGTTCTAAATGGACATCCTTCAATCCTGAAGTAGTGCCTCTTGTCCTGGACTCCCCTATCATGGGAAATAATTTTGTCATATCTAATCTGTTGAGGTCTTATAACATTCAGAATGTTTCTATGAGATCTCTCCTTTCATTCTCCCGAACTCCAGGGAATACAGCCCAAGAGCTGTCAGACATTCCTCATACGGTAACCCTTTCATTCCTGGAATCATTCTCGTGAGTTTTTTCTGAACCCTCTCCAATGTCATTATATCCTTTCTAAAATAAGGAGCCCAAAACTGCACACAATACTCCAAGTGTGGTCTCATGAGTGCCTTACAGAGCCTCAACATCATATCCCTGCTCTTATATTCTATACCTCTAGAAATGAATGTCAACATTGCATTTGCCTTCTTCACCACCGATTCAACCTGGAGGTTAACCTTTAGGGTATCCTGTACAAGGACTCCCAAGTCCCTTTGCATCTCTGCATTTTGAATTCTTTCCTTATCTGAATAATAGTCTGCCCATTTACTTCTTCCACCAAAGTGCATGACCATACACTTTCCAACATTGTATTTCATTTACCACTTCTTTGCCCATTCCCCTAAACTATCTAAGTCTCCCTTCAGGCTCTCTGTTTTCTCAACACTACCCACTCCTCCACCTATCTTAGTATCATCTGCAAATTTAACCATAAATCCATTAATCCCATAGACCAAATCATTGACATACATTGTAAAAAGCAGCGGTCCCAACACCAAACCCTGTGGAACTCCACTGGTAACCGGCAACCAGCCAGATTAGGATCCCTTTATTCCCACCCTGTTTTCTGCTGACCAGCCAATGTTCCACCCATGCTAGTAACTTCCCTGTAATTCCATGGGATCTTATCTTGCTAAGCAGCCTCATGTGTGGCACCTTGTCAAAGTCCTTCTGAAAATCCAAGTACACCAAATCTACTGCATCTCTTTTGTCTACCCTTCTTATAATTTCCTCAAAAAATTGTAGTGGGTTAGTCAGGCAGGACTTTCCTTTCAGGAAACTATGCTGGCTTTGGCCTAACTTGTCATGTGCCTCCAGGTATTCCATAATCTCATCCCTAACAATCAAAAAGCAGAGTAACATTTGCAATTTTCCTGTCATCCGGTACAATGCCAGAATCTATCGATTCTTGAAAGATCATCGTCAATGCCTCCGTAATCTCTTCATCTACTTCCTTCAGAACCTGAGGGTGCATTCTGTCAGGTCCAAGAAATTTATTCACCCTCAGACCATTAAGCTTCCTGAGTACCTTCTCAGTTGTAATTTTCACTACACATACTTCACTTTCCTGACATTCTTGAATGTCCAGTATACTGCAGATACCTCTCACTGTGAAGACTGATGCAAAATACACATTCAGTTCCTCTGCCATCTCTGTGTCTCTCATTACAATATCTCCAGCTTCATTTTTTATTGGTCCTGGGGTGTAATTTCTGGTCTCTATGCTCCTATTTATTTCTCCTAATGTCTATTATGCAACTTGCAATGTGTTCATTGCGAGGCACCTTGGGATGTTTATATAAACAATACATCAAAAAGCTTGTCAGATTCATATTCAGATATATTCAGGTTCATATTTAGTGGCCACTTTATTAGGTACACCTGCTCGTTAATGCAAATATCTAATCAGCCAATCATGTGGCAGCAACTCGATGCATTAAAGTATGCAGGCATGGTCAAGAGGTTCAGTTGTTGTTCAGACCAAACATCAGAATGGGGAAGAAATGTGATCTAAGTGACTTTGACCATGGAATGATTGTTGGTGCCAGACAGGGTGGTTTGAGTATCTCAGAAACTGCTGATCTCCTGGGATCTTCACACACAACAGTTTCTAGAGTTTACAGAGAATAATGTAAAAGCAAAAAAAAACACATCCAGTGAGTGGCAGTTCTGTGGGTGAAACCACCTTGTTAATGAGAGAGGTCAGAGGAGAATGGCCAGACTAGTTCAAGCTGACAGGAAGGTGACAGTAACTCAAATAACCACACGGTACAACAGTGGTGTGGAGAAAGGCATCTCTGAATGCACAACATGGTGAACCTTGATGGGCTAGAGCACTAGAAGATCACAAACATACACTCAATGTCCATCTTATTAGGTATCTCCTGTACCTAATAAAATGGCCACTGAATCTAAATACATTGAGGTAGTAAAAAGAATACAATATACAGAATATAGTGTTTCAGCTACAGAGAAAGTGCAGTGCAGGTAGACAAGTAAAGTGTAAGGGCTAAAACAAGGTAAATTGAGTGATCAAGAATTCATCTTTAACATACAAGAGTCTGATAACAGCAAGGTAATAGCTGTCCTTGAGCCTGATGGTTCATGCATTGAAGCTGGATTGACACAAAGAGTTAGTGACACTAATAATTCAATAAAAACCAGTGTCAAGACAATAGTAGTGTTCTTTTTTCAAGTTTCGGCACATTTCATGGTCACACCCAGTGTAGAAAGCAATTGCGTGGCATCAATGAGTCAGTACTGTGGTAGCAGACTACAATGCAGGCTTGATGACCTTTCATTTACTCTTTCCACATATCTTGCTTAATTTGTTGACAATTACTGGCATTTTCTATTTTCGTTTCAGATTTCTGGTTTCTGTAGAACAGCACTGAAGTGGAACAGATCTTATAGTCCACGTCATTTGCACTGAACACAATACCAAATTAAACTAAATCTCTTTTGCCTGTATATGATCCATATCTCTCCATTTCCTGCATATTCATGTGTCTGTCTAACAGCCTCTTAAACACCAGTATCCATTTGATTTCTCATTCTCTCTTTTCTTCAGCTGTTCCTCAGGAGCAGGGAGAATTTAATCACCTTCATATGGAATGTGGGCACATGTTTCATGTTGTACCAGTTTCATTTTTATTAAGATGAACATCCTTCAAGTACTCTCACTTTATTTATGATTGGGGGTGACATAGTAGCATAGCAGTTAGCACAATGGTATTACAGCACCAGCAACCCGGGTTCAGTTCCACCACTGTCTGTAAGAAGTTTGTACGTTCTCCCTGTGACTGTGTGGGTTTCCTCCAGATGCTCCAGTTTCCTCCCACATTCTAAAGACATACAGGTTAGCAGGTTAATTGGTCACAAGGGTGTAATTGGGTGGTGTGGGCTCATTGGACCGGAAGGACCCGTTACTGTGCTGTGTCTCTAAATAAAAATATGAAATAAATAAATATGTCAATTGCTATTTAGGGTCAACAGCAGCAAAAGACTCCTTGCCATTATGCTGAACTGATTCCACAATCTATGAACTCACATTCAAGGATTCTATAGCTCAAGTCCTCAGTATTATTTATTTACAATGCCTATAAAAAGTATTCAACACCCCCTGGAAATGTTCATGTTTTATTGTTTTACAACATTGAATCACAATGGATTTAATTTGGCTTTTTTGACACTGATCAACAGAAAAAGACTCTTTCATGTCAAAGTGATAAAAGATCTCTACAAAGTGATCTAAATTAATTACAAATATAAAACACAAAATCATTCTTTGCATAAGTATTCTCCACGTTCAAGTCAGTATGTAGTAGATGAACCTTTGGCAGCAAATTACATCCTTGAGTCTGTGTGGATAGGTCTATGTGAGTTTTGCTCATCTGGACACTGCAATTTTTCCCCCATTCTTCTTTACAAAACTGCTCAAGCTCTGTCAGATTGTATGGGGATTGTGAGTGAACAGCCCTTTTTAAGTCCAGCCACAAATTCTCAGTTGGATTGAGGTCTGGACTCTGACTTGGCCACTCCAAGACATTAACTTTGTTGTTTTTAAGCTATTCCTGTGTAGCTGTGGCTTTATGCTTGGGGTCATTGTCTTGCTGGAATACAAATCTTCTCCCAAGTCACAGTTCTCTTGCAGACTGCATCAGGTTTTCCTCCAGAATTTCACTGTGTTTTGCTGCATTTATTTTACTCTCTATCTTCACAAGCCTTCCAGAGCCTGTTACAGTGAAGCATCCCCATAGCATGATGCAGCCACCACCATGCTTCATGGTGTGTTTTTGATGATGTACGTAAGCCAAACATAGTGTTTAGTCTGATGGTCATAAAGCTCAATTTTAGTTTCATCAGACAATAGAACCTTCTTCCAGCTGACTTCAGAGTCTCCCACATGACTTCTGGCAAACTCTAGCCAAGATTTCATGTGAGATTTTTCAAAAGTGGCTTTTTCTTTGCATTCTCTCATAAAGCTGTGACTGGTGAAGCACACGGGCAACAGTTGTCGTATGCACAGTTGCTCTTATCTCAGTCACTGAAGCTTGTAACACCTCCAGAGTTGTCTTGGGTCTCTTGGTGGGCTCCCTCACTAGTCCCTTTCTTGCACTATCACTCAGTTTTTGAGGACGGCCTGCTCTTGGCAGATTTACAGCTGTGCCATATTCTTTCCATTTCTTGACGATTGACTTGACTGTACTCCAAGGGATATTCAGTAAGTTGGAAGTTATGTTTTATTGTTTTACAACATTGAATCACAGTGATTTGTTTTTTTACACTGATCAACAGAAAAAGACTCTTTCGTGTCAAAGTGAAAACAGATCTCTACAAAATGATCTAAGTTAATTACAAATATAAAACAAAATATAATTGATTGTATAAATATTCACCCCTTTTCTATGACACACCAAATCATCACTGGTGCAGCCAATTGGTTTTGGAAGTCACATAATTAGTTAAATGGAGATCTCTGTAGATGGAGATCAAGGTATTTCAATTAATTGCAGTAAAAATACAAACTGTATCTGGAAGGTCCAACTGCTGGCGAGTCAGTATCTTGGCAAAAACTACACCACAAAGACAAAAGAACACTAAGCAACTCTGTGAAAAGGTTATTGAAAAGCACAAGTCAGGAGATGGATACAAGAAAATCTCCAAATCACTGAATATCCCTTGGAGCACAGTATTTATTTATTAGTAGTAGTAGTTATAGTTTTTTGTACATATCTGCGCAATTTGTCATCTTTGGCACATTGGTTGTTTGTCAGTCTTTGTGTGAAGTTTTTCATTGATTCTTTTGTTTTTTTTTTGTATTTACTGTGAATGCCTGCAAGAAAATTAATCTCAGGGAAGTATATAGAGACACATATGAGGGGTGATTAATAAGTTCATGGCCTAAGGTAGAAGGAGTCAATTTTAGAAAACCTAGCACATTTATTTTTCCTATATTTACACACTTAGTCCAGCAGTTGTGGAGCATACGGATCCCTTCTTTGAAGAAGTCAGTGTCTTGGACCTCCAGAAGTGGACCACAGCATGGGGTGATTGATAAGTTCGTGGCCTAAGGTAGAAGGAGATGAGTTATTAACTTCAAACTTTCTGCATTTTCACTCAAAGAGTTGAAATCCATGTGCATGTAATGAGAGCTGTATAGATACACTAGTGAAGTTTAAGAGACTACTAGACAGGTATATGGAGGAATTTAAGGTGGAGGGTTATATGGGAGGCAGGGTTTGAGGGTCGGCACAATATTGTGGGCCGAAGGGCCTGTAATGTGCTGTACCATTCTATGTTCTATGTTCTATAACTCATCTCCTTCTACCTTAGGGCTCGAACTTATGAATCGCCCCTGTTGTGGACCACTTCTACAAAGAAGGGATCCATATGCTCCACGACTACTGGACTAAGTGTGTACATGTAGGAGGGGACTATGTTGAAAAATAAATGTGCTAGATTTTCTAACATTGACTCCTTCTACCTTAGGCCACAAACTTATCAATCACCCTTCGTACGTACTTTGATAATAAGTTTACTTTGAACTTTGGATGTGGCCTTAGGAATGGTGGAGAGAGGGTGACCAGTTCCTGGGATGGGAGGATGCCTAATGCTAGCATTGAGATAGAAAGTGTCCAAGTGCTGGAGAAGGCATGAGGAGACTAGTGTAGGAAGTTGAGTTGTTTTTCTCTGGAATTTCTCATTAGTGCATAGCTGATATGCTTTCCTGCATAGGGATTCATGTCAGGTTTCTGTTTCTCTCCTTTGCTGGTAGTGATTCTACTGTTCCTGTCTTACCACCTCCAGATCCTCCTTTGTTTCTTTGCCTCATCACTACATTCTTCTACCCTGCAAAATTATTACAAAATGTTGGAGGAACTCAGCAGGTCAGGCACCATCTATGGAAAAGAGAGGGAAATGAACAGCTGATGCTTTGGGCTGAGACCCTTCATTAGGGTCCAGAAGTTTTGACTGTTCATCTCACAGTCCTGAAGAATGGCCTCAGCCTGAAACATCAACTGCTACCTCCTGATCTGCCAAGTTCCTCTAGCATTTTGTGTGTGTATGTTGCACAAGATTTCCACCACCTGCAGAATCTCTAGTGTCTCTATTGCATCTCTCCCACTTTCCACCTATCAAAGACCTTTCCATCACAAACAAGAGAAAATCTGCAATGCTGGAAATCCAAGCAACACACCCAAAATTCTGGAGGAACCCAGCAGGCCAGGCAGCATCAGTGGAAAAGAGTATAGTCAACGTTTCAGGCCGAGACCCTTCCACAGGACCTTCCTAGTTCTTTCCACCCCTCCCTAATTACCTGCTTTTGTGCTAACCTTGAAACTTGTTTATCTTCTTTTTCCAGTCATTAACTGGAGTCATTCATGCTGTTTCTACAAAATGTCTGAGACTGTTGGTGTTCATTGTGATCACAGCTGGGAATAGTTCAATATAAAATTTCACCACACATGCCAGTGATGGATAAACCTGATTCTGATTCTGATCATCTCATCACAGTGTGTCGGCGCCACTTGCTGGTTGAAAGCCATATCACACCCCAACATGGTAAAGTTCTAGTCTCGTCTCATCCAACCTCATCCAAGCCTGCTTGTATTTACCCTGTCTATAACCCTCCTAATTTTGTATACCTCTATCGCATCTCCCCTCATTCTCCTACATTCCAAGGAATAAAGTCCTAACCTATTCAACCTTTCCCTATAACTCAGGTCCTCAACTCTCAGCAATATCTTTGTAAATTTTCTCTGTACTCTTTCAATCTTATTGATATCTTTCCTGCAGGTATCTGACCAAAACTGCACACGATACTTCAAATTAGGTTTTGCTATCATCCTATACAACTTCAATGTAACATCTCAATTCCTGTACTCAATACTCTGAATTATGAAGGCCAAAGTGCCAAATTTCTCCTCTCTTATCTTAATCCTGTGCCCTCTAGTTCTAGACTCCCCTTGCTTGGGAAGAAAGCCTATCTTACCGATGTCCCTCACACATTTATAAACCTCTGAGTTTGCTCATCATCCCTGTCAGAGTTTTAAAAAACAGCATTTATAATTTTTCAACTATCCTGAATGGATTGTTTTTCATTAACAACTATCATTTCACAAACAGTAAAATTCCACTAACCTGGTCCCTTTGAAATTTTGGTTGTATTGAACAGGAAGGTGTTCTATTAATGCTCCAGTGTACTTTTGATATTTGACATATTACTCAATAGGGTAATAAAATTTTCCACTGAATCCAGTATGTTTAAGGGGGTGCAGAAGACAGGACCCCAGTGAGGCTGACATTAAACCTTCAGGATTTTTGATAGCAAGATAGCAGATCATTGGAGCTTTACTGCAACACCTTTAATATTGAGAAATGCTGCATAAAGTTGGTCTCCATAATCCTCCCTATCTAAACTTCTCTTAACTGTTGCAATTGAACTTACATCCACCACTTGCTCTGGTAGCTCGTTCCACGCTTGCACCTCCCTCATCAGGAGTGAAGAAGTCCCCCATCAGGTTCCCCTTAAACCCCTGATTCAGAATCTCAGGGTAGTATACGGTCTCATATATGTACTTTGATAACAGTACTAATAGCACAATCACTCGGATTGAGTAAGATGTTCTTCTAAGGGGTTGTCTATTGGAGGGTCCTCAGGTGGTTGAAAAGCCCATCTGGGATCCACATATTCTGGCAAGAGGAAGTGATGTCTGTGGTTACTTTGATAATAAATTTACTTTGAACTTTGAAAGAAAAATCTTATATTTCATTGTAATTTCATCATTAAAATGGTTGGTAATTTTGCAGTGCAGTTTTGGTCAAATTTGCACAACAATTGTACTACTGGGCTAATGAACTGGTTCAAATCGCACCACTATAGACTGGGATTTTAAAGTTAATTAACAAAATAAATCTAAATTATAAAGTTGGTTCAAGTAATAATAACCATGAAACCACTGGATTGCAGTCAGGACTTCACTGCTTTTCAGACAGGGTCTGATCTATGAATTATGAGTCCAGACCCAGAGAAAGAGGGATAACTCTAAAATGCCATCCAGTTCAAGGGCAAGTGCAGAAGGTCAATAACCACTGTCTTTGAAGATCCAAGTCAGGTATTCTTGACTCTCTCAATGGAAGTAAATGGTTGTTAAACTACAGGTTTTCAGGGTGGCGTGGTAGTGCAGTGATTAATATAACACTATTACAGCACCAGCAACCCGGGTTCAGTTACTTCCTCTTTATCTGACTACGTGGGTTTCCGCTGGGCGTTCCAGTTTAATCCTACATTGCAAAGATGCACGGGTCAGTTATTTAATTGTTCAATGGGTGGAAAGACCAGTGACCATGCTGTATTTCTAAATAAGCTCTGTATATAACAGCCCAAGATCTGCGAATCTCAAGGAGTCCAATGGGATAAATGAAGCCCTAATATCTGCTGGTCCAAGTCCACTGTTGTTTGATCATTTACTTATATATGATTGGGCTGGAAATCTGTAGTGACATTTGCAGGCTGCCCCCCGCATTTCCTTGAATATTTTGGTTGTTAACACAAACGCTGCATTTTTCTGTGAGTTTCAATCTATGTGTGATAAATAAGTGAATACGAATCAGATTGTTTCTGAGACACTGCTACTCTGTACACACCAAACATTGCAAATACCAAAAGAACTCTGACAGTATTTGCTTTTCATCATTAAAAGACAACATTTTAACATAATTTTATGAAAAACAAATGTGCAGTGGTATTTGCAAATTGAAATTCTTCATGTCAAGTATTTTATCAAATCTATTCTTGTTTCATATTTCATTCACTTCATTGCTTCATCTTAGACAAATGTGGGGCACATAGTTGCAGAATTCTTTCTCATGAATTCTGCATGAATTCTCATGAATTCTGCATTCTTTCTCATAACAGTAAACAAAACATCACATATCAAGGATGTACCTTGAATTTTACTGAATGATCTCAACTCTCACAGAAAACAAAACAAGATTAACTCATACAGTTCCACCAAGCTTCTCCTTAATGTTTAATTTTTCATTCACTGAAATTTTACACAATTTTTCACTCACGATTTATCTTTTTTGTCTGAAAATACTGTATTTCTGTGCTTCTTTGGCTGGATAAAAGAAACTCAACTGATATTTTCCTATATACTGACTCAGGAGATATTATCTATCACCTGCAACCTGATAACCACAAGGTTTCCCTTAATATTTATAATAACCAATCAAATTATTTGTATTTTCAATCTGTGTATTCGATTGGGTGTGCAAATTTACAATCCAAATTCTAATTCGCTAGGGGTTTATGTGCTCTGATGAAGTTGTTGTATTACTCTGATAGATGACAAGCTCAAAATGTCTGGCATGACCATCATGTAAATAATGAACATAAGAGATTCTGTAGATGCTGGGAAGCTTGAGGAACACACACTAAATGCTGGAGGAATTCAGCAGGTCAGGCAGAGAAATAAACAGTCAGCATTTTGAGCCAAGATGTTGGCCTGATGAAGGGTCTTAGCCCAAAATGTCAACTCTCTATTCCTCTCCATAGATACTACCTGACCTGCTGAGTTCCTCCAGTGTTTTGTGTGTGTTCCTCCATGTAAGTAATGACAAAATCTTCAACTTAAACAACACCAGAAAATAGCTACAACACTTTAAGAAAACACTTCATTCTGTGGAGAAGAAATTACCTCATTTTCCCTTAAAAGCTTCTCTTGAGAAATCAATGAACTTTACACCTGCATAGATGTCACACCCAATGAGTTAAGTTTGGGTACTCCATCCCAGAAGAGTCCAGGTGAGAGCAGCAGCGCCTCCCAGCAACTGCCAGTAATGACTAGAAATGAAGGCAATACCACTGGTGTTACACAAGTCTGTTGAACAGCAGATCACTTTTATACCTCCAATTACTAAATTGCTTGCATCCGCATCACACTCAATCCGAAAGGAACATTTCTTGCTTACTGTGACGTAACCAAGTCCTTCTGCAAAAGCATAAAGATATGATAACACAATGGCTCTTGTAATATTTATAGAGTTGTGCAATTAACTTACCAATAATAATAGAATATGGAACACTACAGGACAGTACAGACCCTTCAGCCCACAATGTTGTGCTGATCTTTTAACCTATTCTAAGATCAATCTAATCCTCCCTTCCTGCATAACCATCAATAGAGCATAGAATAACTAAATAATACTCAGTAATCATAGAGTCATAGAAAAGCACAGTACATAAACAGGCTTTTTGACCCATTTTGTCCATGCTGAGCCATTTAAACTGTCAACTCCCATCGACCTGCATGGGACCATAGGCCTCCATATCCGTACTATCAATGTACCTATTCAAACTTTTATTAAATGTTGAAATTGAGCTCGTATGTACCACTTGCACTGGCAGCACATTCCACACTTTCATGACCCTCTGTGTGAAGAAGTTTTGTCTCATGTTCCCCTTAAACTTCTCCCCTTTCACCTTTAACCTTTGGCCTCTAGTTGTAGTCCCGCCCAACCTTAGTGGAAAAAGCCTACTTGCATTGACCCTATTCATACCTCTCATAATTTTGTATACCTCTATCAAATCTCCCCTCGATCTCCTACATCCCAAGGAATAAAGTCCTTATCTATTCAATCTTTCTTTATAGCTCAAGTGCCCTATCCTTGTATATTTTCTCTGTACTTTTGCACCCTTAATTACATCTTTAATCATTAACGTTAATCTCATTTAGGAACAGGATTACAGCATTTAATCCTTCAAATCTGCTTTTACCATTCCATGACGCAGTAGTTAATTTGTGGTGCCACATCATGATATGCTATGGCAACAGCTCTATCCAAGCCTGCAAGAAATTGCAGTAAATTGTGGGCCCAGCCCAGTCCATCATGTAAACTGGCCTTCCCTCTATGGACTTTGTCTACACTTCCTACGGCCTCAGGCAAGCAGTCAGCATAATCAAAGACCCCCACCCACCCATTCTTTTTCTCCCTCCTTCTATTGGACAGAAAAAGCTTGGGAACAGGCACCAACAATCTCAGGGACAACTTCTATCCTCAATTTTATAAGACTCTTGAATGTACCTTGTCCAGTAAAGAATTCCTGACCTCCCAATCTACCTTGTAGTGACCCTTGTGCTTAATTTGTCAACCTGCTCTGCACATTGTCTGAAACATTATATTTTGAATTCAGTTCTTGTTTTTTTAAATGTTGTACTACCTTGATATATTTACATATGGGATGATCTATCTGGATGGCATAAACACAAAAGCTTTTCACTATATCTCACTACGTGTGACAGTAATAAACCAATTACCAGTTCCACTCTCTGGATAAAGAAATTCCTCTTCATCTCCATTTTAAAAGGACACACCTCCATTCTAAGGCTGCGTCCTCTGGTCTTGGACTCTCCCAACTCAGGAAACATCCTCTCCACATCCAATCTATCGAAGCCTTTCACCATTCATTAAGTTTCAATGAGGTCACCCCTCATTCTTCTAAATTCGAGCAAGTACAGGCCCAGAGCTATCAAACACTCCTCATAATAAGCCTTTCAATCCTGGAATCATTTTTGTAAACCTCCTTTGAACCATCTCGAATATCAACACTTCCTTTCTTAGATAAGTGCCCAAAACAGCTCACAATACTCCAAGCGAGGCCTCGCCAGTGCTTTATAAAGCCTAAACAATACATCCTTGCTTTTATATTCTAGTCCTCTTGAAATTAATCTTAACATCACTTTGCCTTCCTCACCACTGACTCAACCTGCAAATTAACCTTTAGGGAATCCTGCACAAGAACTCCCAAGTCCCTTTGCACTTCAGATTTTTAAATTTTCTCTCCTTTTCATTTCTTCTACCAAAGTGCATGACCATACACTTCACAACACTGTATTCCACCTGCTGCTTCTTTGCTATTCTCCTAATCTGTCTAAGTCCTTCTGTAGCCTCTCTGCTTCCTCTGAACTACCTGCCCCTCCACCTGTCTTCATATCATCCGCAAACTTGGCCACAAAGCCATCAATTCCATCATCCAAATGATTGACATACAACATGAAAAGAATCAGTCCCAACACCGACCCCAGTGGAACATCACTAGTCACCGGCAGCCACTCAGAAAAGGCTCCCTTTATTCCCACTCTTTTCCACTTCCCAATCAGCCACTGCTTTATCCATGCTAGAATCTTTCCTGTAATGCCATGGGCTCATAGCTTGTTAAGCAGCCTGATGTGGCACCTTGTCAAAGGCCTTCTGAAAATCCAACTAAATAACATTCTCCGATTCTCCTTTGTCTATCCTGTTTGTTATTTCCTCAAAGGGTTCCAACAGATTTACCAGACAAGATTTTCCCTTAAGGAAACCATGCTGTCTATGGCCTATTGAGCCTGTTATGTCAGACAGTGCGACAATGCTGGTTAAATATTGCTCCATATCCCTTTTGTATTTATTAATAAATGTCAGGTCACCGGAAAAGGTCATTTGCTGCAATCTACTATTACTGCAGGACTTGTCTGTGTCCAGGACAAAGAAGTGGGTAAGAAAAATCATTACAGACACTACCTGCCCTACAAACTGCATTTTCCAAAAGCTCCCTTCTGGAAAGTGCTATAGGGCTATTGAAACAGATAGTTCATGCCATCTTAAAAGTTTCTACCCCAGGCAGTTAATCTGATCCACCATTCTATTTAACCTCCCCACCCCCTCTATCCATTACCCCCATCACTGTACTGCACTGTGAACACTTTAAACCACTTTTTATAATGCTGTTTATATTGTCAATATATTATGATATTTATGTATTTATGCACATTTTATTCAATTTCTGTACTTTAACCTCTTACTTTATTTTTAATATAGTTCTTTATTCTTATACTTGTTCAATGTTGTTGTTTTTGTTGCATGTTACATCCTGACCAACACACCACAGCAAATTCCTAATATATGGAAATGAATATGCCAAATAAAGTTGATCTGTAGTCCTATATCTATCTCCTTCTTAAAACTATTCAGTGACTTGTCTCAACACCAATTTCACAGCTCAACTACACTCTCAATAAAGAAATTTCACTTTACTTCTTTCCCAACTCTCCTGCCCTTTATCCAGAGACCATGATTCCAAGTCTGGATCCAAGGGAAACATCCTCTCACTTCCAGACTGTCCAGACCCGTCAGAATATTGTAAGTTTAATGAGATCCTTTCACATTTGGGTGGCACAAGTAGAATTCAGCTCTGACCCTATGTGGTATTTACACATTCTCTTTGTGTTTAGAGAGAGTAGGTGGGGATACAATGGTATACAGGCACAGGTGTGTGGGATGGGTGGGAGTACCAACAGACTTCACCATAAGACCATAAGACATAGGAGCAGAATGAGGCCATCTGGCCCATTGAGTCTGCTCTGCCATTCAATCATGGCTGATCCTTTTGTTTCTCTCCTCTTCAACCCCAGTTCCCGGCCTTCTCCCTGTATCCTTTGATGCCATGTCCAATCAAGAACCTATCAATCTCTGCCAATGACCTGGCCTCCACAGCTGCATCCGTCAACAAATTCCACAAATTCACCACCCTCTGGCTAAAGAAATTTCTCCGCTTCTCTGTTTTGAAAAGGTGCCCCTCTATCCTGAGGCTGTGCTCTCTTGTCCTAGACTCTCCCACCATGGGAAACATTCTTTCTACATCTAGTCTGTCTAAGCCTTTCAACATTTGAAAAGTTTCAATGAGATCCCCTCTCATCCTTCTGAATTCCAGCAAGTTCAGACCCAGAGCTATCAAACGTCCCTTGTATGATCAAACAACAACACACACAAAATGCTGGTAGAACACAGCAGGCTAGGCAGCATCTATAGGGAGAAGTGATGTCGACGTCTCGGCCCGAAACGTCGACATCGCTTCTCCCTATAGATGCTGCCTAGCCTGCTGTGTTCTACCAGCATTTTGTGTGTGTTGTTGTTTGAATTTCCAGCATCTGCAGATTTCCTTGTGTTGTCCCTTGTATGATAACCCTTTCATTCCTGAAATCATCCTTGTGAACCTCCTCTGGACCCTCTCCAATGCCAGCACATCTTTTCTAAGATGAGGGGCCCAAAACCATTCACAATACTCAAGGTGAGGCCTCACCAGTGCCTTATAAAGCCTCAGCATCACATCCTTGCTCTTGTATTCTCGACCTCTTGAAATGAATGCTAACATGGCATTTGCCTTCCTTACCACCGACTCAACCTTCAAGTTAACCGTTAGGGTGTTCTAGACAAGGACTCCCAAGTCCCTTTGCTTCTCAGATTTTTGGATTTTCTCCCCATTTAGAAACTAGTCCGCACATTTTTTTCTACTACCAAAATGTATGACAATGCATTTTCCAACATTGTATTTCATTTGCCACTTCCTCATCCATTCTCCTAATCTGTCTTATTTCTTCTGCATCCTACCTGTTTCCTCAACACTACCTGCCCCTCCACCAATCTCTGTATCATCTGCAAACTTTGCAACAAAGCCATCATCCATCTATTCTATCTTCTAAGTCATTGATATGCAGCATAAAAAGAAGCGGTCCCAAAACCAACCTCTGCGGAACACCAGTAATCTCAGCAGTAATTCTAGCACCTAGTAGACTTGTGGAATTCAATCAGTAGGTAAAGAACCTCCTGATTATCACTACAGTATCATCTACCCACTGAGACCACCCACTCTCATTTTTTAAGGTTAAGGGAAAAAAGGAGATGCATTGCAGGTATAGGCAGGTAGGAACAAATGAGGTACTTGAGGAGTATAAGAGATGCAAGAGGAGACTTAAGAAAGAAATCAGGATGGCTAAAAGAAGGCATGAAGTTGTCTTAGCAGACAAGGAGAAGGAGAATCCTAAGGGATCCTACAGATATGTTAACAGCAAAAGGATAGCAAGGGACAAAATTGGTCTGTTGGTAGATCAGAATGGTAATCCATGTGTGGAGCCAAAAGAGATGGGGGAGATCTTAAATGCATTTTTTTTTTTTGCATCTGTATTTACTCAGGAGACAGATACAGAGTCTATAGAAGTGAGGCAAAGTAGTATCAACTTCATGGACTCTATACTGATTACAGAGGAGGAGGTGTTTTCTGTCTTGAGGTAAACTAGGATGGATAAATCCCCAGGGCCTGACAAGGTTTTCCCTCGAACCCTGCAGTAGGCAAGTGCAGAAATTGCCGGGGCCCGAGCAGAGATACTTAAATCACCCTTAGCGACAAGTGAGGTACCAGCATGGATAGTCAGCATGACTTCATGCATGGTAGGTCATGTTTGACCAATCTTATAAAGTTTCTCGAGGAAGTCACCAGGAAAGTTGATGAAGACAAGGCAGTGGATTTTGTCTACATGGACTTTTGTAAGGCATTCGATAAGGTCCTGCGTGGGAGTTTGGTCAAGAAGCTTCAGTTGCTCAGCATTCAAGATGAGGTAGTAAATTGGGTTAGACATTGACTTAGTGGGAGAAGCCAGAGAGTGGTAGTAGATGGTTGCCTCTCTGACTAGAGACTTGTGACTAGTGGAGTACTGCAGCGTCCGTTATGGAATTTAATGCAGACAAGTGCGAGGTTTGTACTTTGGTAGGACCGACCAGGGTAGGTCTTTGACAGTGAACGGTCGGGCACTGAGGAGTGTGGTAGAACAAAGGGATCTGAGAATACAGGTACATAATTCATTGAGAGTGGTGTCACAGGTAGATAGGGTGGTAAAGAAAGCTTTTGGCACATTGGCCTTCATAAATCAGTATGTTGAGTACTGGAGTTATGGTGTTAAGTTGAAGTTGCATGAGATAATGGTGAGGACTCATTTGGAGTATTGTGTGCAGTTTTGGTCACCTACCTACAGGAACGATGTAAATAAGGTTGAAAGAGTACAGAAAAAATTTACAAGGATTTTGCCAGGTCTGGAGGAACTGAGTTATAAGGAAAGATTGAATAGGTTAAGACTTCATTCCTTGGAATGTAGAAAACTGAGGAGAGATTTGATAGAGGTATACAAAATTTTGAGGGGTATAGATAGGGTAAATGCAAGCTGGCTTTTTCCACTGAGTTTGGGTGGGACTACGGCCAGCGGTTATGAATGAAACATAAGGGGAAACTTCTTCACTCAGAGGGTTGTGCACATGGTGCATGCAAGCTCAATTACAACATTTAAGAAAAGTTTGGATAGGTACATGGATTGTAGGGGTATGAAGGACTATGGTCCCAGTGCATGTCGAGGTGAGTGGCAGTTTAAATGGTTCAGCAAGGACTAGGTGGGACAATAGTCTGTTTCTGTGTTGTACTTCAAGTTCCTAGGGTGAACGTCATGAAATAATCTGTCCAGGTCAAACCACGTCAATACCATGGCCAAGAGAGGTCACCAGCATCTTTACTTCCACAGGATGCTGAAGGAATATAGCATGCCCACTTTGACCCTAACCAATTTTTATAGATGCACCATAGAAGGTATCCTGTTTGAATGAATCATGGCTTGGTATGGTTACTGCTCGGCCCATGACCACAAGAAACTACAAGAATTGTGGACACAGCTCAGCACTTCATGGAATCCAACCTCCCTCCCATCTTAAACCTGTGTCCAATGATTCTGGATTTCCTTGACATGGAAAAAAATTATTCTGGCCCTCTCTGCCACTCATAATTTTGTAAACTGCAGAGAGTTGGGGACACAACTCAGCACATCACAGAACCAGCCTCCACTCTATGGAATCTGTCACCCTGTGCAAAAGTTTCCTTTTGCGACCTGGAAGGAAAATGGAATAAATTGATCCTGGACACAAGTTCAGGATAATTTCCAGGTAGATTTTTTTTTAACCTGGATCCATTATTATTCTTGCTCAACTGATGGAAATGAAACTATAATTGATCTTCTCAGACCGTACAACATAGGAACAGAATATAATTGCAACAGTGTAACAAATTTTTGGGACTTCTACACAAAAATTGATTATTGATACATCCTCATACTCTTCGGGAGTGAACAATACACCTGAAACAATATCTAAAGCAGCAATTGGAGAATTGGAGAATGTGTTTACTGTTGTCACATGTGCTGAGATACAGTGAACAATTTGTCTTACATGCTATTCATACAGATCAAATCAGATCAATGGGGTGTTTGATGTCCCCGGGCCTGTACTCGCTGGAGTTTAGAAGAATGAGGAGGGATCCCATTGAAATCTATCAAATATTGAAAGGCCTAGACAGAGTGGATATGGAGAGGATGTTTCCTATAATGGGAGAATCTCAGACCAGAGGGCACAGCCTCAGAATAGAGGAGTGGCCATTTAGAACAGAGATGTGGAGGAATTTCTTTAACCACAGGGTGATGAATCTGTAGAATTCTTTGCTACAGATGGCTGAAGACATTGGGTACAATTAAAGTGGAGTTTGATACAATAGGTTCTTGTTTAGTAAGGGTGTCAAAGGTTACAATGAGAAGGCAGAAGGATGGGGTGAAAGGGATAATAAATAAGCCATGATGGAATGGCCTAATTCTACCCCTATGTTTTATGCAGTGCATTTCAAGCAGAACAAGGTAAATCAATAAAACAGCAGAATAAAGTGTAACAGCTACAGAGAAAGTGCAGTGCAGGTAATCAATAAGTTGCAAGATCATAATGCCGCAGTTTAGGAGGTCAAGAGGCCATCTTAACTTACTAGCAAAACATTTAATAGTCTGATAACAGTGGGATAGAAGCTGTTTTTGAGCCCAGTGGTATGTACTTTCAGTCTTTTGTATCTGCCCAATGGAAGAAGGGAAAAGAGAGAATGTCCAGGGGGTTGCAGTTTATGATCATACTGACTGCTTTACTGAGGCAGTGAGAAGTATAGACAGAGTCTATGCAAGGGAGGCTAGTTTCCATGATGTCTCCACAATTCTGCAGTTTCTTGCCATCATGTGCAAACAAATGCATTGCACTATATTTTCTCAAGCGGTTTATGTTATCAAAAGTGAAAGAACTTACGCTGGCTAAACCCTATTGTTTTCACAGAGGTGAGGCACATTGTTTTATTCACAGGGCATTGCTGCTGGCTGCTATTGCAATCCATCATCACTCTTGCATTAGAGCAGTGGTAGCATCTCAGTGCTTCAGCTGCAGTGAGAATGGAAGACAATTAGCATTAATAAAACAAACAAGTCAAGTTCAAGTTTATTGTTGTCTCACTGTACATGTATACAACCAAATGAAACAATGTTCCTCTAGACCACAGTGCACCCACAATACATAGATCACACACAGTGCATTAAATAAGTTAATAAGTAAAACTGAAAATGTGTATAGTGCCAGCACAGGTAACCACATGTCATTTCCTCGGGTCGTCGGTAGAGTATTCTGAGGGCTCTGAGTTTTTTGCTGTTTTTTTTTGTTAACTATAATTAACTGCATTGTTGTGCCTGAGGTGTTTATGTGTTATTGTTAGGTCTTCTCTTGTTTACATTGAAGTTGCAATTGTCCTTGATTACTTCCAATTAATTCTCCAAGACTTTGCAGGTATCCTTGTACTTCTGTATCATTAGAATAGTTACTTGTAAACTTGTTATTAGTCTGGGGTTTTATTAGCTGGGCATAGATTCTTTCATGCCCTGGAGTGTATTAAAGGGCAGTGCTAATCTCTTGTTGGCTCAGACCTCCTAATCCTTGCCTAGTGAAATTCTGTCACAGTTATTTCAGACCTCCTAAGTTCTACTGTTTAGCTTTGTCTCTTCTGTTAATAAAATTCCTAGATTTGTTTAGCCCTTCTGAGTCTCTGTGTGATCCCATGCTTGGGTCCAAAGATGCAGTGTGACAAAACAGTACAGTAAATATTAAACAGCTCGATGTCCTAGTGACAAGACCTTGATGGTGGCAAGATATTCATTAGTCTCACAGTTTGAGAGAAGCTGTTACGCAGTCTGGCAGACCTAGTTCTGATGCTCCTGTACCCACTGGTAGTGGGTCAATGAGATTGTGGGATGGGTGGTAGGCATCCTCAACAATGCTTTGGGCCTTTTGTATACAGTGCTCACAGTAAATGTCACAAATGGAGGGAGGGAGACCCTGGTGACCACCTCAGTGGTTTTTACTATATTCAGACAGGCAAAGACTGTACAACACTCAAAATACTGGAGGAACTCAGCTGGCCAGGCTGCATCCATGAAAAAAGTACAGTTGACATTTCAGGCCGAAACCCTTCAGCAAGACTGGAATGGAAGGGAGAAGATGCCAGAATAAAAAGGTGGGGGAAGGGGAAGGAGGACAAGCTAGAAGGTGGTAGGTGAAGCCAGGTGGGTGGGGAGCAGGTGATAGGTGGAAAAGGTAAAATCTGGAGAAGAAGGTATCTGATAGGAGACGAGAATGAGTCATAAGAGAAAGAGAAGAAGGAGGGGATCCAAGGGTAGGCCCCTATGCACTTCTATACCCCATCGAGATGGCATTAAAACTCTCCACTTTTCTCTCAACTACAGAACCAATCAGTTCCCCTCCACCACCACCCTCCTCCGTCTGGCAGAACTGGTCCTCACACTCAACAATTTCTCTTTTGGCTTCTCCCATTTTCTCCAGACTCGAGGTGTAGCCATGGGCACTTGCATGGGCTGCAGCTATGCCTGCCTTTTTGTTGGCTACATAGAACAGTCCATGTTCCAAACCTTCCCTGGTAATATTCCCCAACTTTTCCTCCACTACATTGGCGACTGAATTAGTGCTGATTGGTGAATTGGTAAATTATGCACCCAGGCTGAGTTCATCAACTTCATCAGCTTTGCCTCTAACATCACCATGTCCTTAAATTCACTTGGTCCATCACTGACACCTCTCTCCCCTTTCTCAATCTCTCTCTGTCTCCATCTCTAGAGACAAATTGTCGACCAGCATCTTTTATAAACCTACTGATTCTTATGGTTATTTTGATTATACCTCTTCCCATGCTATCTCCTGCAAAAATGCTTTATATTCCCTTTTCTCATTTCCTTCATCTCTACCACATCTGTTCACAGGATGAGGCTTTCCTTTCCAGAATATCAGAGATATCCTCCTTCTTCAAAGAACAGGGGTTCCTTCATCCACCATTGATACTGCTCTCACCCGCATCTCCTCCATTTCCAGGACATCTGCCCTCACCCCAGCTTCCCACCGCCTTAACAGGGATAGAGTTCTTCTTGTCCTTTCCTACTACCCCATGAGCCTCCACATCCAGCATGTCATTTTGCACCACTTTTGTCGTCTCTACAGGGATCCTACCACCAAGCATATTGTTACCTCTCTCCCCCACCCCCCACTCTCTGCTTTCCACAGGGATCGCTTCTTCTGTGATTCCATTGTCCATTTGTCCCTACCCACTGATCTCCCTCCTGGCACGTTAACCTGCAACAAAAGCGCTACACCTGCTCATTCACCTTCCCCCCCTTACCTCCAATCAGGGCCCCAAACAATCCTTCCGGGTAAGGCAAACTTCACCCGCAAATCCGTCTACTGTAATTGGTGCTCCCAATGTGGCCTCCTCTACATTGCTGAGACATGAAATAGATTGGGGGACTGCTTTGTCAAGCACCTTTGCTCCATCAGAAAAAAGCAGGATTTCCAGGAGGCCAATCAATTTAATTCCAATCCCAATTCCCATTCCAACATGTAATCCATGATCTGTTCTACTGCCAAGATCAAGCCACTCTCAGGTTGGAGAAGCAACACCTTATATTCCATCTGGGTAGCCTCCAATCTGACAGCATGAATATCGATTTTTCTAACTACCAATAATTTTCTCCCTCACCCTTCATTTCTCCACTCTGCCCATGCCTTTCACCCCTTCTTTTCTCCTCAGTCTTGATGAAGGGTCTTCCAGTTTTATCTTCCAGTCCTAATGAAGGGTCTTGGCCCGAAATGTCCATTATGTATTCATTTTCACAGTTGCTGATTGACCTACTGAGTTCCTCCAGTATTTTGTTACAGAAGTTTTCTCAGTTTCATGGTGTAATGGCAATATACTTTAGCTGATATATACAAATGTTTGTATATATTTTTGTCACCAGAATATGTAGTGACACTTGAGGGCTGCCCCCCAGCACATCCTTAGGTTGTGTTGGTTGTTAGCATGAACGACACATTTCGATGTGTATACATAACCATATAACCATGTAACAATTACAGCACGGAAACAGGCCATCTCGGCCCTTCTAGTCCGTGCTGAACGCTTACTCTCACCTAGTCCCACCTACCTGCACTCAGCCCATAACCCTCCATTCCTTTCCTGTCCATATACCTATCCAATTTTTTTTTTTAATGACAAAATCGAACCTGCCTCTACCACTTCTACTGGAAACTTATTCCACACAGCTACCACTCTCTGAGTAAAGAAGTTCCCCCTCATGTTACCCCTAAACTTTTGCCCCTTAACTCTCAACTCATGTCCTCTTGTTTGAATCTCCCCTACTCTCAATGGAAAAAGCCTATCCACGTCAACTCTATCTATCCCCCTCATAATTTATATACCTCTATCAAGTCCCTCCTCAACCTTCTACGCTCCAAAGAATAAAGACCTAACTTGTTCAACCTTTCTCTGTAACTTAGGTGCTGAAACCCAGGTAACATTCTAGTAAATCTTCTCAGTACTCTCTCTATTTTGCTGATATCTTTCCTGTAATTCGGTGACCAGAACTGTACACAATACTCCAAATTTGGCCTCACCAATGCCTCGTACAATTCTAACATTACATCCCAACTCCTATACTCAATGCTCTGATTTATAAAGGTCAGCATATCAAAAGCTTTCTTCACTACCCTATCCACATGAGATTCCACCTTCAGGGAACTATGCACCATTATTCCTAGATCACTCTGTTCTACTGCATTCCTGAATGCCCTACCATTTACTATGTATGTCCTATTTTGATTAGTCCTACCAAAATGTAGCACCTCACACTTAGCAGCATCAAACTCCATCTGCCATCTTTCAGCCCACTCTTCTAACTGGCCAAAATCTCTCTGCAAGTTTTGAAAACCTGCTTCATTATCCACAACGCCACCTACCTTAGTATCATCTGCATACTTACTAATCCAATTTACCACCCCATCATCCAGATCATTAATGTATATGACAAACAACATTGGACCCAGTACAGATCCCTGAGGCACTCCACTAGTCACCGGCCTCAATGTGATAAACAAATCTGAATCTGAACCTGAATATGATAAAGTAGTTGAGTCAGGTTGTTTATGAGGTCAAGAGGCCAGCAACATTGAAAAGACATTTGGATAAGGATAGGATAGGAAAGGTTTAGAGGGATGAGGGATTAATGTAGGTGAAAGGAACTAGCTAGATAAGCACTGGAGTCAGCGTGGACGAGTTGGGGAAAAGGACCTGTTTCCCTGCTCCATGACTATGTTACAATGGGAAATACCTGGTAATTTTCATTTGGACCAATATTCTAATGGAAATTTTTTAAAAATTGTGGGTGTTGAAAATCTGAAATTTTACTTTTTATTTTATTTAGAGACAAAGTACAGTAACAGGTCCTTCTGGCCAAATGAACCTGCACCACCCAATTACACCCATGTGACCAACTAACCTACTAGCTGGTACGTCTTTGGAATGTGGGAAGAAACTGGAGTGTCCAGATGAAACCCGTGCAGTTATGGGAGAACATACAAACTCCTCATAGACAGTGACGGGGTTTGAACCTGGGTTGCAAAAGTGTTACACTAACCAGTATTGAAGAAAAGCAAAACAAGAAATGCAGAAACACTCAGACTGATGACACTTTCATGTTCTGATGTGAAATATTAACAGGGATGCTATTCAATGAGCCTTGCAAGGAAATTGTAGGTCCCTCTCCTTGAAACACTCGCTCCTCAGTGAGAGGGAGCACTGTTGGAGAGCACTGTGTTCCTGCTGATGACACCAAAATGTGTTACCTTGGAGAATACCCACAAACTTATGGCCAAAGATAGATAGGAAGGTTGGATTAGATAAGGACATCATCCATGGAGAGGAACAAATAGTCAACATTTTGGGCTGAGATCCTTCATCTGGACTGGAAAAGAAGGGAGGAAAGCCTAAATAAGGTGGGGGGAAGGAAAGGAGTACAAGCTAGAAGGTGGTAGGTGAAATCAGGTGAGGGGTTCCTTCTTCTTCAGCCCTTTACCACTTCTACCTATCCCCTCCCAGCTTCGTACGTCTTCCCCCCTCTCCATCCACTCACCTTCCCCTCTCACCTGGTCATGCCTGTACTCCTTCCCCTCCCCCACCACCTTATTCTAACTTCTGTCCTCTTCCTTTCCAGTCCTGATGAAGGCTCTTGGCCTGAAACGTTGACTGTTTATTCATTTCCATAGACACTGCCTGACCTGTTGAGTTCCTCCAGCAATTTGAGTGTGTTGCTCTAGATTTCCAGCATCTGTAGATTTTCTCTTGTGTTTGTGGATTTGATAAAGGGGCATCAAGGAGGTGCGGATTAGACAGAATTGATTAGGTGTAACTTCCATTTGCAGCAAGTCATCAAAATGAAGATGATTAAGGGTATCAGGCATGGTGTTGGATTCTTACCATTCAGGGAGCTGAGTAAAACAATGAAGGCTCCAATAATAAACTTCATTTTGACCTTATCTTCAGCTGCTGAATGACAAAATTTCTTGCAATCTGGGTGTTTCCTGATGATAAATAAATAGCACTATTTAAATTTAATACCAATGAACATCCCGTAACAGTTGAAATCTTATTCCCCCTAACCCAGGTATGAAACGCTAAGACCCTATAGTGCCAGTGCCCTATATAACTGAAGCATAATCTCCCTAAATTTTGCACTGCATTATTTAAGTCCATAGAAATATTCTACTAACTTGTCTAAATCATTTGTTGTACCTGCATTCTAACCTCTTGCCTGATCTCTGCCCATTTACTTATCAATATATCTTTGAAACTTAAACACAAGAAAATCTGCAGATGCTGGACATCCAAAGCAACACACACAAAATACCAGATGAACTCAGTAGGTCAAGCAGCATCTGTGGAAAAGAGTAAACAATCAACATTTGGGGTCAAGGCCCTTCCAGTCCTGATGAAGGGTCTTGGCCCAAAACGTGGACTGTTTATTCTTATAAGTACAGTCCATTAATTATACATTAATTTAACATGTGGCTAAGGAGTTGATGTAGGCAGAGGGCATAAGACTTTTAGATCATTGGGCTCTCTTCCAGGGAGGGTGGGACTTGTACAGAAGAGACAATTTGCACCTGAACTGGAAGGGGTCTAATATCCCAGCAGGAAGGTTTGCTACTGCTGCACAGTTGGGGGGGGGGGGGGGGTGTGGGCATAGTTAAACTAGAGTTGCAGGGGGATGGGAACCAGAGTGCCAGAACAGTTAGTGGAGAGGTTATGGAGACAGATGTTGGTAAGACCTCAAAGTCAGGATTCAAAAGGTTGAGCATGGTGTGACTAGTGTCCTGAGCTGAGTATATTTCAATGTATGATGTACAGTAGGAAAGGCAGATAAGCTCACGGCATGGATCAACCGTAGAACCATATAACATTACAGCACAGAAACAGGCCTTTTGGCCCTTCTTGGCTGTGCCGAACCATTTTTCTGCCTAGTCCCACTGATCTGCGCCTGGCCCATATCCCTCCATACACCTCTCATCCATGTACCTGTCCAAGTTTTTCTTAAGTGTTAAAAATGAGCCCGCATTTACCACTTCATCTGACAGCTCATTCCACACTCCCACCATTCTCTGTGTGAAGAAGCCCCCCCCAATGTTCCCTTTAAACTTTTCCCCCTTCACCCTTAACCCATGTCCTCTGTTTTTTTTTCTCCACAAGTCTCAGTGGAAAAAGCCTGCTTGCATTCACTCTATCTATACCCAACATAATTTTATATACCTCTATCAAATCTCCCCTCATCTTCTACGCTCCAGGGAATAAAGTCCTAACCTATTCAACTTTTCTCTGTAACTCAGTTTCTCAAGTCCTGGCAACATCCTTGTAAACCTTCTCTGCACTCTTTCAACATTATTAATATCCTTCCTGTAATTAGGTGACCAAAACTGCACACAATACTCCAAATTCAGCCTCACCAATGTCTTATACAACCTCACCATAACATTCCAACTCTTACACGCAATACTTTGATTTATAAAGGCAAATGTACCAAAGCTCTCTTTTCTACCCTATCTACCTGTGACACCACTTTTAGGGAATTTTGTATCTGTTTTCCCAGATCCCTCTGTTCTACTGCACTCCTCAGTGTCCTACCATTTACCTTGTATGTTCTACCTTGGTTTTTCCTTCCAAAGTGCAATACCTCACACTTGTCTGTATTAAACTCCATCTGCCATTTTTCAGCACATTTTTCCAGCTGGTCCAGATCCCTCTGCAAGCTTTGAAAACCTTCCTCACTGTCCACTACACCTCCAATCTTTGTACCATCAGCAAATTTGCTGATCCAATTTACCACATTATCATCCAGATCATTGATATAGATGACAAATAACAATGGACCCAGCACTGATCCCTGTGACACACCACTAGTCACAGGCCTCCACTCAGAGAAGCAATCCTCCACTACCACTGACTTCTCCCATTGAGCCATTGTCTAATCCAATTTACTACCTCACCATGTATACCTAGCGACTGAATCTTCCTAACTAACCTCCCATGCGGGACCTTGTCAAAGGCCTTACTGATGTCCATGTATACAACATCCACTATCCTTGTAACCTCATCGAAAAATTCTAATAGATTTGTTAAACATGACCTACCACACACAAAGCCGTGTTGACTCTCCCTAATAAGTCCCTGTCTATCTAAATACTTGTAGATCCTATCTCTTAGTACTCCTTCCGATAATTTACCTACTACTGACGTCAAACTTACCGGCCTATAATTTCCTGGATTACTTTTAGAGCCTTTTTTAAACAACAGAACAACATGAGCTATCCTCCAATCCTCGGGCACCTCACCCGTAGATACCAACACTTTAAATATATCTGCCAGGGCCTCTGCAATTTCAATGCTAGTCTCCTTCAAGGTCCGAGGGAATACCCTGTCAGGTCCTGGGGATTTATCTACTCTGATTTGCCTCAAGATAGCAAGCACCTCCTCTTCAATCTGTATAGGTTCCATGACCTCACTACTTGTTTGCCTTATTTTCCTTAGTAAATCCAGTTTCCTCAGTAAATACAGATGCAAAATACCCATTTACGATCTCCCCCATTTCTTTTGGTTCCATACATAGCTGACCACTCTGATCTTCAAGAGGACCAATTTTATCCCTTATTATCCTTTTGCTCTTAATATACCTGTAGAAGCTCTTTGGGTTATTCTTCACCTTGACTGCCAAAGCTACCTCATGTCTTCTTTTAGCCCTCCTGATTTCTTTCTTAAGTATTTTTTGCACTTTTTATACTCCTCAAATACCTTATTTGCTCCCTGTTTCCTATACATGTCATACATCCCTCTCTTCTTCTTTATCAGAGTTCCAATATCCCTTGAGAACCAAGGTTCCTTATTCTTATTCACTTTGCCTTTAATCCTGACAGGAACATGCAAACGCTGCACTCTCAAAATTTCTCCTTTGAAGGCCTCCCACTTACTAACAACATCCTTGCCAGAGAACAACCTGTCCCAATCCACACTTTTTAGATCCTTTCTCATTTCTTCAAATTTGGCCTTTTTCCAATTTAGAACCTCAACCCGAGGACCAGATCTATCTTTATCTATGATCAAGTTGAAACTAATGGTGTTATGATCACTTGAACCAAAGTATTCCCCTACACACACTTCCGTCACCTGTCCTAACTCATTTCCTAATAGGAGATGTAATATTGCATCCTCTCTAGTCAGTACCTCTATATATTGATTTAGAAAACTTTCCTGAACACATTTTACAAACTCTAACCCGTCTAGACCTTTAACAGTATGGGAGTCCCAATCAATACGTGGAAAATTAAAATCCCCTACTATCACAACTTTATGTTTCCTGCAGTTGTCTGCTATCTCTCTGCAGATTTGCTCCTCCAATTCTCACTGACTATTGGGTGGTCTATAATACAACATCATTAATGTGGTCATACCTTTCCTGTTTCTCAGCTCCACCCATATGGCCTCAGTAGACAAGCCCTCTAACCTGTCCTGCCTGAGCAGTGCTGTAACATTTTCCCTGACTAGCAATGTCATCCCTCTGCCTCTATCACGTCTGAAACATCAGAACCCTGGAACATTGAGCTGCCAGTCCTGCCCCTCCTGTAGCCAAGTTTCATTAATGGCTACAATGTCATAATTCCACATGTCAATCCATGCCCTCAGCTCGTCTGCCTTCCCCACAATACTTCTCACATTGAAATAGACAGACCTCAGAAGATTATTACCACCACACACAACCCTTCTATTTGTGACTTTGTATGAAACTTTAACATAATTTATTTTCACCTCCACTCCACTATCTACTCCGGCACTCTGGTTCCCATCCCCCTGCAAATCTAGTTTAACACCCCCCCCCCCCCCGCCCCAATAGCACTAACAAACCTCCCTGCAAGGATATTGGTTCCCCTGTAGTTCAGGTGTAACCCGTCTCTCTTGTACAGGTCCCACCTGCCCCAGAAGCATTCCCAATTATCCTGAAATCTGAAACCCTGCCCCCTACACCATTTCCTCAGCCACATGTTCATCCTCCAGAGCATCCTACTCTTACCCTCACTGGCACGTGGCACAGGTAGCAATCCTGAGATTACCACCCTCGAGGTCCTGCTTTTTAACTTCCTACCAAGCTCTCTATACTCACTCTTCAGGACCTCCTCACTCTTTCCTCCTACGTCATTGGTATCAATGTGTACCATGACATCTGGCTGCTCACCCTCCCATTTCAGAATGGCTCAGAGACATCCCTGACCCTGGCACCCGGGAGGCAATAAACCATCCAGGAGTCTCTGTCACGACCACAAAACCTCCTGTCTGTACCTCTATCGAGTCCCCTTTCACTACTGCTCTCCTCTTCTTACCCCCTCTCTTCTGCACTGCAGAATCAGACTCAGTGCCAGAGATCAGGCTGCCGCAGATTGTCCCGAGTAAGCCATCTCCCCAACAGTATCCAAATCGGTGTACCTGTTCTGGAGGGGAATGGCCACAGGGGAACCCTACACTACCTGCCCTTTCCTCTTCCCTCGCCTGACGGTAACCCAACACCTGGAATTATGATATTGTAGCCATTAGTGAGACTTAGTTGCAGGACTGAGAACATAAGAACATAAGAAATAGGAGCAGGAGTAGGCCATCTGGACCATCGAGCCTGCTTCATCATTCAATAAGATCATGGCTGATCTGGCCATGGACTCATCTCCTTTGCCCCATAAACCTTAATTCCCTTGCTATGTAAAAATCTATCTAACCTTTTCTTAAATACTGAGGTAGCCTCCACTGCTTCATTGGGCAGAGAATTCCGTAGATTCACCACTCACTGGGAAAAGCAGTTCCTCCTCATCTCCATCCTAATTCTACTCCCCCGAATCCTGAGGCTATGTCCCCTAGTTCTAGTCTCATCTACCAGTGAAAACAACTTTCCTGTGTCTGTCTTATCTATCCCTTTCATAATTTTATATGTTTCTATAAGGTCTCCTCTTATTCTTCTGAATTCCATCAAGTATAGTCCCAGGAGACTCAATCTCTCCTCTTAGTCTAACCCACTCATCTCTGGAATCAACCTGGTGAACCTCCTCTGCACCACCTCCAAAGCCAGTATAGCCTTCAAGTAAGGAGACTAGAACTGCACGCAGTTCTCCAGGTGTGGTCTCACCAGTACCCCGTACAGTTGCAGCATAACCTCCCTGCTCTTAAATTCAAATCCTCTAGCAATGAAGGCCATGTTCCATTTACCTCCAGGATAGCCTGCTGCAACTGCAAATGAACCTTTTGTGATTCATGCACAACTACTCCCAAGTCCCTCTGCACAGCAGCATGTGCAATCGTTTAAATAATGATCTGATCTGATATTTTTCCTTCCAAAGTGGATGACCTCGCATTTACCAGCATTGTACTCCATCTGCAAGACCCTTATCCACTTACTTAACCTATCTATATCTCTCTGCAGACTCTGTCCTCTGCACAATTTGCTTTTCCACTTAATTTAGTATCATCAGCAAACTTATGTAAACTATATTCGGTCCCCTCTTCCAGATCGTTAATGTATAGCGTGAACAGTTGCAGGCCCAACACCAACCCCTGCAGCACACTGCTTACCACTGATTGCCAACCAGAGTAACACCCATGTATCCCAACTCTCTGCTTTCTATTTGTTAACCAATTCTCTATCCATGCTAATACATCACCCCAACTCTATGCATCCTTATCTTATGGATGAATCTTTTATACGACACCTTATCGAATGCCTTCTGGAAATACGTAAATAACATCCATCTGTTCCCCTCTATCCACTGCGCTCATTATATCCTCAAAGAACTCTAGTAAGTTTGTCAAACAGGACCTGCCTTTGTTGAATCCATGCTGCGTCTGCCTGATGGATCCATTTCTTTCTAGATGCCTCGCTATTTCTTCTTCAATGATAGCTTCTAACATTTTCCTAACTACAGATGCTAAACTATAGTTTAGCTGTTAAACTATAGCAGGCCTATAGTTACCTGCCTTTCGACGACATCCTTTTTTGAACAGTGGCGTGACTTTGTTGAATACTGTGAAAAATCTCTTTGAAAGTCTTCTGCTGTTCCTCAACTGTCCCATCATATAGCCTGTGTTCCCAGTCTATCCTATCCAACTCCTCCCTCATCTCATTGTAGTCTCCATTGCTTAGGCATAATACACCGGTTTTAGACTGGCAGCTCAATATTCTGGGATTCCAATGTTTTAGACGTGACAGAGTGGGAAGGAATAAAGGGGGATGGGTTAGGGTTACTAATCTGTGGATTACTACCTGAACCACATGCATATTGGCACAGGGTTAAGAATATTAAAGAGTTAACTGCATGGTTCAAGGATTGATGTGGGAGAAGTATGTTTGAATTCATGGGAAATTGGCACCAGTATTGGGGAAGGAGGGAGCTGTTCCATCAGAACAGGCTCCACCTGAACCGTGATGGGACCTGGATCCTGGTGAATTGCATACTTGTGGTTGTGGGTAGAGCTTTAAACTAAATAGCGAGGGTGGGGGGGGTTCAAAAGATTGGAGAAGTATGGATAAAGTAAAAGATAAAAGTGTGGGTAAAGATAAAGTGAAAGATTAAAAAAGAGAAAAGTAAGAGTCAAGTGCATAAGAGACAAAGTTTAGTTGATTTTAGAGGCACAGTGAGTGTTTGGGCACTTTATCTGAATGTCCGTAGTATTTGTAACAAGGTCAGTGAACTTGTGGCACAAACCAGTCTAAAGGGGTATGATTTAGTGGCCATTTCAGAGATGTGGTTGCAGGGTGGAGAGGATTGGAATTAAATATCCAAGGATATCAGGTAATATGGAAGGATTGGCAGGAAGGTAAGAGAGGTGAGGTAGAGCTCTTAATTAAAGATGAGATCAGGATGATAGTGAGAGACGATATAACATCTAAGGAGCAGAATGTGAGATTAGGAATAGTAAAGGAAAAAAAATCACTGGTGGGAGTTGTCTATTGGCCACCGAATGATAACATTACAGTGGCACCGGCAGTAAACTGAGAAATATCTGAGGCATGTCAGAATGGAACAGCAGTTTTCATGGGGGACTTTAACTTGCAGATAGATTGGGTGAATCAAGTTGGTTGAGGCAGTCTTGATGAGGACTTCATAAAATGCATCCGTGATGGCTTTCTTGAACAGCATGTTACTGAACCTACAAGGGAATGTGCTATCTTAGATCTGGTCCTGTACAATGAGACAGGTAAAATGAATGATCTTGTAGTTAGGGATCCTCTTGGAAAGAGTGATCACAGCATGACTGAGTTTATCATACAAATGGAGGGTGCAATAGTTCAATCTAAAACTGGTGTATTATGCCCAAACAATGGAGACTACAATGGGATGAGGGAGGATTTGGCTAGTGTAGACTGGGAACACAGGCTATATGGTGGGACCGTTGAGGAGCAGTGGTAGACTTTCAAAGGGATTTTTCACAGAAGTATATTCCAGTTAAAAATAAGGTCAGTAAGAGTGGGGAGAGCCAGCCATGGATAACTAAGGAAATAAAGGAAGGCAGCAAACTAAAAGCTATTTTTTGTCACTCTTCATGGTGGAGAACATGTCTAATATGCCGAAGAGAGATATTATGGATGCGATGGGAGGTGAGGACCTCGATACAATAGCAATTACTAAAGAGGTAGTGCTGAGCAAACTTGTGGGCTTGAAGATAGACAAGTCCCCTGGTCCTGATGGAATGCATCCCAGGGAACTGAAAGAAATGGCAGAAGTTATAGTAGAGGCTTTGGTGATAACTTACCAAAATTCTCTGGACTCTTAAGCAGGTTCCAGCGGATTGGAAGACTGTGAATGTCACGCCACTGTTCAAAAAAGGATGTAGGCAAAAGGCAGGTAACTATAGGCCAGTTAGTTTAACATCTGTAGTTGGGAAAATGCTTGAAGCTATCATTAAAGAACAAATAGCGCAGCGTCTAGAAAGAGATGGATCCATCAGGCAGACACAGCAAGGGTTCAGCAAAGGCAGATCCTGTTTGACAAATTTACTGGAGTTCTTTGAGGATATCATGAGCGCAGTGAATAGAGGGGAAGAGATGGACGTTATTTACTTGGATATCCAGAAGGTGTTCGATAAAAGGTGCCGCATAATGTAAGGCTACATAGAGTTGGGGTGATGCATTAGCATGGATAGAGGATTGGTTAACTAATAGAAATCGGAAAGTTGGAATACCTGGGTGTGACTCTGGTTGGCAATCAGTGGTGAGCAGTGTGCTGCAGGGGTCGGTGTTGGGCCTGCAATGTTCACGATATACATTAACAATCTGGAAGAGGGGACCGAGTGTAGTGTATCTAAGTTTGCTGATGACACTAAATTGAGTGGAAAAGTAAACTGTACAGAGGATACTGAGAGTCTGCAGAGAAATATAGATAGGTTAAGTGAGCAGGCAAGGGTCTGGCAGATGGAGTACAATGTTGGTAAATGCGAGGTCATCCACTTTGGAGGGAAAATGGGAGATCAGATTATTATTTAAATGGTAAAAAATTACAGCACGCTGCTGTGCAGAAGGACTTGGGAATGCTTGTGCATGAATTGCAAATGGTTGGCTTGTAGGTGCAGTAGGCTATCAACAAGGCAAATGGAATGTTGGCCTTCATTGCTAGAGGGATTGAATTTAAGAGGTTATGCTGAAACTGTACAGGGTACTGCTGAGGCCACACCTAGAGTACTGCATGCATTTCTGGTCTCCTGACTTGAGGAAGGATATACTGGCTTTGGAGGCAGTGCAGAGGAGGCTCACCAGGTTGATTCTAGAGATGAGGGGGTTAGACTATGAGGAGAGATTGAGTCACCTGGGACTGTACTCACTGGAATTCAGAAGGATGAGAGAAGATTTTATAGAAACATATAAAATTATGAAAGGGATAGATAAGCTAAAGGCAGGAAACTTGTTTCCATTGGTAAGTGAGACTAAAACTAGGGGACATAACCTCAAGATTCGGGGGAGTAAATTTAGGGTGCACATACTACACACTCACATCTGCAGTGATGAAATGCTTCGAGAGGTTGGTCATGAACTCCTGCCTCAGCAAGGACCTGGACCCATTGCAATTTGCCTGTCACCACAATAGGTCAACGACAGACGCAATCTCAATGGCTCTCCACACAGCTTTAGACCACCTGGACAACACAAACACCTACGTCAGGATGCTGTTCATCAAATATAGCTCAGCATTTAATACCATCATTCCCACAATCCTGACTGATAAGTTACAGAACCTGGGCCTCTGTACCTCTCTTTGCTGATGATACAACCATTGTTGGTAGAATCTCAGATGGTGATGAGAGGGTGAACAGGAGCGAGATATACCAACTAGGGGAGTGGTGTCACAGCAACAACCTGGCATTCAATGTCAGTAAGATGAAAGAGCTGATTGTGGACTTCAGGAAGGGTAAGACAAAGGAACACGTACCAATCCTCATAGAGGGATCAGAAGTGGAGAAAGTGAGCAGCTTCAAGTTCCTGGGTGTCAAAATCTCTGAGGACCTAACCTGGTCCCAACATATTGATGCAGCTATAAAGAAGGCAAGTAACTATACTTCATTAGGAGTTTGAAGAGATTTGGTATGTCAACAGAAAAACATCTATAGTTGTACTGAGGAGAGCATTCTGATGGGCTGCATCACTGTCTGGTATGGAGGGGCTACTGCACAGGACTGAAAGAAGCTGCAGAGGGTTGTAAATTTAGTCAGCTCCATCTTGGGCACTAGCCTACAAGGTACCCAGGACATCTTCAGGGAGCAGTGTCTCAGAAAGGCAGTGTACATTATTAAGGACCTCCAGCACCCAGGGCATGTCCTTTTCTCACTGTTACCATCAGGTTGGAAGTACAGAAGCCTGAAGGCACACACTCAGCGATTCAGGAACAGCTTCTTCCCTTCTGCCATCCATTTCCTTGGACACTACCTCATTTTTAATATACAGTATTTCTGCTTTTTGCATGATTTTTAATCTATTCAATATACATATACTGTAATTGGTTTACTTTTTTTCTTCTATATTATGTATTGAATTGAACTGCTGCTACTAAGTTAACAAATTTCATGACACGTGCTGATTTCACAATAATAAACCCAATTCTGATTCTGAGCTATACAAAATTATGAGGGGTATAGATAGGGTAAACACAAGCAGGTTTTTCCCACTGATGTTGCGTGGGACTACAACTAAAGGTTATGGGTTAAGCGTGAAAGGTGAAAACTTTAGAAACATAGAAAACCTACAGCAGAATACAGGCCTTTCCACCCACAATGCTGTGCTGAACAAGTACTTACTTTAGAAGTGACCTAGGGTTACCCATAGCCCTCTATTTTCCTAAGCTCTATGTACCTATCCAGAAGTCTCTTAAAAGACCCTATTGTTTCTGCCTCCACCACTGTTGCCAGAAGCCCATTCCATACACTCACCACTCACTGCATAAAAAACTTACCCCTGACTTTCCCTCTGTACCTACTTCCAAGCATCTTAAAACTGTGTCCTCTTGTGTTAACCATTTCAGCCCTGGAAAATAGCCTCTGACTATTCACACGATCAATGCCTCTCATTATCTTATACAGGAGAAGTTTAAGGAGAACATGAGGGGAAACTTCTTCACTCAGAGGATCGTGAGAATGTGGAGCGAGCTTCCAGCACAAGTGGTGTATGTGAGCTCAGCTTCAACATTTAAGAGAAGTGGGGGGGACGTCACGTGATGACGTAGGATCGAGACGAGGAAATCCAGCTCTCCCGTAAAAAAACAGTAAAATAATGTTTAAGTGAAGAAAAGGTAGTAAATACTTTTTAAAAATTACTTATAAACTACTCAGAATTGTCTTAAGATATGTCTACTAAACAGAAGCAGAAGAAAACTACTACTTTGAAGACAACACAAGTTGGAAAAGAATCAAGGCCGGCAGCCATGAAAGAGCCTCGGGCTCAAGTGCATTTTACCTCCGGCGATACAGAACAGGAAACTGCGGCAACATCAACCGTTTCCAAAAAAAAAGAGCAACAGGAATTGCGCATGTGTGAAGCAAGGGGCATGCGCAAACACGAGCAACCCAAACTACAAATCCCAGCTATGGTCGGAACTGAAAGTGTAAGTCAATACGAGGTGGAATCAGATTCTCTGGATAAATCAGATGAAGATGAAGAGATAAACAAAGAAGAGCAACAGGAAGAGGTTGGAGGTGATATTGGAGACATTAAAAAATCTTTGGTGCAAATAATGCACAAATTAAAAGCATTAAAAGTAATAAAAAAGATATTAAAAATATGAAGATTATGTTTGATAAAATGATGAAAAGACAGGACAAAATGGACAAGAAAATTAAAAACGGAAGAAATAACGGGAGACACCATTGATAGAGTGAATAAAATGGAAGATAATATTTCTGCCTGGACATCAGAAAGAAAACGGTTGTTGGAAAAAGTGGATGTACTTGAAAATTTTAACAGATGAAATAATATTAAGATTGTTGGACTTAAAAAAGGTATAGAGGGAGAGGATCCAATAAATTTTTTTCAAAAATGGATTCCGGAAATTTTGGAAATGGAAGAAGGAACCCAGTTAATTGAAATTGAAAGGGCTCACAGAGCCTTAAGACCAAGACCTCAAGTTGATCAAAACCCACAATCAATCTTGATAAAATGCTTAAGATATCAGGATAAAGAAAAGATCCTGAAGGCGGCTGCCCCACCTGCCAGAAAGAGAAATGGGCCATCGATGAAAGAAGGGAAAACAGTTCTTTTCTATCCTGATATAAGTTATGACCTTTTGAAGAGGAAGAAGGAATTTAACCCAGCGAAAAAAGTTTTATGGGAAAAGGGTTATAAATTTCTATTGCGCCACCCGGCAACCCTGATAATTTTTTTGGATGACGGAAAAAGAAGATCTTTTACTGATTATCGGGATGTGGAAGAATTTGCACAAGAACTCCCAAATATTCGCTAACCACAGCCAAAGATTTAAAAGTGAAACAGATTAAAGATGAAGACAGGGACAGTGAATGGAGTTGATGGATGTTTAAGGACAGAAGAATATTTAAATATATTCTTAATTATATGATACAGGGGGAGAAAGGTAAAAACTTGAGAAATATTAATCGAGAGTAGTGATATTATTTTTTCTTCTCTTATATATACTTTTTTAAGTTACAGGGGAGCTGGGGGAACTTCGGATCGATTGCTACGGGATTCACGTGTGTAATCATGGCGATTGCCATGACCCGCACAACGGAGGGGGGTAATGTTGTGTTTTTTCTTTATTGACAACATTAGTAGGGGGATTTTATTTTCTTTATAATCTATTTTTCTTTAATCTTTCTTTCTTTGCCTGGACAATCGGGGGGGGGGGGGGGGGGCAGAGAGACACATAGCAACACGAAGAATTTTAAAAAGATTCCCCAAGGTACTACGAAAGTTGAAAAGTTAGGTATTACTATCGACTGGAGTAACCCTGTTAAAAATAATGACTAATTTACTGAATTTTTAAAGTTTTAATGTTAATGGGCTTAATGGACCGGTGAAAAGAAAAAGAATTTTAACATACATTAAGAAAATGAAAATAGATATAGCTTTTAGCTGCATTCCATTTGAAAAAATTACTTATAATTTAAGAGATAAATACAAAATATTTCTGAAAATTTGGCGCCCTTATTTACAAAAGATAGGATTAAATATATAGGTGCTGTAAAGATAAAATTATTGGATATTTGGGGAAAGAAATAAATATATATACTAAAGCTATTATGAACTCCATGGAGCATGTGGGGATCTTCCGATATCCAGGCATTCTTTCTTTCTTTCTTTTTTCTCTCTTTTTTTTCTCTTTATACGTTGGGGGAGGGGTTAAGGGAGGGGGAAGGGTTGATAATATTTTTTCCGTCTGTAACCATTTGAAAATTCAATAAAAAAAACTTTTAAAAAAACAAAAAAACATTTAAGAGAAGTTTGGATAGGTACATGGACGGTAAGGGTATGGAGGGTGTGGGTCCCGGTGTGGGTCGATGGGAGTAGGCAGTTTAAATGGTTCGCACAGACTAGATGGGCCAAAGGGCCTGCTTCTGTGCTGTACTTTTCTATGAATCTGTGACTCCCCTCTCTATCCACAACACATTGCATCTTTAAAGAACTGCAAAGACTGACCAAATATGTTTTCCCATTCACAGACAAAGAGGTAGCCTAGTCCATCATAGATAAAACTCTCCTTACTACTGAGCACATTTATAAGGAGTGCTGCCACAGAGAAGCACCTCCACCATCCAGAACATGCTTTCTTCTTACTACTACAATTGGGAAGGAGGTCCAACAGCTTTAAGTACACCACTAAATTTAGGAAGAGTTAAATCTGACAATCATCGGGCACCTGAACCAGCGTAGATAACAACATTCACCTCAGCTCTGAATTGATTCCACAAACTCCAGACTCACTTTCAATGAGTCTTTATTACTCATGTTATCAGTATTTTTTATTTGCACAATTTGTCATCTTTTGTACATTGGTTGTTTGCCAGTTTTTATGTATAGTTTTTTGTAAATACAAACGTACTAATGTATATATTTTTCTGTATATGCCTGCAAGAAAATGAATCAGGGTATTATAATTTTGATAATAAATTTATTTGACTTTTTGACTTTGACAGAAGTCAAAGTGGTTGCCTAATTGCCTTATTTTCCTCCAAAGTTATTGCAATAACATATTTAATAATTACATCAAATCATTCCTTCTAGAACATATTGAGCTGGCCTGTTTGCAGTTCTGTTTGAAAAAGGAGTCAAAGTAACTATTTTCCAAGCTAATGGAAACTCCCTCACAGCAAGGGAAATTTAGAAAATTAAAATCAATTTATAAACCATCCCAATAATGGCATTTTTAGGAGCCTGGAATAGAGTCCATTTGGACACAGGGGTTTAATAATACAGTCCTTAGGGCCGAGGGATATACTAATTTAAGAACCTGGAATAGAGTCCATCAGGACCAAGGGAATTAATAATTTAAGAACCTGGAATAGAGTCTATTAGGACCCAGCGATTTATTAATTTAGGAACCTGAAATACATTCCCTTAAAAGTCAAAGAGTCCATTAGGACCCAGGGATTACCAATTTTATAACATGCTATAGAGTACATTAGGAGCAGTGACTTAATAATTTAAAAACCTGAAATAGAGTACATTAGGACCGAGGGATTAATAATTTAAGAACCTGGAAACCACTTCATTAGGACACAAAGATTAATCATTTAAGAACCAGGAATAGAGTCTATTTGGACCCAGGGATTTCATAATTTTAAAACCTGGAATACAGTCCATTAGGATCCAGGGATTTAATAATGGAATAGGGTCCATCAGGACAAGGGAAATTAATAATTTAACAACTAGGAATAGTGTCAATTGGGACCCAAGGATTTAATAATTTAAGAACCTGGAATAGAGACCATTAGGACCCAGTGATTACTAATTTAAGAACCTGGAACAGTGTCCATCAGGACCAAGGGAATTAACAATTTATGAACCTAGAATAAAGTCTATTAGGACCCAAGGATTTAATAATTTAAGAACCTGGAATAGATTCAGTAGGATGCAGGGTTTTAATAATTATATTAATAGAATAGAGTCCATTGGGATGCACAGATTTAATAATAAAAGGATCTGGAATAGAATCCACATGGACCAAGGGATTTCATAATTTTCAAACCTGGAATACAGTTAATTAGGACACAGGGATTTAACAATTTAAGGACCTGGAATAGAGTCAATTAGGACAGGGAAATTAATAATTTAAGAACTAGGAATAGAGTCAATAGAGACCCAGGGATTAATAATTTAAGAACCTGGAAACGACCCATGGATTAATAATTTAACAGCCTTAAAACTGTGTCCATTCGGACGCAGAAATTTAAGAATTTAACAACCTGGAATAGAGTAGATTTGGACCCAGGGATTAAAAATTTAAGAACCTAGTATAGGGACCATATGAACTCTCAGATTACTATTTAGGAACCTTGAATATAGTCTAGTAGGACCTAGCGATTAGTAATTTGAGAACCTGGAATAGAGATAATTCAGATCTGTTGATTACCAGTGTCCACTAGGACCCAAGGATTAATAATTTTACAACCTGGAATTAAATCCTTCAGTACACAGAGATTTTGTAATTTAAAAAAACTGGAATAGAGTCTATTAGGGCCACAGGGTTACTAATTTAAGAACCTGGAATTGAGTGCATTAGGAACCACAGTTTATTAATTTTAGAACCTGGAATAGAGTCCATTAGGACCAAGTGATTAATAATTTAAGAACCTGAAACAGAGTCCATAAGGACCCAAGGATTAAAGAATTTAAGAACCTGGTCTATAGTCAATTAGGACCCAGGGATCTAATAATATAAGAACCTGGAATAACGTCCATTCAGACCCAGGTATTAACAATTTAAGAAATTGTAATAGTGTCTGTAAAGAACCATTGATTAATAATTTAGGAATCAGGGATTAATAATTTAAGAACCTGGAATAGCCTACATTAGGATCCAGGGAGCAACATTTTAAGAACCTGGAATATAATCCACAAGGACCCAGGGATTCATAAATTAAAAACTTTGAATATAGTACATTTGGACAGAGGGATTAATAATTTAATAAACTGGAACTAAGTCTATTCAGACCCAGGAATTTAATATTTTTAGAACCTTAAATAGAGTCTATTATGACCCCAGGATTAATAACTTTAGAATATGGAATAGACCCATTAGGACCCAGGGAAAATAATTTAAGATCCTGGAATGGAGTCCATTAGAACCCACAGAGTAATAATTCCAGAATTTGGAGCAGGTTCCATTAGGACTCAGGGATTAATAATTTAACAACTGGGAAAGGAGTCCATCAGACCCAGGGAATTAATAATTTATGAACCTGGATTACATTCAGTCCCAGGAATTTAATAATTTTAGAACCTTAAGTTGGGTCTAATAGGACCCAGTAATTAATAATTTAAGAACTTAGAATACAGTTTATTAGCACTCAAGGATAAATAATTTAACAATTGGAATAGAGTCCATCAGGACACTGGGATTTAATAATTTATGAACCTAGAATAGAGTCCATAAGGACCCGGGGATTAATTATTTAATTACCTTGAATAGAATCCTCTCAGACACAGGGATAAATAATTTAAGAACCTGAAATTGAGTCCATTCAGACCCAGGGATTTATGTTCCCATGACTATCATAACATTGTCCTTTTACATGCCTTTTCTATTTCCTGTTGCAATCTGTGGTCCATATCCATGCTACTTTTGAGAGGCCTGTCATCAGGGTCCTTTTACTCTTGCAGTTTCTTAACTCAGCCCACAAGGATTCAACATCTTCCGAGCTACCGATTAATAATTTAAGAAACTGGAATAGAGTCTATTAGGATGCAGGGATTTAATAACTTAAGAACCTGGAATTCAGTCAATTAGGACCAAGGAGTAAACAGTTTAAGAACCTGGAATTGAGTCCTATAGGACTGAGGGATTTACTAATTTAAGAACCCAGAATGGACTACATTAGGATCCAAGTATTAATGTTTTAAAAATCTGGAATACAATTCATAAAGACACAGGGATTTAATAATTTAACAACTCAGAATAGACTCCATTAGTACCCTGGGATTTAATAATTTAAGAACCTAGAATACAGTTTATTAGCCCCAACCATTAATAATTTAAGAACCTAGAATACAGTTTATTAGCCCCAACCATTAATAATTTAAGAACCTGCAATAGAGTCCATTGTAAACCAGGGATTTAATAATTTAAAAACCTGGAATAGAATCCAATAATATCCAGGGATTAATAATTTAAGAGCTTGGAATAGAGTCCAGTGGGACCCAGGGATTAATGTTTTAAGAACCTGGAATAGTGTCCATTGAAACACAGAGATTAATAATTTAATAACCTGGAATGGAGTCCATTAGGAGCAGGGGATTTAATAATTTAAGAATCTGTAATACAGTCCAAGAAGGCCCAGTGATTTAATCATTTAGGGACATGGAATAGTATCCATTAGGTCCCTGGGCCTTAATAATTTAAGAATCTGGAATAGGGTCCATTAGGATCCAGGGATTAATAACTTAAAAAGTTGTAATATGCCCTATTTGCTCCCAGAGAATTATAAGGACCCGAGTATTTATTAATTTAGGAACCTGGAATAGAGTCCATTAAGACCCAGAGATTAATAATTTAAGAACCTGCAATAAAGCTCATTTGGACACAGGGATTAATAATTTAAGAAGTTGTAATATGTTCCATTTGGTCCCAGGGATTTATTAGGACCAGTGTATTTATTAATTTAAGAATGGAGGATTCCGCCTTCCGCTCACGGATCCCTAAGACATAGTTTCTTTCTGTCCGCCTTTAATCTCTCCCTTTTCCGACTAAACTTTCAAATTTCAACTTTATTCAGTTGGATCTGTAGAGCAACAGTTATAATTATGGCTACTTTAAGAAGCACCAACAGGAACCCGGACCCAGGCAACGGAAAGTCTAAAAAATCTGACGAGTTCTCGGAGGAACCCCCTTGGGTGAAGAGAGTCTCAAATCAGCAGTATCGGCACTGAAATAACTCAACTAAAAGAGAACTTTGAAGAAAAAATTGACTCTCTGAGCCTCGATCTTAAAGAAGTTAGTTGAAATGTGGCTGACCTTTCTTCTCGTTTGGAAAAGGCTCAACAACGAACCGTGGGTCTGGAAGCTCAGTCGTGTTGGAATAATATTCGAATTGTTGGATTAAAAAAGAAATCAGAATCTGCCGACACACTGGATTATTTTGCTAAAATGTTTGTCTTTATTTCCGGAGGTTTGTTCACTACCTCAGGATATTGAAGTGGCTCACAGAACCGGTGCTTTAAAACTTTTTGGATCAAGGTAAACACAGGCATATTGTTTCAATTTCAAGGTTCGGAGATTCGCTTTTTTGAAGACTTTCTACGCGAAATTGTTAAGAAACGCGCTGGATTTGCCTGGGCTATGAGATCAGCGTACCAAAAAAAGCTCTTTCCATCGTTACAATATCCAGCTAAATTAAGGCTTTTTGTCAAAAATTCTGGGGCTCGTATTTTTAATGACCCAGCCAAAGCATTGTGTTTTATTAACTCTTTGCCTGACGAGTCTGAAGCCTGAAGTTTGTATGATTTACAAAGGTTTGATTGTCTAGCGGCATAAAGAGTGATGAAATTGGAAGATTTGATGGTTATAGAAAGTCTTTACCTTAAAATGTATTTTTATCTCTGAAAAAGACTGGTTTGGATGGTTTTAACCTCAGAAGACATAACGGGAGAACTGTTGAAAGACTGTAGATAATTTTGAACCATTATTTAAGGACCTGGAATAGAGGTAATTTGCATGCAGGGATTAATAATTTAAAAACCTAGAATAGACTCCATTAGGATCCAGAGATTTAATAATTTAAGAACCTGGGATAAAGTTCATAGAGACCCAGGGATGAACAATTGGAAAAGAGTTATTTAGGACCTAGGGATTTAATAATTTAAGAGCATGCAATAGACACCATTAGGACTGAGGGATTTATGAATTTAGAACCTGTATTAGAGTCAATTAGGTCCCAGGGATTTACTGATTTACGTACCTGGAATAGAGTCCATTAGGTCGCAGGGTTTTAAAGATTTAGAAACCTGGAATAGAGTCAATTAGGACCCGAGGATTTACTAACTTAAAAATTTGGAATAATGTACATTGAGATTTAGCCACTTAAAAACGTGGAATGAAGTCTCTTACGACCCAGGGATTTAATATTTTATGAAACTGAGGAAAATAGCACATTAGCACCCAGAGATTCATATTTTGAGATCCTGCAATAGAGTCTATTAGGACCCAATGTTTTAATAATTTCAAAACCTTGAATAGGGTCCATTCGGTTGCAATGAAATAGAGCAAATTTTGACCAAGGTAATGAGTTAGTTGAAAGCCTGGAACGGAGTCAATTAGGACCCAGGGATTTAATAATTTAAGAACCTGGAATAGAGTCTATCGGGACCCAGGGAATTAATAATTTACGAACCTGGAATAGAGGCCATTAGAATGCAGGGATTAATATTTTAGGAACCTGGAACCTGGAACCTTCCATGAGGAAGCAGGGAATCAATAATTGAAGAACCTGGAACTGAGTCCATTAGGACCCAAGGATTTAATAATTTAAGAATCTGGAGTATAATCCAATTGGACACAGGGATTTAATACTTTAATAACCTGGAATAGAGTCCATTAGGACCCAATGATTTATTAATTTAAGAACCTGGAATTGAGTCCATTAGAAACCAGGTATTAATGTTTTACAGCTATACAAGACCTTGGTCAAACCTCACTTAGAGTATAGTGTTCAGTTCTGGTCACATCACTACAAGAAGGATGTGGATGCTATAGAGAGAATGCAGAAGAGATGTACAAGGATGTTGCCTGGATTGGAGAGCATACCTAATAAGAATAGGGTGAGTGTAATTGGCCTTTTCTCTTTGGAGCGACAGAGGATGATAGGTGACCTGATAGAGGTGTATACCGGGGTGATTGATATGTTTGTGGCCTAAGGTAGAAGGAGTCAATTCTAGAAAACCTAGCACATTTATTTTTCAACGTAGTCCCCTCCTACATTTACACACTTAGTCCAGCGGTTGTGGAGCATATGGATCTTGGACCTCCAGGAAGTGTCCACAGCAGAGGTGATTAATAAGTTCATGGCCTAAGGTAGAAGGAGATGAGTTGTACAGCTCCTGTTACATGTACATGCAGCTCAACTCTTTGAGTGATTATGCAGAAAGTTTGAAGTTAATAACTCATCAGGAGTGATTGATAAGTTTGTGGCCTAAGGTAGAAGGAGATGAGTTATTAACCTCAAACTTTCTGCATAATCACTTAAATCTCCAATTGATTCCAAAGTGGTTGGAGAATCATCTATTTCTTTTGCAGAGGCTTTCGTCTTTCTCAAAGACATAATAGAGCAATATTAAGATTTATAAAAAGGTTTCAAAAAACTGGTAGGAAACAAAAAGATAGATAAAGTAGGAACAAGTTCAAAAAGATGTTACCCCATTGGCTGCCAGCAGGGCTCTCTCCTAGGTTTTCTAAAGTTGACTCCTTCTACTTTAGGCTACGAACATTATCAATCACCCCTCGTAAGATGATGAGGGGCATTGATCGTGTGGATAGCCAAAGGCTTTCTCCCAGGACTGAAATGGCTGCCACAAGAGGGCACAGGTTTAAGGTGCTTGGGAGTAGGTACAGAGGAGACGTCAGGGGTAAGTTTTTCACACAGAGTGGTGGGTGTGTGGAATGCAGTGCTGGCGACAGTGGTGGAAGCAGATACGATAGGGTCTTTTAAGAGACTCTTGGATAGGTACATGGAGCTTAGAAAAATAGAAGGCTACAGGCTAGGGAAATTCTAGGCAGTTTCTAAAGTAGGTTACATGGTCGGCACAACACTGTGGGCCGTTAAGGGCCTGTAATGTGCTGTAGATTTCTATGTTCTATGTTTTGAGAACCTATAATAGAGTCCATTAGGACCTATGGATTTAATAATTTAAGAACATGGAATACAGTTCATTAGGACCCAGGAATTTAATATTTTACAAACCTGGAGTAGAGTCCATTGGGAATTTAAAAATTAAGCACCTGGAACAGAGTATATTAGGACACAGGGATTTAATAATTTTAAAACCTGGAATAGAGTCCAATAGGACCCAGGGATTTAGTAATTAAAAAAATCTGAAAGTGAGTCCATTAGGACCCATGGACTAACAACTTAAGAACCTGGAAGAGAGCCCATTAGGACACAGGGATAAATGTTTTAGGCATCTGGAATACAGTCCTGTCAGACACAGGGATTTAAGGGTTAGGGTAAAGGTTTCTTTATTGCTCGCTAAGTGGTACTTTGTTGTTTTTTAAAGTTTTCCCAATCTTCCAGTTTCTCACTACTCTTGGCGACTTTGTATGCACGAGTTTTTAGTTTGATGTCTTCCTTTACTTCCTTCATTATCCAATGCTGGCTCTCCCCACCCTTACTGTCCTTGCTTTTAACTGGAGTATACGTTTGTAGAGCACCATGAAAAATCTCTTTGAAAGTCTACCACTGCTCCTCAACGGTCCCACCATATAGCCTGTGTTCCCAGTCTACACTAGCCAAATCCTCCCTCATCCCATTGTAGTCTCCATTGTTTGGGCATAATACACCAGTTTTAGATTGAACTATTGCACCCTCCATTTGTATGATAAACTCAGTCATGCTGTGATCACTCTTTCCAAGAGGATCCCAAACCACAAGATATTTCTCAGTTTACTGCCGGTGCCACAATAATGTTATCATTCGGTGGCCAATAGACAACTCCCACCAATGTTTTTTTCCCTTTACTATTCCTAATCTCTACCCAAATGGATTCAACATTCTGCTACTTCGATCTTATATCGTCTCTCATTATTGCCCTGATCTCATCTTTAATTAAGAGCGCTACCCCACCTCCCTTACCTTCCTGCCTATCCTTCCATATTACCTGATATTCTTGGATATTTAATTCCAATCCTCTCCACCCTGCAACCACATTTCTGTAATGGCCACTAAATCATACCCCTTTAGACTGGTTTGTGCCACAGGTTCTCTGAACTTGTTTCAAATATTATGGGCTTTCAAATAAAGTGTTTTTAAAATCTTGTATTTTTTTACTCTTTTGCATTTGCCTTTTCTACACTCCACCCTTACTTTTCTTTTTTTTATCTTTTGCTTTTTCTTTATTGTTACATACCCTGTAACTGGGTGTCAGACCAGCAGAGAAAGAAGAATCCGTTGGAGTCTGGTGGTACCAAAACTAAAGGTGTTTATTAGTAAACTACACAATACAGCTTCAAAAATGCAAATATACATATAAAACAAGTTAGCAATAATAAACCTAAAAGTGTAGGAACAATAATAAGCAATAATAAACAAGCTCTATCGATGTTTAGGGGTAAATGAATTGTCATAGGAAAGTATAAAGTTCAGTTCAGTTCATACATGCGTGCTGAGGTAGTTATGGTTGTTGTGTTGTAATCGTTGGAGAGAGAGAGAGAGAGCAAGATTAGGCAGCTGCAGCAGGCAAACCTTCTGTTGCTTTCTTATTCCGTCATATCGTTGTGGCCATTCATTTATGACCCCTCTGTTCTTCCGCTAGACCATTCTTCTGTGGTGGACTCGTCACTCTGGCATGAGTGGACACACACACACGTCCCCACCGGCCCTGCCGTCACACTGTGAACTTTATTGACCGATCTCCTGGTTCGGTCTCCGAAGCCCCCACCTTCCTGTGGGTCCACAACACTCAGTCAGTGTCCACTGGTGTGTCTGAAGGGTGTCTCTCCAGACCTGTCTTTTATCCCCATTGAGGGGTATCAGCCATCCATCAACTCTGAATGACTGTGTCCATCAAATCAGGCCGCTCCTGCTGTCTCCTGAGGAATGTTAACAAGCAAAGTAAAGTCCTTGTAGTGAAGGGTAAATAATCCAGGAAGAGTCAAAATACAATAAATCAACAGTCTCTCTCTCCCTCTTATCTGCAGCAGATGTTCTTGCCTGGGCATCATCTCTCTCTCTCTCTCTCTCAGTAGCAGCATAGCAACAGCAATAGTTTGTAGTTCTCGGGGGGGGGGGGTGGAATGGTTAACTCTTCACCCCATTTCTATCAGGTCTGTTCATCACTCATAACATTATCTAGTTTTCTTTTTTACTTTATCCATACTTCTCCAATCTGTTGAACCCACCCCCCTGCTACTTAGTTTAAAGCTCTACCCACAACCACAAGTATGCAATTCACCAGGCAGGATCCAGGTCCCATCACGGCTCAGGTGGAGCCAGTCCCATTTGGACGCTGTGATGAAGAGTCTAAGAGGACCCAGGGATTAAATATTTTAAAAACCTGGAGTAGACTCCATTAGGACCTAGAGATTTAATATTTTACAAAGTCAGAATAGAGTCCACTTGGACCCAAGTATATAATAATTTAAGAACTTGTAACAGAGTCCAATGTGACTCATGGAATAATTAATTTAAGAACCTGGAATAGAGCCCATTAGGACCCAGATATTTAATAATTTCACATTAGGACCCATGGATTAATATTTTAAGAACCTGGAATAGAGACCATTAGGATCCAGGAATTCATAAATTAAGTGCCTGGAACAAAGTACAGGGAATTAATGATTTAAAAACCTAGAAGAGAGTCAATTAGGATACAGGGATTTAACAATTTACGAGCTTGGAAGAGAGTCCATTTGGGCCCTGGATTCATAATTTTGGAACCTAGAGTAGAGCCCATTTGGACCCAGGTATTTAATAATTTAAAAACCTGGAATAGAATCGAATGGGACCCAGGGATTTAATAATTTAAGAACCTGGAATATAGTACATTAGGAGCCACAGATTTAACAATTTACGAACCTGGAATAGAGTCCATTAAGACCCAGGGATTTAATGATTTAAGTAACTGGAATAGAGTCCATTGGGACTTAGGAATTGGTATTTTAGGAGCCTAGAATGCAGTCCAGTCGGACCTAGGGATTTAATAAATTGAGAACCTGGATAGAGTCCATTAGGACCTACAGATTTAATAATTTACAAATGTGCAATAGAGTCCATTAGGACCCAGGGATTAAGAAATTAAGAACATGGATCAGAGACCATTAGGATGCAGAGACTTAATAATGTAAGAGCCTGATTTAGCTCCATTAGGACCGAGGGATTTAATAATTCAAGAACCTAGAATCAAGCTACAGAATGAATAATTTTAAAGAACCTGGAATAGATTCCATTAAGACCCAGTTATTTAATAAGTTAACAACCTGCAATAGAGTCCATTAGGACCCAGGGATTTAATGATTTAAGTAACTGGAATAGAGTCCATTGGAACGCAGGAATTAGTATTTTAGGAGCTTGGAATGCAGTCCAGTTGGACCCAGGGATTTAATAATGTAAGAACCTGGAATATTGCCCAGTAGGCCTGAGGGAATTAATAATTTAAGAACTTGGTATAGAGTACTTTACCCAGGAACTTAATAAGTTAACAGCCTGCCATGGAGTCCATTAGAACCCAGGGATTTAGTGATTTAAGAACCATATAACCATAAAACAATTTCAGCATGGAAACAGGCCATCTCTGCCCTTCTAGTCCATTCCGAACGCTTACTCTCACCTAGTCCCACTGGCCCACACTCAGCCCATAACCCTCCATTCCTTTCCTGTCCATATACCTATCCAATTTTACTTTAAATGATAATATTGTTGACTGTCCTGACTTATACTCTCTATATTGTGTGGTGGTTGGTCTGGAGTTGTTGTTGTTTTTTTCTTGTGTTGTGGGGCTTGGGGAGGACACTAAGCTCACTTGTCTTTAATTTAGGTGCTTTTTTGTTAAATTCTCTTCATTTGTAGCATATTGTTATTGTATGCTTAATCTTGCACTGTATTAATGCTCCCCACTGGGATTTGGGGCTTTTAATTTTGTAAAATGTTTTGAAAAACTAATAAAAAAAAATTTTTTTAAAAATAAAAAAATGACAATATTGAACCTGCCTCTACCACTTCTACTGGAAGCTCGTTCCACACAGCTACCACTCTCTGAGTAAAGAAGTTCCCCCTCGTGTTACCCCTAAACTTTTGCCCCTTAACTCTCAACTCATGTCCTCTTGTTTGAATCTCCCCTACTCTCAATGGAAAAAGCCTATCCACGTCAATTCTATCTATCCCCATCATAATTTTAAATACCTCTATCGTCCCCCCCCTCAACCTTCTACACTCCAAAGAATAAAGACCTAACTTGTTCAACCTTTCTCTGTAGCTTAGGTGCTGAAACCCAAATAACGTTCTAGTAAATCTCCTCTGTACTCTCTCTATTTTGTTGACATCTTTCCTATAATTTGGTGACCAGAATTGTACACAATACTCCAAATTTGGCCTTACCAATGCCTTGTACAATTTTAACATTACAGAACCTCAAATAGAATCCATTAGGAAGCAGGGATGAATATTTTAAGCACCTGGAATGAAGTCCATTTGGACCCAGGGATTTAATAGTTTAAGAAACTGGAATAGAGTCAATTAGGACCCAGGAATTAATAATTAAAGAACCTGGAATATTGCCCACTAGGCCTGAGGGAATTAATAATTTAAGAACCTGGTATAGAGTCCTTTACCCTATGGAATACTGTCCATTCTGACTCATGTATTTAATAATTTAAAGAGCTGGAATAGAATCCGATGGCACCCAGGGAATTGATAATTTAAGAACCTGGAAAAGAGACCATTCAGATCCAGGGAATTAATAATTTAAAAACCTGGAGAATACTCCATTAGAACACAGGGATTTAATAATTTAAGAACCTGGGCTGTACTCCAATAGGACCCTGGGATGTTATAAGAACTGGAATTGAGTCCATTAAGACCAGGGATTTAATAATTTAAGACCCTGGAGTGGAGTCAATTAGGAACCAAGTATTAATTTTTTAAAGGAACTATAAGAGTCCATTTAAGAACTTGGAAATAGTGTCCATTAGGACCCAGGGATTTAATAATTTAGGAACCTGGAATACAGTCCATTTGGTCCCAGGGATTAATAATTTAAGAACTTTGAATAGGGTCCACTAAGAACCAGGGATTAATAACTTAAGAACCTGGAATAGAGTCTATCAGGACGCAGGGATTTAATAATTTAAGAACCTGGAAGAAAGTTAATTTGTACCTACGGATTTTAAGATGCTAGAACAGAGACCATTAGGACCCAGCGATTTAATAATTTCAAAACCTGGAAGATAGTCCATTAGGACCCATGACTTTATTCATTTAACAGTCTTGAATAGAGTCCATTAGGAATCAGAGATTAATAATTTAAAAATCTTGAAATGAGTCCATTAGAATGCAGCGATTATTATTTTAGGAACCTGGAATAGAGTCCAGTCAGACCCAGGGATTTAATAAATTAAGAACCAGAAATATAGTCCATTAGGACTGACTGATAAATAATATAAGAACATGGAACAGAGTCCATTAGGACCCAGGGATTTAATAAGTTAAGAATCTGGAATTGAGTCCATTAGGACCTAGGGGCTTAGTAATTTAAGAACCTGGAGTACAGTCCATTTGGTCCCGGGGATTAATAATTTAATTTTGAATAGAGTCCATTAAGAACCAGGGATTAATAATTAAAGAACCTGGAATAAAGTCTATTAGGAACCAAGGATTTAATAATTTAAGAACCTGAAAGAGAGTTCATTTACACACATGGATTAATAGTTTATGATGCACCATCAATAACTCACGCCGAGACTTAGGAAGTGAGATATCGGCTTTTATTGACTGAAGAACAACACTACATCCTGGGGAAAATGAGGGAGAGCAGCAGGCCACAGTCGCCTTTATACAGGGGTCTGTGGGAGGAGCCACAGGGGTAGTCAGCAGGGTCTTGGGAGGAGCCACAGGAGCAGTCAGACAGGTATATCTAGTTCACCACAGTTTAAGAAACTGGAACAGAGTCCATTAGGACCCAGGGATTTAATAAGTTAAGAATCTGGAGTATAATCCATTTGGACACAGGGATTTAATACTTTAATAACCTGGAATAGAGTCCATTAGGACCCAATGATTTATTAATTTAAGAACCTGGAACAGAGTCCATTAGGACCTAGGGATTTAATAAGTTAAGAATCTGGAATTGAGTCCATTAGGACCTAGGGCCTTAGTAATTTTAGAACCCAGAATAGAGTCAATTAGGACCCAGGGATTTAATAATTTAAAGAACCTGTAGTAGAGTGTATTAGGATCCATAGATTTAATCATTTATAGACCCGGAATAGAGCCCTTTAGGAACTAGGATTTAATTATTCACAGCTCCGACCGTTTGCTTTGTAGATAGAGACCATGGAGGGATTTACACTGAAGTTGTGCAGAGGTTTCAACAGGAGTTGAATATGATCATCAGGAAGGATTCTGTACAGTTTAACAGACTTTTGGCAGTGTGATACTGGATTTTATTCTTTTAAATGGGGTGTTATAAAGATTTATAAAGATTTGCTTTATTTGTCACATGTACATCGAAACATGCAGTGAAACGCATCGTTCCTGTCAACAACCAGCACAGGCCAAGGATGCAGTGGGGGCAGCACATCCATCTTGCCGCAGTTCTGCCACTAATACAATGTGCTCACTGCTCAGTAACCTTAACCCGTAATCTTTAGATTAAACTGAAGGAAACTGAAGAACAGAGGAACAAAGGAAACTGAAGCATCCAGAGGAAACCCACACAGTAATCAGAAGAAAGTGCAGACAATAGCAGTAACCAAATCCCATTTGCTGGCACTGTAAATTGTTACTCTAATTGCTGCATCTGTAACCCATTTTGTTCTTCCTGGTCCTGTGGTATTCTAAGGCCTGAGAAACGTGATAAATGGGTTATTAAGACAAAGATGCACAGGCTCACTTTAAAGCAATTATTGTATGAAATGTCTCCAGTGTGTGAATTTAGTAACTGCTGCAGCAAACTATCTAATGGTTGAGCTCAGTATTGGCTAGTACTTTCCTCTAAAGCTCTTCATGATCACACACCAGACATAAGTAGCATCACATCCAACAAAATGCTTTAAAATTAAATAGTTTAGCAATTATTTTAGGCCCTGGATCCAGCTCATAACCTGGATTAGAGGAATAAACTATCAGCTATGACATTTCCTGTCAAAGTCATCTTATGTACAGATACTGCTGTACCTTGTGTCACTGTATGTATACTGTATGCCTTATCTCAAACAATTACAAGGTGGCCTCCAGGGAAGAAGTCATCACCCTGACACAGTGGTGTCAAGAAAACAACCTCTCCCTCAATGTTGCAAAAATAAAGGAGCTGGTTGTGGATTACAGGAGGAATGGAGATGGGCTAGCCCCTATTGACATCAGTGGATCTGGGGTTGAGAGGGTAAACAGCTTCAAGTTCCTCAGCATCCACATCACCGAGGACCTCACGTGGTCTGTACACACCAGCTGTGTGGTGAAAAAGGCACAACAGCGCCTCTTTCACCTCAGATGGTTGAGGAAGTTGGGTATGAGTCCCCAAATCCTAAGAACTTTCTACAAGGGCGCAATTGAGAGCATCCTGACTGGCTGCATCTCTGTTGGTAGGGGAACTGTACCTCCCTCAATCGCAGGACTCTGCAGAGAGTGGTGTGGACAGCCCAGAGCATCTGTAGTTGTGAACTTCCCACGATTCAGGACATTTACAATGACAGGTGTGTAAAAAGGGCCTGTAGGATCATTGGGGACCCAAGTCATCCCAACCACAATCTATTCTAGCTGCTACCATCCGGGAAGTGGTACCACAGCATAAAAGCCAGGACCAACAGGCTCCGGGGACAGCTTCTTCCACCAGGCCATTAGGCTGATTAACTCATGCTGATTTGAGTGTACTCTATATTACATTGACTGTTCTATTTATTATAAATTACTATGATTGCACATTGCACATTTAGATGGAGACGTAACGTAAAAGATCTTTACTCCTCATATATGTGAAGGATGTAAGAAATAAAGTCAATTCAATACAATCAGTCTATGTAAATAAGCTAATTTTATGTATGTATTTATATTTATTGTGTTTTTTGTGTTCTGTATACTTTTTGTGTTTTTTAAGGCTGCATTGGATCTGGAGTAACAATGACTTTTTTTCTCCTTTACACTTGAATACTGATGAATGACAATAAGCAATCTTGAATCTTAAAATGAAAGGTTGCACAAAACATGGTTTGTTTCCCTTATTGGAGGATGAGGGAAGACCTGATAGAGGTTTTTAAATGATGAGAGGCAGAGATAGGATGGACAGTTAGAATTCTTTCTCCCCAGGGTAGAAATATCAAACACCAGGTAACATGCTAAGGTTGGGGGTGGAAGCTTAAAGGTGACATGAGGGCCATTCCCCCTTCCCCCCCCCCCCCCCCACACACACAGAGGTGCCTGGAATGGGATAGAAGGGATAGTAGTGGTATCAGGCAGTTTGATAGAGTTTGAGTTTTTAAGATAGACACAGGAATATGAAGGGAATGAAGAGAGAGGGATGATACACAAGACTTTTAAAGTATAAATTGGCTTCAAAATTGGACAACATTGTGGACCAAATGGCCTGTCCTATGTTGTATTTAAGAAAAAAGTTACCTCATTAGAAGCAGAATAAAGATTCAAATAATCTCTAATTCAGCTCTATTTTTTGCTTCTCATACATTATGTATCACATAACAACCTCTGCTGTGCAGCACAGAGCAAGTGGCAGCTGCGAAAGGAGAGATTGAAAAACCAGAAGACCCAAACACTAACCACAACTATCGCTTACTCTTGCCCACACAGCACCAGATCCCGGATCAGCCTCTAGAGCCACACAAGGACCCACCAATAGACAGCTCCTTAGGAGATCATACTCAACTCAAGTGATTGCACTGCTAAAGTTAAATGAGTTATATTTTTGACTTGCTTCTTTATTTGGTATGTTTTTTTAAAAATACAATTTCTGCTGAGTTTTCAAAATTTGTCTTTCCAGTAAGAAACATACTTTTCCTTCTGCTTACCCCCTCCTAAAAGGCATTGTATTTCACCAACATCCTATTCCTGCCTACCTTGCAACAAGAGCTGCTTCGTTGTATCTGAAATTGTCAGTGATATAAACGTTTTGAGAGAAATTATGTGTCTTCAGCAATTTTAGTATCTCTTCATAATTTACAATTCAGAATAGTAGAACTTAGAACATTACTGCTACCATGGATACATGTATGACATAAGCATGTCAGATATCAGTTTAAAATTAAATGCTGTAATAATATTGCAATTATGATCAGATTTAGACTGGAAACTTTTATGATGTCACATTCTTTTATGTCTATCCATTGATGGGTTGTTGGAGATGCACATTTCCAGAAAAATGAGGAGTATCTTGTCATATTAATTACTGTACTTGCATCTGATAACTTCTTGGAATTTCTACACTCAAAAGGCAGTGAGAGTGGAACGAGCTGCCAGCGGAAGTGGTGGATGTAGGCTCAATTTCAACATTTAAGTTTGGATAAGTACATGGATGAGAGAGGTATGGAGGGCTGTGGTCCGGGTGCAGGTCAATGGAACTAGGCAGATTAATGCTTCAGCATGGACTAGTGTTCTATGACTATGCATGACAGTAAAAGCTGATGCAAACCTCTGACTTCCTCCTGCACCCAGTTATTTTTATTCCTACCTCAGGTATTAGTGGATTGGGTGACATTTAATGTGCATCCCCAATTACCTTTTAACTGTCACCAACAAGCACAGAAATTACCTTCAGAATGTCAATTTTTTTTAATTCATTAATGGGGTATGTGGGCATTTTTGGAAAGACAAGCATTTATTTGATGTACCCAAATTGCTGTTGAGAAGATAGTAGTGAGCTACCTTCTTGACAAACTAGTCTTTTTTAGCAAAGGTATTAAACTATATATTTAATCTGGATATATTTAATATGTCGCTATCTATGGGTGAGGTACCAGAGGATTGGAGGATAGCTCATCTTGTTCCGTTGTTTAAAAAGGGCTCTAAAAGTAATCTGGGAAATTATAGGCCGGTAAGTTTGACATCAGTATTAGGAAAATTATTGGAAGGAGTACTAAGAGATAGGATCTACAAATATTTAGATAAACAGGGACTTATTAGGGAGAGTCAACACGGCTTTGTGCGTGGTAGGTCATGTTTAACAAATCTATTAGAGTTTTTCGAGGAGGTTACCAGGAAAGCGGATGAAGGGAAGGCACTGGATGTTGTCTACATGGACTTCAGTAAGGCCTTTGACAAGGTCCCGCATGGGAGGTTAGTTAGAAAGATTCAGTCGCTAGGTATACATGGAGAGGTAGTAAATTGGATCAGCCATTGGCTCAATGGAAGAAGCCAGAGAGTGGTAGTGGAGGATTGCTTCTCTGAGTGGAGGCCTGTGACTAGTGGTGTGCCACAGGGATCAGTGCAGGGTCCATTATTATTTGTCATCTATATCAATGTTCTGGATGATAATGCGGTAAATTGGATCAGCAAATTTGCTGATGATACAAAGATTGGAGGTGTAGTGGACAGTGAGGAAGGTTTTCAGAGCTTGAAGAGGAATTTGGATCAGCTGGAAAAATGGCAGATGGAGTTTAATGCAGACAAGTGTGAGGTATTGCACTTTGGAAGGACAAACCAAGGTAGAACATACAAGGTAAATGGTAGGACACTGAGGAGTGCAGTAAAACAGAGGGATCTGGGAAAACAGATACAAAATTCCCTAAAAGTGGCGTCACAAGTAGATAGGGTCGTAAAGAAAGCTTTTGGTACATTGGCCTTTATAAATCAAAGTATTGAGTATAAGAGTTGGAATGTTATGGTGAAGTTGTATAAGACATTGGTGAAGTCTAATTTGGAATATTGTGTGCAGTTTTGGTCACATAATTACAGGAAGGATATAAGGTTGAAAGATTACAGAGAAGGTTTACAAGGATGTTGCCAGGACTTGAGAAACTGAGTTACAGAGAAAGGTTGAATAGGTTAGGACTTTATTCCCTGGAGCGTAGAAGAATGAAGGGAGATTTGATAGAGGTATATAAGATTATGAAGGGTATAGATCAGGGGTGTCAAACTCATATTAGGTCACGGGCCGGATTGAGCAAAATGCAGCTTCATGCGGGCCGGATCAGTCGGACGCGTGCGAACGCAGCTTTCGTTGCCTCCGTTTTTTCAGCCTGCTCTCATGTGTCTCAGTCTCTGCTATAACTACAAAGTGTTTCACTTTACAAATTCCATTTCTTATGAAGAAGACTGCCGAATAAACACTAAAAACCTTGAAAACCTGGTACCTGAATAAACTCAGCATTAGCCATATCATACGCCATAGGCGCTTCGATTAATGGGGCCAGCTTTAATAGTAATTAGACATTATCTCGCGGGCCAAAGATAATTCCACCGCGGGCCGGATTTGGCCCGCGGGCCTTGAGTTTGACATATATGGTATAGATAGAGTGAATGCAAGCAGGCTTTTTTCATTGCTAGGGGAGAAAAAATCCAGAGGACATGGGTTAAGGGTGAAGGGGGAAAAGTTTAAAGGGAACATTGCGGGTGGGGGGGGTTTCTTCACAGAGAGTGGTGGGAGTGTGGAATGAGCTGCCAGATGAAGTGGTAAATGTAGGCTCACTTTTAAGAACAATTTGGACAGGAACATGGATGAGAGGTGTATGGAGGGATATGGGCCAGGTGCAGGTCAGTGGGACTAGGCAGAAAAATGGTTCAGCACAGCCAAGAAGGGTGGAAGGGCCTGTTTCTGTGCTGTAATGTTCTATGGTTCTATGTCAGGGAGGAATTAGAGGACAGAGAAAGGATGGCGATATATATCCAAGTCAGGACGTTGTACGACTCGGACTGGAGTTGAGCTAGTGGACATCAAGAAAGAAAAATTAGTTTTATTTGTCACATATACATCAAAACATATTGAAATGTGTTGATTTACACCAAATCGAATCAGTGAGAATTGTGCTGGAGGCAGCCCACAAGTATCACCATGCTTCCAATGCCAAAAGAGCATGCCCACAACACACTAATCCTACCAGTACACCTTGGGAAAGTGGGAGGAAACCAGAGCACCCAGAGGAAACCTCTAATAGACCGGCAAGAATTGACCTTACAGCAGGTGTAGTAAAGCAATATGCTAACTGCTATGATACCATACCACCCCATACTTCTATCTTTATCCATAATACCATAACATTTAGGAAAAGAATTAGGCCATTCAGTCCATCTAGTCTGCTCCATCATGGCCGATTTGCTATCCCTGTCAACTCCATTCTCCTGCCTTTTCCTCGTAACCTTTGATGCCCTGACTAACCAAGAACCTATCATCTTCTGCTTTAAACTTATCCAATGACTTGCCCTCCACAGCCATCTGTGACAATGAATTCAATACTTGATGAGATCTGCCCCCCGCCCCCACTCTTCTAAATTCCAATGAGTACAGGCCCAGAGCCTTCAAATGCTTCCCACATATTAACCCTTTCATTCCCAGAATCATTCTCATGAACCTCCTCTGGACCCTCACCAATGCCAGCACATCTTTTCTTAGACAAGTGGCCCAAAACTGCTCACAATACTCCAAGTGCAGTCTGACAGATGCCTTATAAAGCCTTAGCATTACATCCTTGTTTTTATTCTAGTCCTTCTACATAATAGATAATGTGGGCTAGTGATCAAGATTATGTTGAAGAAACTGAGCTGAGTTGTCAGTGTGCTGCAGGAAGTAGGGTGTTGAATGTCATGTCAATCAAGTGAGTTACTTCATCCTGGATGGTGCCAGGTGTTGGACCTGTATATTTCCTGACACGCAGGGAGTACTCTATCACACTAGCTACTTCTGTCTGGCAGGCAGTAGAGAAGGTTTAGGAGTAGGAGGTGAGCCTATTATTGAAACTTGTATCTTGTTGCTTCTGTAATTTATTCATACTTCAGCATCTGGGTGTTGGTGGCAAGGTTGCCATTTCCAGAATCAAATTTAATATCACTGACCTGTTGTGAAATTTGTTGTTCTGCACCAAAAGTACAGTGCAATACATAAAATATATTATAAATTACAATAAAATACTGAGGTAATGTTCATAGGTTAGTTCTTTGTCTGTTTAGAAATCTGATAGCAGAGGAGTAGAAGCTGCTCTGAAACCAATGAGTATGTGTCTTCAGGCTCCTGTCCCGCCTCCTTGATGGTAGCAATGAAAAGAGGGCATGTCCTGTCCTGGGTGATGGGGGTCCTTAATGGTGGTTATCTCCTTTTTGAGGCATCACCTTTTGAAGATGTCCTTGATGCTGGGGACATCCTCTGGGGCCAACCCTCTGCAGCTTTTTCCAGTTCTGTGCAGTCCTATTGCAGTCTATACTATACATTTGTGTATCCTCCAATGATGCTTCACTGTCTGTTTCAGAGTGCATACTACAGCACAGAAACAAGCCATTTGACCCATCTAGTCCATACCAAACTGTTAATCTGCCTAGTCCCATTGACCCACACCTGTATACACCTCCCATCCATGTACATATCCAAACTTCTCTTAAAGGTTGAAATCAAATCCAGATCTACCACTTCCATTGGCAGCCCTTTCCACATTCTCACCACCCTCTGAGTAAAGAAGCTCATTTCTGGCAACCAGAACTTCATACATGCAGTAATCCCAGTTTTAATAATCATCCCTTTATCTTGTAGGTGTGTGCAAGATAGGTCCCCTCATTTGAAACTCTCCCACTAGTGATTGTGAACATCTACTTTGTCATACCTCCTTGGGATGTTATGCTTCAATAAGATGATCCTATTCCGCCCCCCCCCCCCCCCACACACAAACACCAAAGAACATGGGTCTAACCATTTAGCCATACAAGACAGGGTAACCCTCTCACATCGGAAATTAGCACAGCAGAATGCTTCATGACTGCTTCCAATATTAGCATATCAGAAATGCCACAACATTGGTCTTAATTTTCATACGGCATTGATCGTGTGCATAATCAGAGGCTTTTTCCCCAGGGCTGAAATGTTTGCCACAAGAGGACACAGGTATAATGTGCTGGGGAGTAGGTACAGAGGAGATGTCAGGGGTAAGTTTCTTTACTCAGAGAGTGGTGAGTGTGTGGAATGGGCTGCCGGCAACAGTGGTGGAGGTGAATACGATAGGGTCTTTTAAGAGGCTTTTAGATAGGTACATGGAGCTTAGTAAAATAGAGGGCTATGGGTAAGCCTAGTAATTTCTACGGTAGGGACATGTTTGGCACAACTTTGTGGGCCGAAGGGCCTGTATTGTGCTGTAGGTTTTCTACGTTTCTATGATATATTTTGTGGAACTAGATTCAGAAATGCTAATATGGAAGTTGTGGCAAGGCAAAGGTTAATTAATGTCCAGGCAAGAAAGATTTTGAAGAGTGTAGCTTCCCTTTGCATAGCATGGGTCTGGAGATTAGATAAGAAACTAAAAGGTTGAGCATGGTGTGACTAGTGTCCTGAGCTGCATCCTAAGAAGTATCATAGGAAAGGCATAGAGCTCAGGGCATGGATCAACACGTGGAATTATGACATTGTAACCATTAGTAAAACTTGGCTGCAGGAGGGGCAGGACTGGCAGCTCAAAATTCCAGAGTTCTTCTGCTTTAGATGCAACAGAGCAGGAGGGATTAAAGGAGGGAAGGCATTACTTGTCAGGGAAAATGACATGGTAGTGTTCAGTCAGGACAGACTAGAGTACTTATCTAGTGAGGCTTTATGGGTGGAATTAAGCAATAAGAAAGGTATGACTATGATAATGGGGCTATATTACAGACCACCAAACAGTCTGAGGGATTTGGGCCAGCATGGTAGCATAGTGGTTAGCACAACAGTTAGCATAATGGTTTACAATGCAGGTGACCCGAGTTCAATTCCTGCCGCTGTCTGTAAGGAGTTTGTACATTCTCTCCATGACCATGAGGGCCTCCCCCCAGTCCAAAGGCATACTGGTTAGTAGGTTAATTGGTCATTGTAAATTGTCCCTTGATTAGGCTAGGGTTAAATTGGGGCAGCGCTGGGTGGCATGGCTTGAAGGGCTGAAAGGGCCAGTTCTTCGATATATATCAATAAAATAAAAAATTTAGAGGAACAAGTTTGCTGAGAGGTCTCAGTCTATTGCAAGAAACATAAGGTTGTTGTAAGACCATAAGAAGCAAAATTAGGCCATTTGACTTGAGTCTGCTCCACTATTTCATTAGGGTTGATCCATTTTCCCTGTCAGCCCCAAGCTCCTGCCTTCTCCCCATATCCCTTTATGCCCTGACCAATCAAGAATTCAACAACATCTGCCTTAAATGTACATATAGACTTGGCCTCTACAGCTGCCTGTGGCAAAGAATTCCAGATTCACCACTCTCCGGCTAAATATCCCCATTCTAAAAGGATGCCCCTATATTCTGGTGCTGTGTCCTCTGGTCTTAGACTCTCCCACCATAGGAAACATCCTCTCTACATCCACTATATCAAGGCCTTTCACCATTCAATAGCTTTCAATGAGGTCACCCCTCATTCTTCTGAATTCCAGTGAATACAGGACCAGAGCCAAAGGGTCTTTATATGACAAAAACCATTCAATCTTGGAATAATTTTTGTGAACCTGCTTTGAACCCTCTCCAGTTTCAGTGCATCCTTTCCAAAACTGCTCACAATACTCCCAAGTGAGGCCTCACCAGCACTTTATAAAGTCTCAACATTACATCCCTGCTTTTATATATATAGTAGGCAATTTTAATTGTCCATATATTGACTAGAACTCCCATACTGTAAAAAGACTAGATGGGAGAGAGTTTTTCAAATATGTTCAGGAAATTTTCCTGCATCGGTACATAGAAGTGCCAAGGAGAGAGTGTGCAATACTGGATCTGCTAATAGGGAATGAGACAGAGTAGGTGACAGAAGTATGTGTAGGTGAACACTTTGCATCAAAAGGATTGCAAGGGACAAAATTGGTCCTCTGGAAGATCAGAATGGCAATTCATGTGCGGAGCCAAAACATGTGGGGTAGATCTTAATTTTATTTTTGCATTTGTAGTCACTCAGGTGACACACACAGTGTCTATAGAAGTGAGGCAAAGCGTCATCAACTTCATGGACCAATCACCAGGGAGCAGGTGATTCCTGTCCTGAGGCAAATCAGGGTGGATAAATCCCCACCTCCTGACAAGGTGTTCCCTTGGACCCTGCAGGAGGCTAGTGCAGAAATCACCAGGGCCGTAGCAGAGATATTTAAAACATCCTTACTGACGTGAGATGTACCAGAAGATTGGAGGATAGCCAATGTTGTTCCACTGTTTAAAACAGGCTCTAAACAGAAATGAAGAAATTATAGGTTGGTGAGCCGAGCCTGACATCAGTAGTGGGAAAGTTATTGGAAGGCATTCTGAGGGACCGGATATATAAGTATTTGGATAGTCATGGACTGATTAAGGATAGTCAGCATGGCTTTGTGCGTGGTATGTCTTGTCTAACCAATCTTATAGTTTTCATGTATGTTACCAGGGAAATTGATGAAGAAAAGGCAGTGAATGTTGTCTACATGGACTTTAGTAAGGTATTTGACAAGGTCCTGCATGGGAGGTTGGTCATGAAGGTTCAGTCCCTCAGCATTCAAGATGAGGTAGTAAATTGTATTAGACTTTATAGGAGCAGAGAGAGAGTGGTCGTAGATAGGTGTCTCCCTGATTGGAGGCCTGTGGGTAGTAGAGTGGCCGCAGGGATCAGTGCTGGGTCCATTGATTTAGGTGGGCTCAAAGATCTGGCTAATAATGTGGTTAACTGGATCAGCAAATTTCCAGATGACACAAAGATTGCGGGTGTAGTGGAAAGCGAGGAAGACCATCATGGGTTGCAGCAGGATCTGAACCAGCCAGAAAAATGGCAGATAGAAAGTAATGCAGACAAATGTGAGGTGTTGCACTTTGGTAAGACCGACCAGGGTAGGTCTTATACAGTGAATGGTAGGGCACTGAGGAGTGTGGTAGAACAAAGGGATCTGGGAATACAGGTACATAATTTATTGAGAGTGGTGTCACAGGTAGATAGGGCCATAAATAAAGCTTTTAGCACATTGGCCTTCACAAATCAGTATGTTGAGTACTGGAAATGGGATGTTATGTTGAAGTTGTATAAGACATTAGTGATGCCTAGTTTCAAAGGTACAATTTAATGTCAAAGAAATGTATACAATATACATCCTGAAATGCTTTTTCTTCATAAACATCCATGAAAACAGAGAAATGCCTCAAAGAATGAATGGCAAATGCTAGAACCCCAAAGTCCTCCTCCAGCGTGCAAGCGGCAGCAAGCAACAATCCCCCCCACCAGCAAAAAAAAAGCATCTGCACCCACCACTGAGCACTCAAGTGTGAGTAAAGCAACGAAGACACAGACTTGCAGTTACCCCAAAGACTTTGTGTTTCACCCGGTATTCAACATACCACAGGTTCTCTCTCCCCCTAATAAGGGAGAAAGAGGTGTCTCCATTTTCCCAGTGAGTAGGGAGACATAACAAACAACTCGCTGGTTTACGATGTTAAAAGTCCGCCACATCGCTTTTTCTGAGCTGTACCCAAAAGCACATAACCGCAGATATTCCAACTCTCCCGATGACACACGGGTCTCCTGTTGTGACACCCACCCTCAATCTGCCCGTCTCCTGAGCCCCGAGATCCTAGGCTTCTGAATCCGAGCCGGACTCTTAAGCTGAGCCCTTGGTGTGCCGAAATCCCGAGTAGGTCCCATTCCTGCAAAGAACCATAGTCAGTGTGTAACCCCAGATCAGGGTCTTCAAAAGAACCCTGAAAGGGAAAAATAAAGATACTAAAGATGGAAATAGAGCTGTTTTTTTTTTTGCAGTGTTGTGTGAGGTTTGGTCACCTACCTACAGGAAAGATGTAAATAATGTTGAAGAGTACAGAGAAAATTTACAAGCAAGATTGTATTACAAGGAAAGATTGGCTAGGTTAGGACTTTGAATCTTGGAATGTTCAGGATTAAGAGGAGATTTGATAAAAAAAATATTCAAAATTATGAGGGGTATAGATAGGGTAAATGAAAACAGGATTTTTACACTGAGGTTGGCTGGGACTACAATCAGAGGTTATGGGTTAAGTGTGAAAGGTGAAAAGTTTAGGGGAACAAAAGGAAACTTCTTCACTCAGAGGGTCATGAGATTGTGGAACAAGCTGCCAGCATAAGTGGTGCACACAAGCTTGATTTCAACACTTAAGGGAAGTTTGGATAGGTACATGGATGGTAGGGATATGGTCTGGGTGTAGGTTGATGGGAACAGGCAGTTTAACTGTTTTGGCAGACTAGATGGGCTGAAAAGCCTGTTTCTGTGCTGTACTTTTCTATGACTGTAAGAATGTAAGGAAGGATGAAAGGGGCACATTCACCAATGAAGGAACAATTACTTTACTAACTTTAAAGATGACCTCACCTTGAGTATTGTGAACAGTTTTGGGCCCCTCATCTTAGAAAAGATGTGCTGGCATTGGAGAGGGTCCAGAGGAGGTTCACAAGGATGATTCCAGGAATGAAAGGGTTATCATACGAAGAACATTTGATGGCTCTGGGTCTGTAATCACTGGAATTTAGAAGGATGAGGTGGAATCTCATTGAAACCTTTCGAATGTTGAAAGGCCTAGACAGAGTAGATGTGGAAAGGATGTTTCCCATGGTGGGAGAGTCTGGGACAAGAGGGCACAACCTCAGGATAGAGGGGCACCCTTTCAGAGATGCAGAGAAATTTCTTTAGCCAAAGGTTGGTGGATTTGTTGCCACATGCAGCTGTGGAGGCCAGGTTGTTGGGTGTATTTAAGGCAGAGATTGATAGGTTCTTGATTGGACATGGCATCAAAGGTTAGGGGGAGAAGGCCAGGAACTGGGGTTGAGGAGAAAAAAATGGGATCAGCAATGATGAAATGATGGAGCAGACTCAATGGGCCAAATGGCCTAATTCTGCTACTGTGTCTTATGGTCTTAAAAGTATCATAAGTTGTCAGCTTGTAGTTCCTATTGACTTTCAACACCTGCATTGTGAATGGCGACTGATGTTTCAAATAAAGAATTTGAACATATACAATCTGTACCTGCTAGTCAATTCTGTGTCAGACTTTAGAACAGTTTGGTAACATGGCCATGCTGTTCTCGTTGTACACAAGTAAATAAAGTGTGATTGAGGAATGAGTGCAAGTTTTCAGAGTCCATTTAATTGGCAATGACAACAAAAAAGGTTAAAGGAAATTATTAAAAACTTAAATGTTTGCAAGATCAGTGAGAGCATTAATCGTTTACAAATTTAGTTGTACATAGTATGAAATGATTGTGTGCCAGAATTATACCAACACGCAGAAGTAACAGATATTAGCCATTGATTAAATTGTTCTGTTGGCACACTATCAGTGCTTGCAAACGAGATACTCCACCAGTACTTCTATATAATGAATACAAACTTTCTTTTTTAATGAATAAAAAAAAATCAATGATTATAAACTGTTCCATTATTCTATCAGCTCAGCATTTCATTGTCCATAAATACTATTACATACCGTAGTTGTATAATTTTTGCTTTTATACGCTATGTCTCTAATTTAAATTCAATGATATGGACACCTGCTCTTTGGAAAGAATACATAAATAAAGCCTGTTGCTATGTTGGTACCAATGCTACCAGCAACTAGCTTCCTGCGGATGGGGTATTTTCATGCAAGTTTTGTAAAGCTAAGTCAGTCCATTTCATGTCTTGTTCATTGATTGATTCAGTAGTTCCACCATTATCCTGCTCGGGTTCTGGAAGTTCACTCTGTGAAAGGAAAATAAACGCAGGAGTTACAAAAACCATCACTTTTCTGAGATGCATACTAATGAGCTCTTTGATTTACTTAATCTCCAGAAGGAATTAAGCTTGTCCATGTACCAGCTAGAGATAGACATTATGAACTTCTATCTAATGAGAATTACAACAGAAAGAACATTAACCTCATGAATTAGAGTATCTGTATGCACACGCACCTATTAGAGACTTGCACATTACCTACCAGTTTAATGGCTTGCAGAGACAAACTGCAATGAGATTTTTCAAAGATGAAATTGAATTTATGCATCAGTATTCCATCATGGTAACTACAAAATAACATGAAAATTCTGACTTTTCATTCTGCAGTCGGAGATTTGGAATTCAATGCAGCACTGACCTATCCCATCTTGTGGCTCTCTCGAGTTAAGTAATTTTTAAAAAATTCTTCCTTCCAAAGTGAATAACTTCATTTCCCACACTATACTCCATTTGCCAACCTAATCTATCTGTATTCCTTAGATACAGATTTATCACATGTACTTCAAAACATGTAAACGTACAAAACAAAAACAGGAAAACAAGCCCCTTTCGCACCCTCCCATAGACAGGTCTCCAACTCCAGGACAGGCCACCTCCAGGTTCCCACCCCTTGGCTCGAAACTTGCAAACATCACACCTCCAACCTTCAGCCCTCAACTGCATTTTTACACTAGGCTGGAATGTATGACAATTGCAGCTCTTGGATCCATTCCTTTAAATATTCAGTGTATTTTTAGAAGCTCTTTCAGCCATGGGCACAGAAATAGCTCCCCTGATTCACTGTGTCTGTACCAACCATCACTGATCTCATTTTCCAGCACTAGACCCAGAGCCTTCAATGTCTTCTTGTTTCAACTGCCAGCGCAAATGGTGGGAACGATTTAGATTTCAACATTTAAGAGAAGTTTGGATAGGTTAATGGATGGAAGGGATATGGAGGGCTATGGTCCAGGTGGATGGGACCAGGCAGACTAATTGTCTAGCACAGACTAGATGGGCTGAAGGGCCTGTTTCTGCGCTGTAGTTTTCTATGACTTACTTTCAGTACCTTTTCTGCAGAAGTTTTCATCTACACTATTCCCCTCAGGAAATATATTCCATATTTCAACCAGCCTCTAGCTAACAAAATATCTTCAAATCTCCCCTCGAAACCTCTAACCCTTTACCTAATACCCATCCTTGTTTACTTACACCTCTACCAAGGAGAAAAGTTTCCAACAATCCAACCTATGCCCCTCTCAGTGTACCTCATTGTTGTTAGCTGTGAAATGTGTAGCCCCCAGCACACCCTTGGGTGTGTTGTTTGGCAACGCCAACAACACACTTCACTATATATTTTGGTGTACATTTGATAAATAAATCTGGATCTGAATCTCAATCAAGTGCTCCAGTTTTGTCTGCTATAAAGAAAATAAAACCACCCCATCACTTCTCTCAAATCTGAAATATTCCACCACACCCAACACCCTGTTGAATCTATAAGAGGCGTAAATTGAGTAGTCAGCCAGCAACATTTTCCCAGGGTGGAAACGACTAGTTTGAGAGGAAATAATGTTAAGGTGATTGGAGGAAAGTATAGGATGGATGTTAGAGGTAGTCTTTCCTTTTAAAAAAAAAACACGGAGAGCAGTGAGTTAAGCACGCATCTTTGAGGTGCACCAGTGTTGACTGTCAGTGAGGAGGACATGTTATTTCTGATCCATTCATACTGTGATCTCCCAGTGAGGAAGTGAAGGATCCAGTTGCAGAGGGAGGTATAGAAATCCAGGTTTTGATGATTAGTACTGATCGTGTTGAATGCTGACCTGTAATCAATAAACAGCAGCCTGACATAAGTATTACTATTGCCAGGTGATTTCTGAATGGGCAATGAACCTATGAAGACTTCTTCAGGTATTTTTTCCCTCTTTTTGCATTACTTGTTTTTTTCCATATATATTGTACTTATTGTAATTTATAGTTTTCTCTGACTACGTATTGCAATGTACTGCGGCTGCAAAAAAGCAAATGTCATTACATTTACCAGTGATATTAAACCCGATTCTGATGGGTGCATGGAACGAGGTGCCGGGGTGGTGGTAGAGACGAATACATTAGGGACATTTAAGAGACTCTTAGATAGGCACGTGGTTGAAAGGAAAATGGGAAGGAATTATCTGATTGATCTTACAGTCCAAGTGTTGCAAATGCTTGTGGTGCCAATATAGCGTTCCCATGTAGAATTATGGTTAGTAAGTTGACTTTGGAATATGGAAGGAAACAGGAGCACCCAGAGGAAATCCATACAGTCACAGGGAGAACGTACAAATTCCTTGCAGACAGTAGTAGGATTCAAACCCACCAACTGCTACACTACCATGCAGTCCCTATCAAACCAGCTTGCATCCAATCAAAGACAATCTTCAACTCCATACCTCAACAACTTAAAGCAAACTTATTTTGTCACTTTGCCAGTTTTGCTGAAGGGCCCTTGATCTCTAAAACATCGACTTAATTTCTCTCCAAATGGCTCTGACTTGCTGAGGGCTTTCAGCAGTTTCTAGTTTCAGACTTCCAACATAGTGGGTTTTTTTTGGGTCTATTTGAGGGTTACGGGCTGTGAAAGAAGGTTAGATTGATCATGAACTATGTTAATATGGGTCAGCACAATACCATGGGCTGAAAGGCCTACATCATATATGTCAAACTCAAGGCCCGCGGGCCAAATCCGGCCCGCGAGATAATATCTAATTACTATTAAAGCTGGCCCCAGTAATCGAAGCGCCTATGGCGTATGATATGGCTAATGCTGAGTTTATTCAGGTACCAGGTTTTCAGGGTTTTTAGTGTTTATTCTGCAGTCTTCTTCATAAGAAACGGAATTTGTAAAGTGAAACACTTTGTAGTTATAGCAGAGACTGAGACACATGAGAGCAGGCTGAAAAAACGGAGGCAACGAAAGCTGCATTCGCACGCGTCCGACTGATCCGGCCCGCATGAAGCTGCATTTTGCTCAATCCGGCCCGTGACCTAAAATGAGTTTGACACCCCTGGCCTATACTATTCTATGCTCTTAACTAGAAGACAGTAATTTCCACCTAGTCTTCCCTTTTCCATACACGTGGGAAAATGAAGACAAGTACAGTGCAGTCCAGAAGCAATTACAGGTGTTGAACTTACCAAAGGGCTCTTTAAATGCAAGAGTTTATCTGAATACAATACGTACCAGTGGGATCTCCACATCTTCATATGGTAGCTTGTCTTCTCGCCATGCATCGTCAATCAGGTCCAGAATTCTGCCATCTCGCTGCACCTCGCTGTCCATTTAACTGGTCTGGAGAACACAGTAACACAGTCCTGGAATTATAGATACAGATAAGTAGAAACAAACGAAGCCTTTTCCCCAATATTTTCAAATCTGGCCAGCTTTAGTAACAAACAGATAAACCCCAAAAACCTGAAAAATCATATGGAGACAAAAGAGACTACAGATACTGAAATCCAGAGCAAAAAAAAATTAAGTGTTGGGGTTACTCAGGAAGGTCGAGAAACATCTATGGAGGCAGTGTTGGTTAAGTGAAGATTCTGTATCAGGACTGAAACGCTGAACATCCCTTTGCTTCCAAAGATGTTGCTCGACCCACTGAGTTCCTCCAGCAGGTTGTTTGTTGTCTGCAAAGTAACGAGTTTAAAAAAAATGCATCTGGATTTAGTTTAGATTTTTTTCCATCTCCTTAACCCACAGTCACTTCTCACATTTTGACACAACTCACCACTCCCATTCCATACCACAAAACCCTCACCTTTCACTCTCTCCCTCCAACTCCTCACCCCAATGTCTCACTATTCCCGCCCCCCGCCATTCTAAAAGAAGCTTTCTTCTTCTACCACCCCCACCCCCACCCCGCGCACCGGCAGAAGTATGTCTTGTGTCCTCCGTAAAAGATCCGACTGCTCCAGTAAACCCGGAGAAAGGGTCCGAGGTCAGTGCCCATTTGCTGAGGGTGGAGGGAGGGAAGTGGATTGATGAGGGTGGGGGAAGATGAAAATGCAGGAGTGTGCAGGGATAGAAAAAGGGAAGGGCTGCGTGAAGTGGTATATAATTTCTCTTTATTACAGTTGTTAAATCAAAATTTCCCGTTCAGCCATTGGTTTGCATGGTTTCATGCCTTTGATAGGACGTTAGAGGCGGATGCAAAGGTTAAAAATTTGTGTTTAAAAACTAGAACGTTGTCAGCGCTGTTATTAGGAAGGAATCCGATTACAACGTTAAAATCGTCGGTAGTTAAAAACGAAGATCAATATTAATGTCTTTACGTATCACAAACAACACTAAACAATTGTCCATTACAATATTACACTGCACCTTGGAGCTACTATTCCCTCATTCCATGAAATTATTAGTTCAAAACTGAGCACAGTTTAAAGCCAGCAACTACAAACCGGTCAAGTTAATCTGGGTAAATTTACCCAGAAATGACAATAAAGGTGAGAATTAGAAAGCACTTGGACAAATGTGGAATGAATAAGGAAAGCTTGTATGGATTTCTTAAAAAGCACATTGATATAGGTTTTTTTTAAAAAAAGGCACTTGTACATGCGGATTTACTAAAGGTGTTTAGTAAATTGCTCCGTAATCTATCTATATACGACCAAAACTCTCATGCTCTGTTTGTGACCTCCAATTAGCGCAGACGGTGCATTGCAGCGGCACTTTTTTATTGGCTAAATCGACTTAAAATGCGCTAACTTACAGAATGCAGGCAAAGTTCAGGGTTATATATTCACATAAAATTGCTCATTCGCAAAAATCTACAGGCTGGCTTTCACCCAAGAGCCGATCGGCCATCATGAATCGGCACCAAGACGCATACGCACGACCAGCCTCAGGAGCGACACCAACCGGAGCAAAAGGGCAGGGCAGCTCTATTTTGAGCGGTCATATATCACCATCAGTACGTGCAGGATTGGGACAGATCTAACTGCCACCCATCAATAAGATAAAAAATCTTATTGTAATGATGTACTTCTCTTTCAATATTTTTATTAGTTTCTGCATAAAGCAATACAGAGTACAATATATATATTATAAGTCAAAAGAATACCAAATACATTGTATTAAGAATCACTAAACCCTGTATTCATAACAAATTAAATCGTAATATTGAAATATAAAAAATTTGGTATTCAGAAAAAAATATAAACTCACTACCAAAGTCAGAGCTGTTAGGAAAAGCAAGGAAAAAAAGGGGAAACCCTTATCATATAATAAACTATTATTAGCCACCATCTGTACTTTTACAACAAAGGTTTCGAAAATAACTCAAAAATGGTCCCCACAATGTATAAAAGTCTTGACTAGATTCAAAAACTGAACATCGGATCTTTTCTAAATTTAAGCATGCCATAACATCCCGTAATCCATAATGACGTACGTTGAGACACCCATAAAACCCTTTGCTGCAGTCAAAGGACAGCGGTGAATATATCACGTTCATTTAGGAGAGCGCCATCCACATAATCAAGAATAATCAGCTTCCTTTGACATTACCGCTTCGTAACTTCTATCCAGCGTTAGAGTAAAAAAATATGGTCAGCCTAATTATGCCGCGTGATAAGGGGGACGCCAAACGTCGTCGGGAAGCGGCAAGGGGCGGGAGAGAACAAGAATCGGATGAGGCCAGGGCCACACGACTGCAAGACCAAAGAGTCACAAGATCACAAGACAAAGGAGCAGAAGTAAGGCCATTCAGCCCATCGAGTCTGCTCCGCCACTCCACCATGAGCTAAACTATTCTTCCGTCTAGTTCAAATTTCCGGCTTTTTTCCCCATATCCCTTGATACCCTGACTAATTAGATACCTGTCAATCTCCTCCTTAAAAACCCTCAATGATTGGGCCTCCACAGCTGTATGTGGCAACAAATTCCATAAATCCACGACCCTCTGGCTGAAAAAAATTTCTCCTCATCTCTGTTTTAAATAGGTACCCTCTAATTCTAAGACTGTGACCTCTTGTCCTGGACTCACCCACCAAGGGAAACAGCCTTTCCACGTCTACTCTGTCCAACCCTTTCAACATTCGAAATGTTTCTATGAGATCCCCTCTCATTCTTCTATACTCTAATGAATACAATCCAAGAGCTGACAAACACTCCTCATATGATAGATAGATAGATACTTTATTCATCCCCATGGGGAAATTCAACATTTTTTCCAATGTCCCATACACTTATTGTAGCAAAACTAATTACATACAATACTTAACTCAGTAAAAAATATGATATGCATCTAAAATCACCCTCTCAAAAAGCATTAATAATAACTTTTAAAAAGTTCTTAAGTAGTTTACTTAAATACATTGAGTCCTAACCCCGGCACTTTAACATATCTTACTCCTGGTGGTTGAATTGTAAAGCCGAATGGCATTGGGGAGTATTGATCTCTTCATCCTGTCTGAGGAGCATTGCATCGATAGCAACCTGTCACTGAAACTGCTTCTCTGTCTCTGGATGGTGCTATGTAGAGGATGTTCAGGGTTTTCCATAATTGACTGTAGCCTACTCAGCGCCCTTCGCTCTGCTACCGATGTTATACTGTCCAGTACCTTGCCCACGACAGAGCCCGCCTTCCTTACCAGCTTATTAAGTTAGTCCCTGCATTCCAGGAATCATCCTCGTGAATCTTCTCTGAACTCTCTCCAACATCAGCACATCCTTTCTAAGATAGGGGCCCAAAACTGCACACAGTATTCCAAATGGGGTCTCACCAGTGCCCCATAGAGCCTCATCAACACCTCCTTACTCTTATACACTATTCCTCTTGAAATGAATGCCAACATAGCATTCGCTTTCCTTACTGCCGATCCAAACTGGTGGTTAACCTTTAGGGTATCCTGCACTAGGACCCCCAAGTCCCTTTGCACTTCTGATCTTTGAATTTTCTCCCCACCTAAATAATAACCAGGACAAAAAAAGATGAGAGGAGACAGGAGGAGAGGCATGCACGTCTCCAGAATGACAACAGGCACAGGAGGAGGAGAGAGGAAGAGACAAAGGAGCTGAGAAATGCACGTCTCCAAGATCAGAGACAAAGAACAAACAGCAGGAGAGATGAAGAGACGGTGCATGAAAAGACTGCACGTCTCCAGAATGACAATGAGAGGTGCAAGGGTGGCAGATCAACCAGAAATGTTGCCATCAGAAGTGTCCTTCGTTAAACGAGGAGGAGCTATATTTGCCTTGCTACACGTCTTTCTTCTTTAATAAAGTGCTTTTTATTCTTCAATTTCCAGAGCAAAGCAATACCAATAGCATTAAGGAAAATTTAATGTTCATTTTGGTCACATCAGACTGCACTACCTTTCTCTCAAAGGTGCCCCAACAAGTCTCCCCGTTGTCTAGTAGTCATTAACACTGAAGTCAAAAGAATTGTTGCTGCTGTGGTAACGAACATAAAATTAAAGCTCAAGTGGTATGTTAATGATTGGTTGTTTGGTAAGAAGTGCATAGTGGTATTGCTAACGGGTGTGCACTAAGGTCACTTATTGACCTACAATTCCAAACTTGGAGAAAACATGAAAGCAGGGGGCATTTCAAGAACAGTAGACTTCAAGGGAATGCAGAAAGGCTGGAGGAGAGGGCTGGTGAAAATTAGCAGGGGAGACAATATAAAGAAGAGGGCACAATTCTATAAGAGGTAAAGAATGGAGATTTGAGAGTGCAATTGAAAGTGATGCAGTCATTAAAAAACTATGGAACCCTAAAACTACAAACATGTAAGGGAATCTTAATTTTGGAAAAGCATTCCAGTTCTTGAGCACTGCAGTTCAAGGGTCTGTTAAAAAAATGCACAAATAATTTCATTGTCTAGGGACTTAAAGAATAAATTGGAAATACTAAGGTTGCTCTCTTCACTACAGAGAAGATTGAGAGATTATCTGATAGATAATTAAAACAATTATGGTTGCAAATGAGCAAATAGAAATTGTTCCTATTTGCAGAATTATCAATAATTAATTTGGAAAATAAAATTAAATACATACAGTAAGAACAGAAGAAATAACATGAGTAGGCTATCCAGCCTGTTGACCCCTGTCTGCTATTCATGGCTGATTTGGCCATTGTCTCAGCTCCACCTACCTGCCTTTTCCCTATAACCCTCAAATCCCCTGCTATGCAAAAAATGTGTGTGCCTTAGATATATTTAATGAGGTAGCTTCTATCATTTCCCTACATGGCATACCTAACCCCACCCCACCAAATAACACCACCATAAAACCACAAGACGTGGGAGCAGAATTTGGCCATCCAGCCCATGGAGACCGCATCATCATTTCATTATGGCCAATCCTGGATCCCACTCAACCCCATACACCTGCCCCCTCACCATATCCCTTGATGCCCTGACCAATCAGAAATCTATCAACCTCCGCTTTAAACATACCCACGGACTTGGCCTCCAACATGGTCTATGGCAGAGCATTCCACAGATTCACCACTCCTCAGCTAAAAAATTTCTCCTTACTTCTGTTTGAAAAGGCTGCCCCTCAATTTTGAGGAATTGCTCTCTAGTTCGGAATACCCCCACCAAAGTAAACATCCTCTCCACATCCACATTATGTAGTCCTTTCAACATTCGGTAGGTTTCAAAGAGATTCCCATGCATTCTTCTAAATTCCGGTGAGTACAGGCCCAAAGCTGCTAAACTTTCCTCTTATGTTAACCCATTCATTCCTGGAATCATCCTCTGGACTCTCTCCAATGACAACACATCCTTTCTGAGATCAGTGCCCCAAAACTGTTGACAATATTCCAAGTGTGGACTGACTAGTGTCTTATAAACTTCAGCATTATCTCCTTGCTTTTATATTCTATTCCCCTTGAAATAAATGTCAACATTGCATTTGCTTCTTTACCATAGATTCAACTGTAAATTAACCTTCTGGGTGTCTTGCAGGAGGATGTTAGAATTTTCTCTCCATTTAAATAATAGTCTGCACTATAGTTCCTTTTTCCAAAATGCATCATACATTTCCCAACACTATTCCATCTGCCACTTTTTTGCCCATTCTTCTAATTTGCCGATCTTCACATCATCCACAAACTTTGCCATAAAGCCATCAATTCCATTATGTAAATAAATGACAATGTGAAAAGTAACGGTCCCAATACTGGCCCCTGAGGAACACCACTAGTCACCAGCAGAAAAGGCCCTCTTTTATTCCCACACGCAGCCTCCTGCCTGTCAGCCATTTCTCTATCCATGCCAGTATATAGAAACCCTACAGCACAATACAGGCCCTTCAGCCCACAAAGTTGTGCCGAACATGTCCCTACCTTAGAAATTACTAGGCTTACCTATAGCCCTCTATTTTACTAAGCTCCATGTACCTATCTAAAAGTCTCTTAAAAGACCCTATCATATCCACGTCCACCACCGGTGCCAGCAGCCCATTCCACACACTCACCACTCTCTGCGTAAAAAACTTACCCGACATCTCCGCTCTACCTTCTCCCCAGCACCTTAAACTTGTGTCCTCTTGTGGCAACCACTTCAGCCCTGGGAAAAAGCCTCTGACTATCCACATAATCAATGCCCCTCATCATCTTTTATACCTCTAATCTTCTGTCGCTCCAAGGAGAAAAGGCCAAGTTCACTCAACCTATTCTCATAAGGCATGCTCCCCAATCCAGGCAACACCACCATAGGACTTTATCTTGTTAAGCAGCCTTATGTGAGGCACCTTGTCAAATGCCTTCTGAAAATCCAAGTAAATGACATCCACTGCCTCTTCTTTGTCCACCCTGCTTGTTACTTCTTCGAAGAACTCCAACAGATTTTTCAGGCAAGATTTCCCTTTACATACTGATTGACTTATTTTATCATTAATCTCCAAGTACCCCAAAACCTTGTCCTAATAATGGATTCCAACACTTTCCCAGCCACTGAGGTTAGGCTAACTGGCCTATAATTTCCTCTTTTTTGTCTTCCTTCCTTCTTAAAGAGTGGAGTGACATTTGCAATTTTCCAGTCTTCCAGGACCATGCCAGAATCGAGTGATTCTTGAAAAATCATGACCAATGCATCCGTTATCTCTTCAGTAACCTCTTTCAGGACTCTGGGATGTAGTCATCTGGTCCAGGTAAGTTATCCACCTTGTTACACAGAAATAGAAACATAGAAATCTACAGCACATTACAGGCCCTTAACGGCCCACAATGTTGTGCCGACCATGTAACTTGCTCTAGAAACTGCCTAGAATTACCCTACCACATAGCGCTCTATTTTTCTAAATGCCATGTACCTATCTAAGAGTCTCTTAAAAGACCCCATTGTATTGGCCTCCACCACCTTCGCTGGCGGTGCATTCCATGCACCCACCACTGTGTAAAAAACCTGACCTCTGACATCTTCCTTGTACTAATTTTCAAGCACCTTAAAACTATGACCCTCATGTTAGCCATTTCAGCCCTGGGAAAAAAGCCTCTAGCTATCCACACGATCAATTCAGTTTGCCAAGCACTTTTACCTTTGTAATAGCAATGGCACTCACTCCTGCTCCCTGACACTCACAGACCTCTGGCACACTGCTTGTGTCTTCCACAGTGAAGACTGAAGTAAAGTACTTACTAAGTTAATCTGCCATTTCTTTGTCCCCCATTACTACATCACCAGCATCATTTTTTCAGTGGTTCAATATCAACTCTCACCTTTCTTTTACTCTTTATATAACTGAAAGCACTTTTGGTATCCTGCTGTATATTATTGGCTAGTTTGCCCTCATAGTTCAACTTTTCCCTTTTGATAGCTTTTTTAGTTGCCTTTTGTTGGATTTTAAAAGCTTCCCAATCACTTGATACCTCATATGCCCTTTAGTTGGCTTTTATGCAGTCCTCAACTTCCTTCATCAGTCACTGTTGCCTACCCCTGCCATTTGAGAACTTCTTCCTTTGTGGGACACATCTATCCTGTGCCTTGTGAAGTATTTCCAGAAACTTCAGCCATCTCTGCTCTACCATCATTCCCCACCAGCACTTTCCTCCAATCCACCTAGACAAGCTCCTCTCTCATGCCTCTGTAATTCCCTTTATTTTATTGCAATACTGAAACATGTGAGTTATGCTTCTCCCTCTCAAACTGCAGTATGAATTCAATCATATTATGATCACTGCCTCCTAAGGGTTCTTTTACATTAAGCTCCCTAATAAGATCTGGGTTATTACACAATACCCAATCTAAGATAGTTCCCTCCCCATCCCACCCCAAGTAGGCTCAAGTGTAAGCTGCTCTAAAAAGTCATCTCATAGGCATTCAATAAATTCCTCTTGTAATCAAACACCAAACTGATTTTCCCAATCCCCTCGCATATTGAAGTTTCCAAATTGTGACATTAGCCTTATTACATGCCTTTCCAGCTCCTATTACCATAAAGTGTGCAGCAAAAACCAACAAACTCAAGTGTCACCATTGTGCTACCAACCATCTAAAACCCCACGAGTTCTACTATGAAAATATATTAACAAAGAAGCTGCTGTTAACAGAATGGAGGGCAACTTTTACTTTTGCATTTCAAGCCTTGATACAACTGAAAACATCAACTTTCTTTTTATAAGATAGCTGCACTTCGTAAAATCTAGTATAGAAAATATACAAATCTGCTTTATTATAGAAGTTACATACTTAGCAAACTGAAGATTCAAATAATTATGCGTGTACAATATTAAGGACAAAACTTACTATGGACTTAGGCATGTACAATTGTAGGCATTAACAACTGTTAAAAGTTTCAGATTAACTACTGATACAAGTACGCTGATAGTTATTCAATGATGGCCATTGTTTCATAGGTGTACACTTAAATTTACAGTTACAAGTTGTAAATACATTTTCACTCCCTTTTAAGCTGCTTTGACAATGGCTTTGCATATGCTACGGAAAACTGCCAGTTTCTGCTGCAACTTCAGTTTTGAATGTCATTATCTAGTATCCAACTAATTAACTTGCTGGTTAAGCTCAGCTCAACATAGTTACTGTAATAATTTTGTCACCAAAATGGAAAAGTAATGATCTGAAAGTTGCTTGACAAGGTCTTCACAGTAGCACACTTTTCTCAGGAGAAATTAAACTTTTCCATGGCACAAATTTACTTTCCCTCCTGATTGAAAATCCAGCACAAACTATTCAATGCATTCTTGCTCTTCTCTCAACCTTGGTTTTGCAAAAACCAAATGTGTATGAGGAGTATTTAATGACTCTGGGCCTGTACTTGCTGGAATTTAGGAGGATCTCAATTAAACCTATTGAATATTGAAAGACTTGGGCAGACTGGATGTGGAGAGGATGTTTCCTATGGTAGGGGAGTCTAGGACTAGAGGGCACAGCCTCAGAATAGAGGGATGTCCATTTAGAAGAGTTGAGGAGGATTTTTCTTAGCCAAAGGGTAGTGAATCTGTGGAATTCATTTCCACGGGTGGTTGTGGAGGCCAAGTCATTGAGCATATTTAAATGAGAAATTGGTAAGTTCTTGATTAGTTAGGGTGTCAAAGGTTATGGGGAGTAGGCAGGTTGAGGGGGGATAATAAATCAGCCATGATGGGATGGCGGAGCAGACTTGATGGGCCAAATTGCCCAATTCTGCTCCTTTATTTTATAGTCTTAATAAAGATGGAATTAAAACTATGAAGATTACAATGATATTCTCTAGCACTCCAGGCTTTAAAAAATGTTTCACTAAGTATTTTGACTGATAGTCTCCCAATGTCTAAATATTAGTACCACAAAGCATAAAACCAACAAAAAGTATACACCATATATAGTTATAGCAAAGGAAAAATTAGCAATGTACCATTTGTACTGAAATTAGCTGAACGGTGCTTTGGGTCATAACTATCTTGGATAAAAATGTTTGATAATTCAATACTTTTGCTCTACAGACTGCTTTATAATTGAAATACAACCAACAGAACTTAATTGGGCATCAATTTATCTCCCCCATCCTTATATAGAATGTGGTATTATATCATTCCAACCCTCAGTTTATAATGAAGACTGTTTGAAAAGTATCGCATTTACACGTAAATATGCTTTTAACTTGGTGCACAGGAACCACCATGCTGCATTGTTTTCTTAGGTTCTTCACCACTACTCTCAAAGCTTCAAACTCTTCCCATGTGAGGTTTTATGCAATCAACTTTAAAAGTTCAAATGTGGCTGTGTGCAGCTGGCAGAGGTGCTGTCTCAGCTCCAACAACCCTGCTTCTATTTACACTGTGTGGAGCTTGTATTTTCTAACTTACGAGTGTGTGGCTTCCTCCCTCCCCCAGCTGCTGCAGTTTCTACCAACATCCTAAAATCAGTGTGGATTGGACAATTTACTAGCCACTGCAAATACCTCCAAACTGTATAGACAAATGATAGGGTCTGGAGAAAAGCTGACAGGAATGTGGATAGAAAAGGTTATAGGAAAATAGTAAGGAGATGGGATTAATCTGAGCTGTATGGATGTCAGCAAAAGGCCAAAATGGCCCATTGCATCAATGTCATAAGGAAACAAAATTGTATCTTGTCAGCTATCATTTAAGCTCCAAGCAAAAGAATCATTAAACTACTCAATCATCATGGCTAGAAATTAGGCAGTGAGATACAAGGCAATATTTCAATAAAAACTGCAAAAGAAATTTCAAATCATGAAGCTAGCATAATTTTAAGGAAAAACACACGGAACTTTGTCCAACTGGACATGCTTAGTTGTATGTTGATTTTAATATAGCTTCCCGGATTATAGAGTTTTAAAAAACCCATTTTAAAGAAAAACTTCTCTATAGTGCCTTGTATGGCCTCATGACAATAAAAAAAATTACGCTAAGTGCAAGTGCTTTTGAAGTGTAGCAACCAACTTGCACATAACAAAGCCCAATATCACATCAGCAAATTAGCCTTAATGCCGCTACTTCAGGCTCATTCTTCAAAATAAATCTTGTGATTTTTTTTAAATACACAAGAGGTAGATGTTTAAATTTTAATGTCTCATCTGAGAAATGTACTCAGAGTGACACTTGGACACACAAGCTACTGAGCAGCACATGCAAGCTGGCTACTTGACACCAAATAACATGCAAAAATCATGCTTGCATTTCTAATGAAATCTCTTTAATCTGTAAAAACTACTGGTAACAGATTGGATTACACTTTGTGATTGTATTATTAGTACAACAATAGGCAAGTAATAACTTTAGAAGCACAAACAACTTCATCAAATCAGTTGCACCTCACTAGATTAGTCTTTGCTATTAATGGCAAAACAGGTTAATAAACTAGTATAGATCTCAGAACAAAGCAAAGACACAATATCAGTAAAAGGCGATTTTAAGTCTTTTCGCAATTACTCCATTATTGACAGCACATAAATACTTCACATTTAAAATTGTCCTTTTGTAAACCGAAATACCAACCAGTGGCTTTGCTTTTAATACAAACGTACCTAGGGAGATATATTTTGGATGCCCTCTATACTGATGCATAAATTGACATTGAACAAAAATACTGCTAATGCTGGAAATCTTAAATAGAAACAGAAAATTCCACATGCGGCTAATCTGGCAGCATGCAACAAGGGAGACAGGTGAAAGCTCGTCAAGCAGAAACATTAACTGAAATGGGGGGAAACAAGTTTGACGCAGAAGATATGGGGAATGGAATCTCTACAATGGCGATAGGCAGAGAATAAATAACAAAGGGGAAGGTGGAAGGAGGTGGCAAAAGGTTAGTTTATCTATAGTTACACAACATGCTGGAGGAACTTCAGCAGCAGTTTAGGCAGCATCTACAGAGGGGAATAAACAGATGGCATTTCAGGCTGAGACTCATCAGGACCCCAAGCATTGTGGAATGACAGCTAAAATTCTGAGAAAAGGCCAGAAGTGCTGACACTTTTTAATTTATTTGGGTAGAGTCCATAAACCTAATGTGCCTAGTCAGAAGATGGTGTTTTCCTCTTGGTCTTACAATGAGCTGACCAGTGGAACTGTGAAGACAGCTTACAGTAGGTGTAGACAAATAAAGTGATGTAATAACTGGAAACTCAAAGCCAAGCATGTAGTCAAAATGTAGACATATTGCAAGTACTTCAAAGCATTTTATCCAGAAATGCATTTATACATGTTTAAAACTGCAGTAAATAATATTTTTAAATCCCTGTACAAAGGCATTTTCATCCATAGTGGCAGATACAAGATGATATTTAGGAGCAACAAACTGCTGGTCACACAGCATCAATGGAGGGAAACGGACAGTCAGTATTTCAATTTGAGATCCTCCAACGGGACTAGAAAGAGTGGAGATGGCCAGTATAAAAAGGTGGAGGAAGGGATGGATCAAGAACTGGCAGGTGATAAGGCTGATCCAGGTGAGAAGGGTTGATAGGCAGGTGAAGGAGGGGGATGATACACCAACCTCCATTCCCAAAATCCAAACTTTTAGCCAGATTTCCAACCTAAATTATGGCCTAACCAATCAATGTGACTTTATTTAGGAATCAAGCAGTCCACAAGCAGTCTCCTTGTCTCTCAGTTGCCACAGGCACTTTTTCCATATTCCTCCTTTTCCAATACCTAGTCAGAAATAAATCCCATCTTAACACAGCTAGGAATCAACCAAGTGTAAAAATCTGCATAACAGATCAAAATAGCAAGCAGGTCCTGGTCTCTCAGATACAGCAGCTATTTAAGCAAATTTAATTAGTTTCATTTTGTGTAGATACATGATTACGTTAAAGGGCTTTTTAGGAAAAGGTGGAAACAAAAGGAAAATAAATGGCATCCCATACAAAAGTGGATGTCACCAACAACAGTAATAACTTGCTTTGGATTTAAGAATGACTTTTCCCCCTGAAGTGCACATGTTGACATCATTTGTCCTCAGAGGGAAGTTTTAAAGTAGCTGATAATGGAAATTTAACCTCCACCTTCAGTCAGAAATTAAATAACTAGCTGCATAATTAACAATTTCAGATTGCCTGATGTCATTGGGAATATCTTCTTTTTTCCCGAATCCAGCTATTTTAACTAACTTTTAAATGGTTGTGTTAAATTAAGTCATTTTTAAATGTACTAATAAAGACCTATAATTGTGCATTGAACATTAATAATTGTACGATTAAATTGCAATTCTTTGTGTAATTCCTGCAAAAAGGAGCAATTTACTATAAACATCAAAAGAACTTGCCTTGTGTAAAAGGGATGTTATCTTTAATAAGAAAGCCCACCTTAGAACATCTGTGCTTCTAGCCTTACTCATACACAGTGCAAGTCTCTTGGCTGGAGTGAAAATTAGAAAATTAAAATCTGACCATGATTCTCAGAAAAAAAAAGGGCAACTCTACTTTAAAATAATTGGAATTTCTTTTTTTAAAAACATACACATATGCAAATCACTGATCCTGCAAAAATATGTCTCAACAAAATTGGAAGTCAAGCATTCAAACTAATTTTCAGAACAAGTTGATCTCTTGTATTTCTGGAAATTATTTCTGAATTTCTATTTGCTAAACATCCACGTCATTTAGAAGCACAGATTAAAAAACTATGTAAAAGCAACTAACAGAATCACATAGCAAATAACCAGTTTCTTTGGTCAATGCCAACCATCAGGTACCCAAGTATACTGATCCCATTTAGTGACAAGGACATTTTGTGCATTGTTACTGGTAACATTCAAATATTTCTGATACAAAACCAGAAACACAGAGTAGAATTGACCCAATACAAAAAAAGAATTGAAAGGAGATTTGTTGATTTTCCACACAGCATAGCTAATAAATCAAAGTTGCATTCAGGGTGTTCATGGCAGATGAAAACTAACGTGTGCGAGGAACATCAGATTCATGGTAGAGGGACTCAGATTTGAAGCTTTGCTTGCATTTGTCTGCTCCATCACACATCTTTAAAGCAACACAAAAACTGTTTTAACTTGATATCAAAACAGAGGCAACAATTTAACTTTCAGTCCATCTCCTCTTGTCCTGAGGGTGTCTTCTGAAAGAAAATAAAACCAACTTTGAATACTCATTTCTGTCCATTGATATTCTGTTTTGCAGTTTATATTGCTAATCTAGAAACCAGGATGGAAGCAGAGATGTGAACTAGTTATCCGAATCTTGATTTGCAATCAAAGGTTTGTTTTCAGCATTTGCTGACCCTTCATAACGCTGTGATGCAATAGCGGCTTGGTGGGACATACTCTTTCGAACTATATCTCCTTTTCGCCACAAAGTGATTTCCTGTAGGGGAAAAAAGTTATAAAGCTATGTTAATTATGAGGCACATATTAAGGCATACAAGTAGACTTCCAGCAACACAATTTTATGTTAAATGGATGCCTTTTATTAACATTGACACCACATAGAAACAGTGGTCACAAAACAGAGTAGTTGAAGCAGATTCAATTATTGATTTCCAAAAAAAGGGCATACTTCAAACTCAAAGGAAAAAACTGTAGGGTAATATTCAAAGGACTGGGGATTGTAATTGACTGGATTGGTTTTACACATGACTCTGGGATTTGAAAGAACCAGATTTTCAAAGAACCTCCACAGTACAGCCCAAAAAACAGGGAAAATTGTAGGGCATTAAAAACTAAAATTCAAAAACTAAAATATCAGCAGTTCAAAAGTATTTATCTCTTTGCTCAGTACTTACTTGAACCACGTCTCACAGCTTTTCCAGTCAGTAGTCTTTTGGGATATGTCTCATCACACTGTGCAAAGAGCAAGATTTTCCCATTTCTCCTTGCAAAATTGCTCAAGCTGTGCCAGGTTAGTTGGGGACAGCAATCTTGAGGTCTTGCCAGAGATGTTCAATTGGGTTAAGGTCGGGACTCTGACTGGGCTACTCAAAGATATCAATTTTCTTCATTTGAAGCCACTTCATGGTTGGTCTGGAAACCTACTTTGGGTCATTGATTAGGAATAGTCAGCATGGCTTTGTCAAGGGCAGGTCGTGTCTTACGAGCCTGATTGAATTTTTTGAGGATGTGACTAAACACATTGATGAAGGAAGAGCAGTAGATGTAGTGTATATGGATTTCAACAAGGCATTTGATAAGGTACCCCATGCAAGGCTTATTGAGAAAGTAAGGAGGCATGGGATTCAACGGGACATTGCTTTGTGGGTCAAGAACTGGCTTGCCCACAGAAAGCAAAAAGTAGACAGGTCATATTCTGCATGGAGGTCAGTCACCAGTGGAGTGCCTTAGGGATCTGTTCTGGGACCCTTACTCTTTGTGATTTTTATTAATGACCTGGATGAGGAAGTGGAGGGATGGGTTAGTAAGTTTGCTGATGACACAAAGGTTGGAGGTGTTATGAATAGTGTGGAGGGCTGTCAGAGGTTACAGCGGGACATTGATAGGATGCAAAACTGGGCTGGGAAGTGGCAGATGGAGTTCAACCCAGATAAGTGTGGGGTGGTTCATTTTGGTAGGTCAAATATGATGACAAAATATAGCATTAATGGTAAGTAGTCGGCAGTGTGGAGGATCAGAGGGATCTTGGGGTCCGAGTCCATAGAACACTCTAAGCAGCTGCGCAGGTTGACACTGTGGTTAAGAAGGCTTACGGTGTATTGGCCTTCATCAATCATGGAATTGAATTTAGGAGCCGAGAGATAATTTGCAGCTGTATAGGACCCTGGTCAGACCCCACTTGGAGTACTGTGCTCAGTTCTGGTTGCCTCACTACAGGAAGGATGTGGAAACCATAGAAAGGGTGCAGAGGAGATTTACAAGAACATTGCCTGGATTGGGGAGTATGCCTTATGAAAACAGGTTGAGTAAACTCGGCCTTTTCTCCTTGGAGCAATGGAGGATGAGAGGTGACCTGATAGAGGTGTATAAGATGATGAGAGGCATTGATCGTGTGGATAGTCAGAGACTTTTTCCCAGGGCTGAAATGGCTGCCACAAGAGGGCACAAGTTTAAGGTGCTTGGGAGTAGGTACAGAGGAGATGTCAAGTTTGTGTTTTTTTTTAAAAACGCAGAGAGCGGTGAGTGCGTGGAATGGGCTGCCGGCAGTGGTGGTGGAGGCGGATACAATACGGTCTTCTAAGAGATTTTTGGATAGGTACATGGACCTTAAAGAAAAATAGAGGGCTATGGGTAACCCTAGTAATTTCTACGGTAGGGACATGTTTGGCACAACTTTGTGGGTCGAAGGGCCTGCATTGTGCTGTAGGTTTTCTATTGTCCTGCTGAAAGACCAATTTCCTCACCAGTTTAAGCCTTCTGGCAGAGGCTAGCAGGTTTTTACCTAGGATCTCCCTGCATTTAGCAGCATTCATCTTCCTATCAATCAACGCCAGATTTCCAGACCCTGGTGCTGAAAAGCATTCCCATTGCACGATGCGACCTCCACCCTTATTTTACAGTATGGATAGTGTCAACTGGCTGATACGCAGTACAGTTGGCCCTCCTTATCCGCGAGGGATTGGTTCTGGGACCCCTCGCGGATATCAAAAAACGCGGATGCTCAAGTCACTTATTCAACCTGTCTCAAAATGGTGGACCTTAGGACCCAGCGGAGCCCCAGACCTTATTTAACCTGTCTCAGTGTGGTGGACATTAGGACCCGGCGGTGAAGCTCTGAATCCACAGTGTTTCTGTTCACGAAAATAATCACGATCGATAATAAAGTGGAAATAATAAAGTGATTGGAAAGAGGCAAAACGTCATCGGTCATTGGAAAAGCGTTAGGCTACAGTCAGTCAACGATCGGAACAATTTCAAAGGATAAAGTGAGAAAGGCCCTGCCCCGATGAAAGCTACAATTATTACTAAGCAATGCAGTGGTTTAATTATTGGGTTTTGGATTTTTGATCCTCCACATCAACCAGGCACAGGTAGAGAGTGCGCTCGGGAATGATCTGTCACTGGATCGAATTCAGGGACTTCCGTTCCCAAGCCCGGTGCTGAAACATACATTCTCAAGTGTTTTATATGCATAGAAAGGTAAAATATATACTAAGACAAACGTTTGACTAACTGACGCTAAATAATACCGGATGTACCTATTCTGACTTACTCTAACCCAATACTTAGTAAGAGAACTTCCGATTTTTTTTCAACCCGATCCACGATAACCTACGCACATCCTCCCGTATACTTTAAATCATCTCTAGATTACTTATAATACCTAATACAATGTAAATGCTATGTAAAATAGTTGTTATACTGCATTGTTTAGGGAATAATGACAAGAAAAAAAGTCTGTACATGCTCGAACAAGTGCTGGAAGAGCACTTCTGGTTTTCTCAATTCGCGGTTGGTTGAATTTGCGTACGTGGAACTCGCGGATAAGGAGGGCCAACTGTATTAGATTTATGCCACACGTATCACAGTGTTGAGGCCAAAAAGTTTCACTTTAGTCTCATCCGATCACGTTTATAGTATATTTAAGTGACACTTGCAAAACCTGAACAGGCAAGGATTATTTTCTTTAAGCCAGGGCTTCTTCCTTGCCACCCTTCCATAAATACCTTTAGTGAAAGACTTTCGAGATTGCAGAGCCATGAATTTCATCCCCACTTGCACTCACTGACTTCTGAAGCTCACTTAGTGACTGTTGGCGTCACAGTAGCCTCTCTTACAAGTACCATTCTCCTCTGGTGACTAAGTTTAGAGGGGTGGCCTGATCTAGGCATTTCCCCCCCAACTTTTTCATGATGGACTGCACTGAGCTACAAGACATGTTCAGTGCCTTTGAGATGATCTTGTACCCTTTTCCAGATTTGTGCTCCTCAATTATCATTTCCCTGACCCGTCTTAAATGTTCTTTTATCTTCATTTTGTTTTGGTCTGTTGAAAATCTACCACACTGTTGGACCTTACAGAGGGGGCATTTGCAGTATTCTTATGAATCCATTGAATGTTTTCATCAACAAATTGATTGAGTTGGTAATGTAATATGTTGCACCTGAGAGAAGTTAGCACAGTAATTACAAAAGGGATGAATACTTTTTCATCCTCAATTTTGGTTTTTAATTTTAGTAAATTGTTGACAGGTTTTGGAATTTTTCTTTTAATTTGACATGATGCACAATGTTTGGCAGATTAGTTCAAAAGTATCCTACTTCAATATTTTAAATTTAGAAAATGAGAGTAAAATGTGAAAATAGCGTGGGAATTGAATACCTTTTCAAGTCACTGCATGTTATGCAGATATGATGCAATACCAGGATTAAATAAACTACAGCTGGAGAGGTTTATAATGGTAAAGATGCTTTAAAATCGATCTTAAAATATCCAAATTTGAAAAGGAGATTTGAAAACTAGATCCCACAACTGGATTCAAGCTTTCAGTTGGGAAAAGATGGCTGGACAGCCCCTTCTGGTTGCAATGGGCTTAAAAAGCCTTAAACTACACAGCAAACCTCTATTCTTTGAGGCAAGTCATTCCTGGAAGCACTTGTGCATAGCAGGAATCTGATATTTTTCTATTCTAAAACATTAAATTATGCATTTGATTCTGCACTACTTGCCAATCTCTCTTGGCTATGCTTAGATACAACAGAAATTAACCCACACTTTCTTATTCTTATTTCTTAGTACTTACCTGCTGTTTGAAGTATCTCCTTTCTTCCTCATCAATGAGAACAAGATTGAGGTAGTACCGTACAGAGAACTTCTTGTTGATATCCCTCATAGATGGAGTCAATTCATATCCAGCCAGAAAAAGCCTAATAGGAATGGATTCACCTAAAACAGAACAAACCTGTAAACTTGAATCAATCAAGACTAAAACACTGCCTTTTTACAGAGAGGTGCAACTAGGAGCTACTTCAGCCCTCATCCTCAGTACTAAAAAGACCATAAGACATAGGTACAGCATTAGGTCATTTGGCCCATCTAATCTGCTCTGCATTCCATCATAGCTGACTCATTATCCCTCTCAACCCCATTCTCCTGCCTTCTCCCCGTAATCTTTGACACCCTGACTAATCAAGAACTTATCAAAACCTGGCTTTAAACCTACTCAATGACTTGGCCTCCAAAGATTCACGACAGCCTGGTTAAAGAAATTCCTCATTTCTGTTCTAAAGGGATGTACTTGTATGCTGAGGTTGTGCACTCTGGTCTGAGACTCATCCATTATAGGAAACGTCCTCTATGTCCACTGTATCTAGGCCTTTTCAATATTTGAAATGTACTAGGACAAATTGGGTCCCTGGCACTGAGATTCGGAGAGGAAGCGGCCAGAGGACAAATGAAGATTGTTATGTACCCCTAGGGTTCATATTTTCTGTGGACAATCACTTTAAAATGTCGGGAGAATAAGACTGGCTTTTGGACACTGTTTGTGCTGCTAACGAGACAGGGGGGGGGGGGGGGGAGGCATCCAGCGCAAATGAAAGAGTGAGAGACAAGACTTAATGTTATGGTTCTTCGGCTGATTGTTACTTTTCTCCAAGGACACTTTTGCCTGCTTGTTAAGATTCCTGCAGAACAGCAGGGCGGAGCCAACTGATGGACAGCCGGTATCCAGCATGTGGAGATAAAAAACAGGTCTGCTAAGACACAGACAGACACACCACGGGACACTGAACGAGCTTTGTGCACCCACGTGAAGGTGGTGTTTTGGAAGATCGATTCGGGGAAATCGATCGGTGGCTCACAGTGTGAAAAGGTGCGACCAGTGGAGAACTATTTGTGTGTCCTCCCTTGCCTGGGTGATAATGAAGAACGGTCGTATGTGGTATTGTCATAGTCGATGACCACAACAGGAAGACGGGAAGATCAACGGCAACGGCGTCACCTCTCTCTCTCTCTCCAACGTTACTCAAACAACTACCTTGAACTGAACTGAACTCTGCATCATATCGTAAAACTGTATTCATTTACCCCTAGCTTCGAAAGAGCCTGGTTTTTGTTCCTACTTCCACACTTCTGTATATATCATTGCTAACCTGTTTCGTATATTTGCATTTTATAGTACTGTATTGCTTAGTTTACTAATAAACACTATTAGTTTACGGTAATACCAGACTCCAAAGTGTTTTCCATTTCTGCTGGTTCGGTAACCCGGTCACAGTGTATGTAGATAGATAGATAGATACTTTATTCATCCCCATGGGGAAATTCAACTTTTTTTCCAATGTCCCATACACTTGTTGTAGCAAAACTAATTACATACAATACTTAACTCAGTAAAAAATATGATATGCATCTAAATCACCGTCTCAAAAAGCTTTAATAATAGCTTTTAAAAAGTTCTTAAGTCCTGGCGGTAGAATTGTAAAGCCTAATGGCATTGGGGAGTATTGACCTCTTCATCCTGTCTGAGGAGCATTGCATCGATAGTAACCTGTCACTGAAACTGCTTCTCTGTCTCTGGATGGTGCTATGTAGAGGATGTTCAGAGTTATCCATAATTGACCGTAGCCTACTCAGCGCCCTTCGCTCAGCTACCGATGTTAAACTCTCCAGTACTTTGCCCACGACAGAGCCCGCCTTCCTTACCAGCTTATTAAGACGTGAGGCGTCCCTCTTCTTAATGCTTCCTCCCCAACACGCCACCACAAAGAAGAGGGCGCTCTCCACAACTGACCTATAGAACATCTTCAGCATCTCACTACAGACATTGAATGACGCCAACCTTCTTAGGAAGTACATTCGACTCTGTGCCTTCCTGCACAAGGCATCTGTGTTGGCAGTCCAGTCATCTGAATATGTGACCAGAATATGTGACAATATTCTATCATTTGAGCAGCAGATAGAAGACTCTGAGAACATGATAGACAGACCCAGATGGTATGTAGCCTCCCAGGTGCCAGGATCAGGGAGTGTCTCTGATCTTGTCCACAACATTCTAAAAGGGGAGGGGTGAGCAGTGAGACATCTTGGTACATATTGGTACCAATAACATAGGAAGGAAAAGAGGGGAGGTCCTAAAGAAAGAATTTAGAGGGCTAGGTAGAAAGCTGAAAAACAGGACCTCCATGGTAACGATCTCTGGATTACTGCCTCTGCCACGCGCCAATGAGGGTAAGAATGGGATGATTTGGCAGATGAATGCATGGCTGAGAAACTAGTCTAGGGGGCAGTGTTTCAGATTTATGCATCATTGTGATCTCTTCTGGGGAAGGTATGACCTGTACAAAAGGGACGGGCTACACCTGAACCTGAGGGGAGCCAATACAAGACCGCAAGGTATAGGAGCAGAGTTAGGCCATTTGGCACATCGAGTCTGCTCCGTCATTTTCCCTCTCAGCCTCAATCGCCTGCCTCTCCCCCCCCAACCCCTACATATCCCTTCATGCCCCGACCAATCAAGATTATCTTTGCGGGCAGGTTTGCTTGAGCTGTTGGGGAGGGTTTAAACTAATTTGGCACGGGGGTGGGAAACAGTAATAGGGCTGAGGATCGGGATATTGGTTAACAGGCTGAGGTGGTGTACAGTGAGACTGTCAGGAAGGACAGGCAGATGATAGGGCAAAATTGCAGTTAGTGGAATGAGTTGTAGTGTAATAAGGGGGTAAAATTGATAAGGTTGACAAATACAGGGCTGAAGGTGTAAAACTTGAATGCACAGTATATGAAATAAGGTAAACAATCTTGTAGCACAGTTAAGAGACTGGTACGCATGACATTGTGGGTATCACAGAGTCATGACTGAAAGAAGACTGCAGTTGGGAGCTTAATATCCAAGGAAACAATTCACTGAAAGGACAGGCTGGTAGGCAGAGGAGCAGCTCTGCTGGTTAAAATCAAATGAAATCAAGTCTTCAGAAAGAGGTGACAGATGATCAGAAGATGTTGAATCCTTGTGGGTAGAGAAGAAACTGAAAGGGTAAGACCACCCTGATGGGATTTATATACTGTATAGGCCTCTGAGCAGTAGCCAGGATGTGGGCTACCAATTACAGCATGAGATAGGAAAAGCATGTTAAAAGGGCAATGTTACCATTGTCATGAGGGATTTCAATATGCAGATAGATCGGGAAAATCAAGCTGATGCTGGATCACAAGAGAGACTTTGTGGAATGTATCTGAGATGGCTTTTTAGAGCAGCTTGTGGTTGAATCAGCATGGGTGATCAACAAATCTAGATTGGGTGTTGTGTAATGAACCCGATATGATTAGGGAGCTTCAAGTCTAGGAACCCTTAGGGGCCAGTGCTCATGGTAGGATAGGTCATAATAGGCAGAAGGTCCCGACAGAGTACCTGGTAAGGCTCTGAAAACCTGTGACAACCAACTGGCGGGAGTATTCAAGGACATTTTCAACCTCTCACTGCTATGGGCAAAAGTTTCCACTTGCTTCAAAAAGGCAACAATTATACTAGTGCCTAAGAAGAATAACGTGAGCTGCCTTAATGACTATCGTTTAGTAGCACTCACATCTACAGTGATGAAATGCTGAGAGGTTGGTCACGACCAGACTGAACTTCTGCCTCAGCAAGGGCCTGGGCCCTCTGCAATTAGTCTATCACCACAATAGGTCAATGGTAGATGCAATCTCAATGGCTCTCCACATGGTTTTAGACCACCTGGACAACACAAACATTATGTCAGATGTTATTCATCGACAATAGCTCAGCATTTAATACCATCATTCCCACAATCTGGTATTTGGGGGGGGGGGGGGTGCTACAGCACAGGACCAAAAGAAGCTGCAGTGGGTTGTAAATTTAGTCAGCTCCATCTTGGGTACTAGCTTTCAAAGTACCCAGGACATCTTCAAGGAGTGGCATCTCAGAAAGGCAGCGTCCATTATTAAGGACCTCCAGCACCCAGGGCATGCCCTTTTCTCACTGTTACCATCAGGTTGGAGGCACAGAATCCTAAAGGCACACACTCAGCGATTCAGAAACAGCTTCTTCCCCTCTGCCATCTGATTCCTAAATGGACATTGAAGCTTTGGACACTATTTCACTTTTTTTTTTAATATACAGGTGTCCCCCACTTTTCGAACATTCACTTTACGAAAGACCTACATTAGTACCTGTTTTCGCTAACCAAAGAGGATTTTCGCTTTTACGAAAAAAAGACGTCCTCTTATACGTGTGTTTACCCCAAGAAAGACTACAATGACCGTGAAGCCTTGTGCGGGCAGTTGTTTGCGCATGTGTGTACGTGCGTAGGCGTGTATGTGCTGATTTTTTTCTCCACATCGATTTTGGCTCACTGTCTTCCCGATTTTGATAAGTGAAACTACACCGTACCTACAATATTTCTACTTTATATAGGGTGTATATTTTATCATATTATTCCTGCTTTTACTATATGTTAGTGTTATTTTAGGTTTTATGTGTTATTTGGTATGATTTGGTAGGTTATATTTTGGGTCTGAGAACACTCAAAAGTTTTTCCCATATAAATTAATGGTAATTGCCTCTTCGCTTTATGACATTTCGGTTTACAAACTGTTTCATAGGAACGCTCTACCTTCAGATTGCAAGGGGAACCTGTACAGTATTTCTGTTTTTTGCATGATTTTCAATCTATTCAATATAGGTATACTGTATGAAGTATACTTGATAAGACTTGTTTATTTATTATTATATTTTATCTTCTATATCATGTATTGCAATGAACTGTTGCTAAGTTAACAAATTTCATGTCACATACCAGTGATAATAAACTTGATTCTGAATTCACCCTGCAATTTGAGGGGGAGAAGCTAAGTCAGGTGTACTAGTATTACAATGGAGTAAAGGGAATTACAGAAGGCGAGGGGAGCTGGCCAAAGTTAATTGGAAGGGGATACAAGGGGACACAAGCATGGCTGATGGCTGGAGTTTCTGGGAGCAATTAAGGTGGTGCAGGATAAAAACACCCCAAAGAGGAGGAAGTTTTCTAGAGACAGGATGACACAACCATGCTGACAAGTGAAAAAAAATCAACATAAAAGCAAAATAGAGGTCATATAATACAGCAAAAATTAGTGGGAAGTGAGAGAATTGGTAAATTCTTAAAAACCAACAGAAGGCAACAAAAAAAACACAAGTTGGAAAAGATGAAATATGAAGGTAGGCTTGCCAATAATATCAAAATTGATACCAAAAGATTTTTCAGATACATGGAGAATAAAAGAGAAGCAAGAGTACATATTGGACCACTGGAAAATGACGCTGGAGAGGTAGTAACAAGGGACTAGGAATTGGTGGATGAAATGAATAAGTATTTTGCATCAGTCTTCACTGTGAAAGACACTGTCAGGAGGCATCAGTGAGTGAAGTTGCCATTACTAGGAAGATGGTGCTTTGGAACCAAAGGTCTGAAGGGAGACAAGTCACCTGGACCTAATGAACTATACCCCAAAGTTCTGAAAGAGGAGGCTGAAGAGATTGTGGAGGCATTAATAATGATCTTTGAAGAATCAAATGATTCTGGCATGGTTCCAGTGGACTGGAAAATTGCAAATGTCACTTCACTATTTGAGGGAGAGAAGCTGAAGAAATATTATAAGTCAGTTCACCTGACCTCAGTGGTTGGGAAGATATTGGTGTTGATTGTTTAGGTGGTGGCTTTGGGGTACTTGGAAGCACATGATAAAATAGGCCCTAGTCAACATAGCTTCCTTAAAGGAAAATTTTTCCTGACAAAACTGTTGGAATTCTTTGAAGAAATAACAAGCAGGATAGACAAAGGAGAATTGGTGGATGTTGTGTTCCTGGATTTTCAAAAGGCCTTTGACAAGGTGGCACACAAGGTTGATAAACAAGTTTCCAGGGTAATACAGGAAAGACACAAACATAGATAGAGCATTGGCTGAGTCAAAGAGTAGGAATAAAGGCAGCCTTTTCTGGTTGGCTGCTGGTGACTAGTGGCATTCCAGAGGGATCTGCGTTAGGACCACTTCTTTTTAATGTTGCCTGTCAATGATTTGGATGATGAAACTGGCGGGCTTTTTGGCCAAGATAATAGGTGGAGGGACAGGTAGTTTTGAGTAAACGACAAGTCTTCAGAATGTCTTAGAAACATTAGGAGCATGGGAAAAGAAATGGCAGATGGAATACAGTGTCAGGAGGTGTATGCCATGCACTTTGGTAGAAAGAATAAAAGCAGAAGACTATTTTCTAAGCGGGGAGAAAATTCAAAAATCGATTCGAAGCAAGAAGGCTGCAAGTGAACGGCTAAGGATTTCCAAAGCGAAGGCAGTTTTACTACTTGGGGTAAAAGAGAGGCAAGACTGTGCAGGCGCATGATGTCAGCCAGTAGAGCGCGAAAGGTTTAAAAAGGCAAGGAATCTTAAACAGTTTTTGATTTGGAGCAAAGCTGTGAGTGAACGGCTAACAATTTCCGTAGCGAAGGCAGTTTTACTACTCAGGGTAAAAGAGAGGCAAGACTGTGCAGGCGTGTGACGTCAGCCAGTAGAGAACAAAAGGTTTAAAAAGACCGCCATATTCAGCGGGCAGCAGTGTGAGAGGCAGCAGAGTGATAGGGCTTTGGCTCAACGGGCTTAGGCGGTAATGGGATGAAGCGAGGTAGGTTTACCTGTGTTAATTGTGGAAAGGAAGTAGTATGTGCGTGAGGCCGGTGTTCTGTGCTCGGAGTCAGATGTGGGAGGTCCTGGAGTCTCCCAGCCTCCCGGACGGCCATATCTACCACATTAGGGAACTGGAGATGCAGCTCGATGACCTTCGCCTGGTCAGGGAGAGCGAGGAGGTGATAGAGAGGAGTTATAGGCAGGTGGACACATTGGGGCCACGGGAGACAGACAAGTGGGTCACAGTCAAGAGGGGGAAGGGGAAGAGTCAGGTACTAGAGAGTACCCCTGTGACTGTACACCTTGACAATAAGTACTCCTGTTTGAGTACTGTTGGGGAGGACAGCCTACCTGGGGTAAGCAACAGTGGCTGTGCATCTGGCACAGAGTCTGTCCCTGTGGCTCAGAAGGGTAGGGAAAGGAAGAGGAAGGCAGCAGTGGTAGGGGACTCTATAGTTAGGGGGTCAGACAGGCGATTTGTTGGCACAGGAAAGAAACTCGGATGGCAGTTTGCCTCCCAGGTGTCACGGTCCGAGATATTTCAGATCGCGTCCAATATATCCTGCAGTGGGAGGGAGAACGGTCAGAGGTCATGGTACATATTGGTACCAACAACATAGGTAGGAAAAGGGAAGAGGTCCTGAAAAAAGACTACAGGGAGTTAGGAAGGAAGTTGAGAAACAGGACCACAAAAGGTAGTAATCTCAGGATTACTGCCTGTGCCACGCGACAGTGAGTATAGGAACAGATTGAGGTGGAGGATAAATGCGTGGCTGAGGGATTGGAACAGGGGGCAGGGATTCAGATTTCTGGATCATTGGGACCTCTTTTGGGGCAGGTGTGACCTATACAAAAAGGACGGATTCCACTTGAATCCAAGGGGGACCAATATCCTGGCGGGGAGATTTGCTAAGGCTACTGGGGATAGTTTAAACTAGATTTGTTGGGGGGTGGGAACCAAACTGAAGAGACTGGGGAAGAGGTGGTTGGCTCACAAATAGAGAAAGCTAGGAGACAATGTGTGAGGGAGGACAGGTAGATGATAGAGAAGGGACGCGCTCAGACGGACGGTTTGAGATGTGTCTATTTTAACGTAAGGGGTATTGTGAACAAAGCGGATTAGCTTAGAGTGTGGATATGATGTGGTGGCAATTACAGAGACTTGATGGCTCAGGGACAGTAATGGTTACTTCAAGTGCCGGGTTTTAGATGTTTCAGAAAGGACAGGGAGGGAGGCAAAAGAGGTAGGGGCATGGCACTGTTGATCAGAGATAGTGTCATGGCTGCAGTAAAGGTGGACACCATGGAGGGATTGTCTACGGAGTCTCTGTGGGTGGAAGTTAGGAACAGGAAGGGGCCAATAACTTTACTGGGTGTTTTTTTTTATATAGGCCACCCAATAGTAACAGGGATATCGAGAAGCAGATAGGGAAACAGATCCTGGAAAGGTATAATAATAACAGAGTTGTCATGGGGTGGGAGATTTTAATTTCCCAAATATCGATTGGCATCTCCCTAGAGTAAGGGGTAAGGGGTTTAAATGGGGTAGAGTTTGTTAGGTGTGTTCAGGAAGGTTTCTTGACACAATATGTAGATAAGCCTACAAGAGGAGAGACTGTACTTGATTAGGTATTGGGAAATTAACCTGGTCAGGTATCAGATCTCTCAATGGAAGAGCATTTTGGAGATAGTGATCATAATTCTACCTTCTTTACAATAGTATTGGAGAGAGATAGGAAGAGACAAGTTAGAAAAGCGTTTAATTGGAGTAAGGGGAATTATGAGGCTATCAAGCAGGAAATTGGAAGCTTAAATTGGGAACAGATGTTCTCAGGGAAAAGTACAGAAGTGCTGTGGCAAATGTTCGGGGGATAATACAGTCACATGGATTTGTGCGTGGAAGGTCACGTTTGACGAATCTTATTGAATTTTTTGAAGAGGTTACTAGGAAAATTGACAAGGGTAAAGCAGTGGATGTTGTCTATATGGACTTTGACAAGGTTCCGCACAGAAGTTTAGTTAGGTAGGTTCAATCGTTAGGTATTAATATTGAAGTAGTAAAATGGATTCAACAGTGGCTGGATGGGGGACGTCACGTGATGACGTAGGATCGAGACATGGAAATCCAGCTCTCCCGTAAAAAAAACTAATAAATTAATGTTTAAGTGAAGAAAAGTTAGTAAATATTTTCTAAAAACTACGTCTAAACTACTCAGGATTTTCCTTAGATATGCCTCCTAAACAGACAAAGAAGAAAACTTCTACTTTGCAGACAATACAAGCTGGGCCAGCCACCATGAAGAAGTCTCGGACTCAAGTGCATCTTACCTCCGGTGATATAGAACAAGAATCGACCGCAACATCAACAGTCTCCAAGAAGGAACAACAGGAACTGCGCATGCGCGCAGGAAAGGGCATGCAAAAACATGAGCAATTTGAACTACAAATGCCAGCTACGATTGGAAGTGGAAGTGAAAATGAACCCGAGGTGGATTCGGATTCTCTGGAACATACAGATGAAGATGAGGAGGTAAAAGAAGAACAACAGGAAAAGGTTGGAGGTGGAAGATATTCTGGAGACATAAGAGAAGCTTTGGCACAAATAATGCATGAATTAAAAGAATTAAAAGCATTAAAAATAATAAAAGATATTAAAAATATGAAGACTATGTTTGATAAAATGGTGAAAAAACAGGAGAAAACGGACAAGAAAGTTAAAAAGCTGGAAGAAATAACTGGAGACACTATTGATAGAGTGAATAAAATGGAAGATAATATTCTTGCCTGGACATCAGAAAGAAAACGACTGTTGGAAAAAATAGACGTGCTTGAAAATTTTAGTAGACGAAATAATATTAAAATTGTTGGTCTTAAAGAAGGGATAGAGGGAGAGGATCCAAAAAAATTTTTTCAAAAATGGATCCCGGAAAATTTGGAAATGGAAGAGGGAACCCAGTTGATTGAAATCGAAAGGGTCCACAGAGCCTTAAGATCAAAACCTCAACCTGATCAAAACCCACAACCAATCTTGATAAAATGCTTAAGATATCAAGATAAAGAAAAGATCCTGAAGGCAGCTGCCCAATGTGCCAGAAAGAGAAATGAGCCATTGACGATAGAAGGGAAAGCAGGTCTTTTCTATCCTGATACAAGTTATGACCTTTTGAAGAGAAAGAAAGTTTTATGGGAAAAGGGTTATAAATTTATATTGCGCCACCCGGCAACACTGATAATTTTTTTAGATGACGGAAAAAGATGATTTTTTTTACTGATCATCAGGATGCAGAGGAGTTTGCACAAGAACTCCCAAATATTCGCTAGACACAGTAAAGATTTAAAAGTGAAACAGATTAAAGATGAAGATGGGGACACTGAAGTGAGTTGATGGACATTAAGGACCGAAGAATATTTAAATATACTTTTAATTATATGATACAGGGGGAGAAAGGTAAAAATTTGAGAAATATTAATCGAGAGTAGTGATATTATTTTTTCTTCTCTTATATATACTTTTTTCATGTTACGGGGGAGCTGGGGGAACTTCGGATCAATCGCTACGGGATTCACGTGTGTAATCATGGCGTTTGCCATGACCCGCACAATGGAGGGGGGTAATGTTGTGTTGTTTTTCATTCACAACATTAGCAAAGGGGGGGGGGGGGTTTGTCTTTTTCCCCTTTATTATCTGTTTTTCTTTCATCTTTCTTTCTTTGCCTGGATGATCGGAGGGGAGACACATAGCAACATGGAGAATTTTAAAATAATTCCCCAAGGTACTATGAGAGTTGAAATATTATGTATTATTATAGACTGGAGTAACCCCGTTAAAAATAATGACTAATTTACTGAATTTTTAAAGTTTTAATGTTAATGGACTTAATGGACCAGTGAAAAGAAAAAGAATTTTAACATACATTAAGAAAATGAAAATAGATATAGCTTTTATACAAGAAACACATTTAACAGAGATAGAACATCAGAAATTAAAGAGGGATTGGGTCGGAAATGTTATAGCAGCTTCATTTAATTCAAAAGCGAGGGGAGTTACAATTTTGGTCAACAAAACTTTACCAATTAAAATACAAAATGTATTCATTGATTCTGCAGGAAGATATGTAATTATACATTGTCAAATCTTTTCAGAACTATGGACTCTTATGAATATTTATGCACCAAATGAAAACAATGTAAAATTTATACAAGAGGCTTTTTTGAATTTGGCTGACGCACACGATAAAATATTAATAGGTGGAGACTTTAACTTTTGTCTAGACCCAGTTTTAGATAGGTCAACAAAGGTTGTTACAAAACCAAAAGTAGCAAAATTAACTTTATCATTGATGAAAGATTTAAACTTGATTGATATATGGAGAAGAATTAACCCAAGAGAAAGAGATTATTCATTTTATTCAAATAGACATAAAACTTATTCAAGGATAGATTTTTTCCTACTATCAGCGAATATTCAAGACAGAGTGAAAAATATGGAATATAAAGCAAGAATATTGTCAGATCATTCCCCTTTGATAATGACAATGATAATGATGGATAAGGAGGAATCGATTTACAGATGGAGATTTAATTCAATATTATTAAAACGTCAAGATTTTGGTGATTTTATGAAAAAACATTTTTTTTTTAGATACAAACTCACATTCAGTTGATGATAAATTTATATTATGGGAAGCGATGAAGGCATATTTGAGAGGCCAGATAATAAGTTATCCTTCTAAAATTAAGGAGGAATATATGGTAGAAATAGATACCGTAGATTCCGGACTACAGAGTGCACCTGATTAAAAGCCGCTGGCTCTAATTTTAGAAATAAAATCAATTTTTTACTTGTACAGGCCGCACCGGATTTTAGGCCGCACCGGATTTTCGGCCGCAGGTGTCCCACGTTGTAATATGAGATATTTACACAGAAAGATATTACACGTGAGGATTTTTTAACTTTTAATTAAATCCATATGGTAACAAACAAATATATATTGCAAATGCTTTTTTTCGAACCGTGCCTGTAATACGGCTACTTTTAAATATACATACGTATCGGTAACACAAATTACGTTGCATATACTTTTTTACTGAACAGCACGAACAACATTCCAATATCTCCTAGCGACTGGTAAAAATATATATACTGCAGCCTACCAGGAAAAGTTATTGATCGCCTTTAACTTAAAAGCAGCGTTTTCGCTCGGGTCTGATGAGCTCGCGTAACGCGATCGGGTCTGATGAGCTCGCGTAATGCCCCCACCTTCCCGTTTATCGCAAACCGGTATCCCACAAGACGCGGCGAAACCGGGTGTGACGTCATAGCATCCCGGGATGTAGTACAGAAAACAAATATAGTTAAAACACTTCTAACTTTAACTAACAAATGAATTACTAAGCGAAAATATTATAAACTAAGTAACTGCCATAAAGGCAGCACAATGCTTTTCTTCGAGTGTTTTCCATGTTGATGAGGGTGAGTACAAATGACTGATTTACAATAATTTAATTGTGAAAGTGCGCTTGATTTATCGTACAATTTCATTGGACCTCTGTGAACTACTCATCAATTTTATTGGTCTACTGTTACGAGGCAAAATGTTTACGAGGCGGCATGAAAAAAAAACCATGTATTAGCCGCTCTGGATTAAAGGCCGCAGAGTTCAAAGCTGTTCAAAATGTGGGAAAAAAGTAGCGGCTTATAATCCGGAATCTACGGTAAATTGGAAAAAGAGATTACAAAATTAGAAAAAGAAACTCAAAGATATATGACAGAAGAAAAACAAAGACAACTTGTTAATAAGAAGCTACAATATAATACACTTCAGACATACCGAAAAGAAAAAGCAATTATGAGAACTAAACAGAGATATTATGAACTAGGTGAAAGATCACACAAGATTCTTGCTTGGCAGTTAAAAACAGGCCAGGCTTCCAAAACGATAAATGCAATTAGAACAAGTGTAAATAAAATTACTTATAAACCTTTAGAAATCAATGAAACTTAAAATTTTTTTTATTCTGAACTGTATCAATCAGAATCACAAAATGATATTGTTGAGATAGAAAGGTTTTTTTTTTAAAAATCACAAATAACTCTCCCAAAATTGAATTCAGAAGAACAGAAGGGATTAGATGTGTCTTTTGCATTAAAAAAAGTCGAAGAAGCTCTAGGATCACTTCAGAGTAATAAATCTCCAGAAGATGGTTTTCCGCCTGAATTTTACAAAAAGTTTAAAGATTTATTAATTCCTCCTTTTATGGAGCTAATACACCAAGCGGAAAGAACGCATATACTTCCGGAATCTTTTTCGACAGCTATTTTAATAGTATTGCCAAAAAAAGACAAGAGATCTTTTAAAGCCAACATCATATAGACCTATTTCTTTGTTGAACACGGACTATAAAATAATAGCAAAGATTTTATCTAATAGATTATCTAAATACTTACCAAAATTAATACACATGGACTAAACAGGATTTATTAAAAATAGACAATCGGCAGATAATGTAACTCGGTTACTTAGCATAATTCATTTGGCACAAAAGAGGGAAGAAATGAGTGTGGCAGTTGCTTTGGATGCAGAAAAAGCATTTGTTAGATTGGAATGGGATTTTTTATTTAAGGTATTGGAAAAATATGGATTAGGAGTATCTTTTATAAAATGGATTAAAACCTTAAAACTAACCCCAAAGCTAAAGTGGTGACAAATGGCCAAATTTCAACATCATTTCAGTTAACAAGGTCAACTAAACAAGGTTGTCCATTATCACCTGCTTTATTTGTGTTGGCGATAGAACCATTAGCTGAATTAATGAGAACTGACTCATATTATGGGTTTCAGAGTTAATCAGGAGGAATATAACATTAACTTATTTGCTGATGATGTTCTGATTTATCTAACTAACCCATTGCATTCGTTGCGTAAATTATCTTCTAGATTGGAAGAATATGGGAAAATATCAGGGTATAAAATAAATTGGGATAAAAGTGAAATTCTATCCCTTACTAAAGGAGATTATAGTCAATGTCGATTAATAACTCAATTTAGATGGCCGATAAATGGTATAAAGTATTTAGGCATAAGAGTTGATAATGATATAAAGAATTTATATAAATTAAATTATTTGCCATTATTGAAAAAAATTCAAGAGGATCTTGATAAATGGATGATGTTACCAATAACATTAATAGGTAGAGTCAATGCTGTAAAAAATGAATATATTCCCTAGATTACAATATTTATTCCAAACACTACCAATACAATTACCACAGAAGTTTTTTCAAGAGTTAAATAAATATGTGAGGAAATTCGTTTGGAAAGGTAAGGTGTCAAGAATATCGTTGGAAAAATTGACATGGAAATTTGACCTAGGAGGGTTACCATTACCAAATTTTAAGAATTATTACAAAGCAAATCAACTTAGATTTATTGCATTTTTTTTTGATGAAGATAAACCGGCATGGATTAGAATAGAATTAGATAAAATAGGAGAAAATATACCAGAAGATTTTATATATAAATGGGAATCTAAATGGATATGGGAAAAGAAAGAATCTCCTATACTAAAACATTTGATTGATTTATGGAATAAGATAAATGTTGAAGATGAGATAAAGAAATCTTTATTAGCAAAGAGACCTTTAATTCAAAATAAGCTTATCCCTTTTACAATGGATAATCAACTTTTATATAACTGGTTTCACAAAGGGATTAGATATATAGGAGACTGTTTTGAAGGAGGTATATTAATGTCATTTGACCAATTAAAGAACAAATATAAAATATCAAATATCACTCTTTTCTGTTATTTCCAATTAAGGGCTTATTTAAGAGATAAACTGGGTCAAACAATGTTATTGCCGAAACCTAATGAAATATAAACTTTAATTCATAAAGGAAAAATTAAAAAAATTATTTCTGGTATGTATAATTTGATTCAAAAACAGGCAATTAAACAAGGAATTCATAAGTCAAGACAAAAATGGGAAACTGATTTGAATATTAAAATTGATGAAACAAGTTGGTCAAGATTATGTCTTGACAGTATGACAAATACAATAAATGTTCGACTAAGATTAGTACAATATAACTTTTTACATCAAATATATATTACACCACAAAAATAAATAGATTAAACTCAAATTTATCTGATCAATGTTTTCGATGTAATCAAGAAATTGGTACTTTTTTTTTTACACTCTACTTGGTCTTGTTTTAAAATTCAACCTTTTTGGACAAATTTAAGAGTTTTACTGGAACAAATTATTGGAATACAACTTCCACATAATCCAAATTGAATAAATATCAGAAAGAATTCAAAAAAATTGCATTGGCAGTTGATTGGCAGTAGCCAAAAAGGCTATTGCACTTACTTGGAAATCGGATTCATACTTAAGTATAGATCGTTGGAAGAATGAAATTTTTAGCTGCATTCCACTTGAAAAAATTACTTATAATTTAATAGATAAATATGAAATATTTCTGAAAATTTGGCGCCCTTATTTACAAAAAATAGGATTAAATATATAGGTGCTCCGAAGATAAAATTATTGGTTATCTGGGGAAAGAAATAAATATACATATTAAAGCTATTATGAACTCCATGGAGCATGTGGGGATCTTCCGATATCCAGGCATTCTTTCTTTCTCTTTTCTTCTCTTTTTTCTATAGGGATATGTTATGGGGGAGGGGGGAAGGGTTGATTTTTTTTTCTTTCTGTAACCTACCGGTATTTGAAAATTCAATTTAAATTTTTTTTTAAGAAGTGGCTGGATGGCAGATGCCAGAGAGTAGTAGTGGATAACTGTTTGTCAGGTTGGAGGCCGGTGACTAGTGGTGTGCTGCAGGGATCTGTACTGGGTCCAATGTTGTTTGTCATATACATTAATGACTGGATGATGGAGTGGTAAATTGGATTAGTAAGTATGCAGATGATACTAAGATAGGTGGCATTGTGGATAATAAAGTAAGTTTTCAAAGCTTGCAGAGAGATTTAGGCCAGTTAACAGAGTGGACTGAAAGATGGCAGATGGAGTTTAATGCTGATAAGTGTGAGGTGCTACATTTTGGTAGGAATAATCAAAATAGGACATACATGGTAAATGGTAAGGCACTGAAGAATGCAGTAGAACAGAGTGATCTAGGAATAATGGTGCATAGTTCCCTGAAGGTGGAATCTCATGTGGATAGGGTGCTGAAGAAAGCTTTTGGTATGCAGGCCTTTATAAATCAGAGCATTGTGTACAGGAGTTGGGATGTAATGTTAAAACTGTACAAGGCATTGGTAAGGCCAAATTTGGAGTATTGTGTACAGTTCTGGTCACCGAATTATAGGAAAGATGTCAACAAAATAGAGAGAGTACAGAGGAAGGTTGAACAAGTTAGGTCTTTATTCTTTGGAGCGTAGAAGGTTAAGGTGGGGGGCCTGATAGAGGTATTTAAAATTATGAGGGGGATAGATAGAGTTGATGTGGATAGGTTTTTTTCCATTGAGAGTAGGGGAGATTCAAACAAGAGGACATGAGTTGAGAGTTAGGGGGCAAAAGTTTAGGGTTAACACGAGGGGAAGTTCTTTACTCAGAGAGAGGTAGCTGTGTAGAATGAGCTTCCAGTGGAAGTGGTAGAGGCAGGTTCAGTATTGTCATTTAAAGTAAAATTGGATAGGTATATGGACAGGAAAGGAATGGATGGTTATGGGCTGAGTGTAGGTCAGTGGGACTAGGTGAGAGTAAGCGTTCAGCACGGACTAGAAGGGCCGAGATGGCCTGTTTCCGTGCTGTAATTGTTATATGGTTATACGGATATTTGTGTGGAGTTCTGTATAGGTACATTATAATGAGACAGGGAATTTATGGTAGGGTACAGGAACTGTGGTGTACAAAGGCTGTAATAAATCTAGTTAAGAAGAAAAGCATACAGAAGGTTCAGAGAGCTAGGTAATATTAGAGATCTAGAAGATTATAAGGCTAACAGGAAGGAGCTTAAAAAGGAAATTAGGAGAGCCAGGAGGGGCCATGAGAAGGCCTTGGCGGGCAGGATTAAGGAAAACCCCAAGGCATTCTACAAGTATGTGAAGAGCAAGAGGATAAGACGTGAAAGAATAGGACCTATCAAGTGTGACAGTGAGAAAGTGTGTATGGAACCGGAGGAATTAGAAAAGGTACTTAATGAATACTTTACTTCAGTATTCACTGTGGAAAAGGATCTTGGTGATTGTAGTGATGACTTGCAGCAGACTGAAAAGCTTGAGCATGGAGATATTAAGAAAAAGGATGTGCTGGAGCTTTTGGAAAACATCAAGTTGGATAAGTTGCCAGGATAAGAGGGGATCTGATTGAAACATATAAGATTATTAAGGGATTGGACACGCTAGAGGCGGGAAAAATGTTCCTGATGTTGGGGGAGTCCAGAACCAGAGGCCACAGTTTAAGAATAAGGGGTAGGCCATTTAGAACAGAGTTGAGGAAAAACTTTTTCCACCCAGAGAGTTGTGGATCTATGGAATGCTCTGCCTCAGAAGGTAGAGGAGGCCAATTCTCTGGATGCTTTCAAGAAAGAGTTAGATAGAGCTCTTAAAGATAGCGGAGTCAAGGGATATGGGGAGAAGGCAGGAACGGGGTACTGATTGTGGATGATCAGCTATGATCACATTGAATGGCAGAGCTGGCTCGAATGGCCTATTCCTACACCTATTGTCTATTGACTGGATGAGATGTACCCCAAGCTACTTTGGGAGGCGAGGGAGGAGATTGCTGAGCCTCTGGCGATGATCTTTGAATCATCAATGGGGACGGGAGAGGTTCCGGAGGATTGGGGGGTTGCGGATGTTGTTCCTTTATTCAAGAAAGGGAGCAGAGATAGCCCAGGAAACTATAGACCAGTGAGTCTTGTTGATGAAGAAGATCCTGAGAGGCAGGATTTATGAACATTTGGAGAGGTATAATATGATTAGGAATAGTCAGCATGGCTTTGTCAAGGGCAGATCGTGCCTTACGAGGCTGATTGAATTTTTTGGGGCTGTGACTAAACACATTGATGAAGGAAGAGCAGTAGATGTAGTGTATATGGATTTCAGCAAGGCATTTGATAAGGTACCCCATGCAAGGCTTATTGAGAAAGTAAGGAGGCATGGGATCCAAGGGGACCTTGCTTTGTGGATCCAGAACTGGCTTGCCCACATAACGCAAAGAGTGGTTCTAGACGGGTCATATTCTGCATGGAGGCTGGTGGCCAGTGGTGTGCCTCAGGGATCTGTTCTGGGACCCCTACTCTTTGTGATTTTTATAAATGATCTGGATGAGGAAGTGGAGGGATGGGTTAGTAAGTGTGCTGATGACACAAAGGTTGGAGGTGTTGTGGATAGCATGGAGGGCTGTCAGAGATTACAGCGGGACATTGATAGGATGCAAAACTGGGCTGAGAAATGGCAGTTGAGGTTCAACTCAGATAAGTGTGAAGTGGTTCATTTTGGTAGGTCAAATATGTTGGCAGAATATAATATTAATGGTAAGACTCTTGGTAGTGTGGACTATCAGAGGGATCTTGGGGTCCGAGTCCATAGGATACTCAAAACAGCTGTGCAGGTTGACTGAAAGCATACGGTGCATTGGCCTTCAATTGTGGGACTGAGTTTAGGAGCCAAGAGGTAATGTTGCAGCTATATTGGTCCCTGGTCAGATCCCACTTGGAGTACTGTGCTCAGTTCTGGTTGCCTAACTACAGGAAGGATGTGGAAGCCATAGAAAGGATGCAGAGGAGATTTACAAGGATGTTGCTTGGATTTGTGAGCATGCCTTGTGAGAAGAGGATGAGAGGTGACCTGATAGAGGTGTATAAGATGATGAGAGGCATTGATCGTGTGGATAGTCAGAGGCTTTTTCCCAGGGCTGAAATGTTTGGCACAAAAGGACACAGGTTTAAGTGCTGGGGTTTGGGTTAGGGTTAGGAGGTACAGAGGAGATTTCAGGGGTAAGTTTTTGTTGGTTTTGTGTTTTTTTTTTAAAACGCAGAGAGTGGTGAGTGGGTGGAATTGGCTGCCGGTGATGGTGGTAGAGGCGGATACAATAGGGTCTTTTAAGAGACTTTTGGATAGGTACATGGAGCTTAGAAAAATAGAGGGCTGTGGGTAAGCCTAGTAATTTCTAAGGTAGGGACATGTTCAGCACAACTTCATAGGTCGAAGGGCCTGTACTGTGCTGTAGGTTTTCTATGTTTCTATGAGGTACAAAGGGATTTGTGAAGCCTTGTGCAGGATTCCCTAAAGGTTAATTTACAGGTTGAGTCAGTGGTGAGGAAGGCAAATGTAACGTTAGCATGCATTTCAAGAGGACTAGAATATACAGTCCCTATAAAAAGTATTCACATCCCTTGGAAGTTTTCATGTTTTATTGTTTTACAACATTCAATCACAGAGGATTTCATTTGGCTTTTTTGACATTGCTCACCCCCTTCAAGTCAGTATTTAGTAGAAAGCACCTTTGGCAGCAATTACTGCCTTGAGTGTATGTCGATAGGTCTCTGTCAGCTTTGCACATCTGGCAACAGTAATTTTTCCCCATTCTTCTTTAAAGAACTGCTCAAGCTCCGTCAGACTGCACGAGGATCATGAGTGAACAGCCCTTTTCAAGTCCAGCCACAAATTAGCAATTGGATTGAGGTCTAGATTCTGACTTGGTCACTCCAGGACATTAACTTTGTTGCTTTTAAGCCATTCCTGTGTAGCTTTGGCTTTATGCTTGGGGTCATTTTCTTGCTGGAAGAGAAATCTTTTCCCAAGTCGCAGTTCTCTTGTAGACTGCATCAGGCTTTCCCTCCAGGATACACCTGTATTTTGCTGCATTCATTTTACCTTCTACCTTCACAAGCCTTTCAAGGCCTGCTACAGTGAAGCATCCCCACAGCATGATGCATGGACCACCATGCTTCACAGTAGGGATGGTGTGTGTTTGATAATGTGCGGTGTTTGGCTTATGCCAAACATAGCGTTTAGTCTGATGGCCAAAAAACTCTATTTTGGTTTCATCAGACCATAGAACCTACTTCCAGCTGACTTCAGACTTTCTGGCAAACTCTAACCAAATTTCATGTGAGTATTTTTTCAACAGTGGCTTTCTCTTTGCCACTCTCTCACTCTCCTCACAGCTACCTAGATTATTCCTCTTCCCACCCTGTCTCTTGCAAAAAATGCCATCCCCTTCTCACAATTCCTGTCTCCGCCGCATCTGTTCTCAGGATGAGGCTTTTCATTCAAGGACAAAGGAGATGTCTTCCTTTTTTAAAGAAAGGGGCTTTTCTTCCTCCACCATTAACTCTGCTCTCAAACGCATCTCTCCCATTTCACGCACGTCTGCTCTCACTCCATCCTCCCGCCACCCCACTAGGGATAGGGTTCCCCTTGTCCTCACTTACCACCCCACCAGCCTCCGGGTCCAACATACAATTCTCCGTAACTTCCACCACCTCCAACAGGATCCCACTACAAAGCACAATTTTCCCTCCCCCCTTTCTGCTTTCCGCAGGGATCGCTCCCTACGTGACTCCCTTGTCTATTCGTCCCCAACCCTTCCCATCGATCTCCCTCCTGGCACTTATCCTTTGTAAGCAGAACAAGTGCTACACCTGCCCTTACACTTCCCCCCTCACCACCATTCAGTGCCCCAGACAGTCCTTCCAGGTGAGGTGATACTTCACCTGTGAGTCGGCTGGTGTGATATACTGCATCTGGTGCTCCCTTCTATATATTGATGAGACCCGACGCAGATTGGGAGACCGTTTTGCTGAACACCTATGCTCTGTCCGTCAGAGAAAGCAGCATCTCCCAGTGGCCACACATTTTAATTCCACGTCCCATTCCCATATGTCTATCCATGGCCTCTTCTACCGTCAAGATGAAGCCACACTCAGGTTGGAGGAACAACACCTGATATTCCGCCTGCGTAGCCTCCAACCTGATGGCATGAACATTGATTTCTCTAACTTCCGTTAATGCCCCTCCTCCCCTTCTTACCCCATCCCTTATTTATTTATTTATCCCCCTTTTTTTTCTCTTTCTCTCTGCCCATCACTTTGCCTGTTCTCCACCTCCCTCTGGTGCTCCCCTCCCCCTTTCTTTCTCCCTAGGCCTCCCGTCCCATGATCCTTTCCCTTCTCCAGCTGTGTATCCCTTTTGCCAATCAACTTTCCAGCTTAGCTTTATCCCTCCTCCTCCTGTCTTCTCCTATCATTTTGGATTTCCCCCTCTCCCTGCCACTTTCAAATCTCTTACTATCTTTTCTTTCAGTTAGTCCTGATGAAGGGCCTCGGCCCAAAATGTCGACTGTACTTCTTCCTATAGATGCTGCCTGGCCTGCTGCGTTCCACCAGCATTTTGTGTATGTTGCTCTCATAAAGCCGTGATTGGTGAAGCACCCAGGCAACAGTTGTTGTATGTACAGTCTCTTCCATCTCAGCCACTGAAGCTCGTAACTCCTCCAGAGTTGTCACAGGTCTCTTGATGGGCTCCTTCCCTAGTCCCCCTTCTTGTACAGTCACTCAGTTTTTGAGGACAGCATGCTCTGGGCAGATTTACAGCTGTGCCATATTCTTTCTATTTCTTGATGATTGACTTGACTATACTCCAAGGGATATTCAGAGACTTGGAAATTTTCTTGTATCTGTCTCCTGACTTGTGTGCTTTTTGTGGAGTTGCTTGGAGTGTTCTTTTGTCTTCATGGTGTAGTTTTTGCCAAGATACTGACTCACCAGCAGTTGGACCTTCCAGATACAGTTTGTATTTTTACTACAATTAATTGAAATAACTTGACTGTACACAGAGTTCTCCATTTAACTAATTATGTGACTTCTAAAACCAATTGGCTGCATCAGTGATGATTTGGTGTGTCATATTAAGGGGGGGTGAACACTTATGCAATTATTTTGTGTTTTATATTTGTAATTTAGATCACTTTGTGGAGATCTGTTTTTGGTTTGACACTAAAATCTTTTTCTGTTGATCAGTGTCAAAAAAAACAAATTAAATCCACTGTGATTCAGTGTTGTAAAACCAAAAACATCCAAAGGGGGGTGAATACTTTTCATAGGCACTGTAAAAGCAAAGATGTAATGTTGAGGCTGTATGAGACACTGGTGATGCTTCACTTGGAGTATCGTGAGCAGTTTTGGCCCACTTATTTAAGAAAGGATATGTTGATATTGGTGAGGGTTCAGAAGAGGTTCACAAGAATAATTCCGGGAATGAAAGGGTTATCGTACAAGCAGCGATTGAAGGCTCTGGGGCTGTACTTGCTGAAATTCAGAAGAACGGGGTGGGGGTGGGGGATAATCTTATTGAAACCTGTTTAATGTTGAAAGACCTAGATTGAGTGGATATTTCCTTTGGTGGTGGAGTCTAGGACCAGAAAGCACAGCTTCAAAATAGAGGGACATTCATTTAGAACAGAAATGAAGATTTTTTTAAAACCAGAGGGTGGTGAATCTGTGGAATTCATTGCCACAGGCAGCTGTGGAAGCCAGATGCATTTAAGGCGGAGATTGATAGGTTCTTGATTAGTCAGGACGTGAAAGGTTGTGGGGAGAAGGCAGGAAAACAGGGTTGTGAGGGAAATGGATTAGCCACAATGAAATGGTGCAGACTCAATAGGTGAATGGCCTTTTTCTCCTCCCATGTGTTATGGTTTGATATGGATTTTCTGGTTTGATATAGTATATTATGATCACCAACTTGTTTGAACTGGCATAAAAAGTAATTACAATGTTTTCTGATTTACGATGCACAATGTTACAGGTTGACATCACAAACTTAACAAGCAGAAAAAACATGGAAGATGCTATACTGTGTAGATCAGTGTGAAATTATCCATTTTTCATTTTTAAAAAAGGCCAAATATTATTTCAGTTAAGTTAAACTGAGAAACACTGATGTACAAAGAATTTTGGCTGTAAGGAATGAGTGTGTAGGAACTATGAGAAGTAAAGGCACCAAGTGTTGTGCTGAGAAGGCCAACATCAGGATTCGAGTGTAGGAGTGATGATGCCTTGTTTAAATTTTACAGGAAATGAAAAATTAACTACAACTGTTGGAAACCTTAAATATCAGGAAATGCCTAACTGAGCCTTCAACCCAAAATGTTAAGTCTGTTTCTACATAAATAGCCTGACCTGAGTATTTCCAGCATTGAATTTATTAATTACATGTAGCCTTGGTGAGACCATGCCTGAGGTATGTACACTTATTTTAGGGCTCCATCTTAAACAGCAATGAAAGCTCACCAGACTAATAGCTGGAGTGGCTGAATTGTTATACAATGAGAAATTGAGTAGATTAGGCTTGCATTCACTGGTGTATAGCTAAATGAGGGAGAAATCTAAATACAACAGATTTCACTGGGGCTAGACTGTTATGGCAAGGATGATTTCCCTGGCTACAGTCCTCAAAACAAGGGGACTGAGTCTCAGGTTACAATGCAAAAGATATAGGTCTCAGATGGAGAAATTTCTTCACTTAGAGGTGGTGGATCTGTGGATGTCACAACACAGAGGGCAGTGGAGAACCAGTCACTGAATATATTTGAAGTGTTAAAATTTCTAGATGCTAAAATGGCAACAAAGGGGTATGAGAAAGGAGTATTTAGACGAGTGGCCAACCATGATCACACTGAATGGTAAATGCCTTAAAAAGGACTAAATATCCTAATTCTATGCCTAGTTTCTATGGTGACATAGCCAAATGAAATATTATTCCTCAAAGATAATAAAATTTCCAGTACTAATGCAGAGGAGAATGTTGTGATTTTCTGATTTTTCTGCTAGTGCTTACAGAAGTGAGCAATGCCAGCAGAGGTTAGGGTTTAGGGTTAACCCTAACATTGGACACGGTTTCAAGGATGTAATCATTTTATACTTCAAGTGCTCACTATTAATTAGAGAGTCCCAAACAAATTTTAGTGAGCAACATTTAGTGGAGGCTCTGTCAGGTTTCTCTCCTGAAATATGAATTCCCACACAACTTAAATGCATTATTTTAAAGCGGTTCACAAGACTCAACGAATAAGTAAATTGAATCCTTAATCAGCAGCAACATTAAGTAACAAATGGAGTTTATTTCTTCTGCAGTTTGGAACATTTACCAACTAAAAACAAAAGATGGTCTAAAGACACAGTAGATAAGAGTATCTATTGAAGATGCTTCATCAGAAGTTGTGAAATTAGTTGCAATGGGGAACAGGCAATACATGCTGCATTGCCAGCATCTTCCACAGCCCAAATCAATAATAATGCACTAGAATTTGCTACCAGTCATATTGAAATAGGTATTTTATTGCTCATCTACCAGTGTGATACTTGAAGATATTCAGATACAGAATGGCAAGGTGATATAACATGTTTCTGTGGGCAATCTTCAAATCCCTTCATGAAAAAGCCAAAAAAATTAGCTTCATTCACACCAGCTCATGTGTGCCATCACAAAAAAGGCATGACAGTGCCTCTATTTTCTTGTAAGTTTGCGTAGATTTGGCACGTCACTAAAAACTTTGACAAACCTCTATAGATGCATGGTGGAGACTATTCTAACTGGTTGCATCATAGCCTGGAATAGAAATACCAAAGCCCAGGAATGGAAATATCTACTCAAAGTGGTGGATACCACCCAAGTCCATCACAGACAGAGCTCTCCCCACCAATGAGCACATCTACAAGGAGCACTGCACAAGAAAACAGCATCCTAAGATCCCCACCATCTAGATCATGCCCTCTTCTCAATACTACAATTGGGCAGGAGGTACAGGAGCTAAAGGTTCAGGAACAGTTATTGCCCTTCAACTAACAGGCTCCTGAACCAGCATGGGCAAGTAACTGCAGTCATCGCAACTCAAAATTGCTTCTACAACCTAAAGACTCACATTCAAAGATTCTACAATTCATTCTCGGTTTTTAAAAAACATTATTTGCACAATTTCTCTTCTTTTGTACATTGTCTTTGTTCATGTATTGTTTTTGTAAATTCTGTATTTTTTTTATTTAAATTTTTTTTTTTTTATTAGTTTCTCAAAACATTTTACAAAATTAAAAACCCCAAATCCCAATGAGGAGCATTAATACAGTGCAAGATTAAGCATACAATAACAATATGCTACAAAGGAAGAGAATTTAACAAAAAAGCACCTAAATTAAAGACAAGTGAGCTTAGTGTCCTCCCCAAGCCCCACAACACAAGAAAAAAACAACAACAACTCCAGACCAACCACCACACAATATAGAGAGTATAAGTCCGGACAGTCAAACTCCCAGACTGTGAATACACTTAGCAACAGAGGATAATAATGCCTGCTACCAGAAAAAAAAGGGAGCTGAAAGCAAGGGACTGAAAAGTAAATTCTGTATTTTTTCTGTAAATGGCAGCAAGAAAATGAACCTTGAGGTAGAATATGGCATCATATTAGTACATTGAAAATAAATTTTACTTTGACCTTAAAAATAATTAACTGCACCAACCATATTCTCCATAAGACATGGAAGCAGAAGGAAGGCTATTTTGCCTATCGAGTCTTCTCCTGCTGGACTCCATAAGTAATACAACATTGGAAAAGAATCAGGAAATCACTGTCAACCTAAATGCAGAAATTTCTCTGCAAGTTGCAACTTTCTTAAAAATTTTGTCAACCATTTCCACAGCATACATGCACATTAATGAATTCTGCAAACAGGAATGTGAAGCTACTAACATTCTTTCAAGATTATCTCAAAAGTAATTCCAAGACTGCACACTTCAGACACCCCAGCTGACCAATGTTGCAGTTGTAATCTAACCATACTATCCTCAGTCTTCTGAGAAACCTGTTCATATGTTCACAGAAAATAATTGTGTTCTGCAGTTATGTACTGGTATCAGGTAGAAAGCTAGCCTCAACAAAAAGCGCAAGCAGGAAAAACACCTGAAGCTGTTTCTCCTTAACTACAAGCCAAAGGCCAAAATTTTATTGTGGTAACAAGACAAGATGACCCAAGTGTTCTTGTCTTATTACCACAATACCACAAAAGACAAGTTTTACCACTCTGCTTTATAAATCAAGATTTTTCACATACACACCTCTGACCGGAGCTCCATCCATTATTTCATACTTTGCTATTGTGTCATTTTCATGAAACACATTTGGTCCAGTTCCTGTGGTTTCCCTTTTTATGATGTCAATCTCCATATGCTTGATTTTGATGCGAACCAGTAAGAAATATATTTTTCCAACTATTACATCCTTCAAGTGGTACCTGGAATTACAAGGGACAAAAATTGAACACTCATATGCCTCTGCTTTTGTGCTACTCTTTAAAGTATTGCATTTTCATTGCTGCCTCAAAAATTCTTACTTTACATTTGAATGTAAAAGATGAAGGAATTTATCATTATTCTATAAATCAATACATCAAATACAAGGGCACAAAGTGCTGCAGGAATTCTACAGTATAAAGTTGAGTGGTGTTAGTTTCCTTAGTTGTCAGAATACACCGATTTTTCTTTTTTATACCCACTAAATTTGCACATCCATAAAACAAATATCCTTAGTACTGTCAAATTTCATTACATTAGCTTTCGTATAAATCCACATTTACCAAAAAAGAAATCAAACTTCACAGTTACACCTTTAAATGACTACTGGATGGTGCAATAAACTAAATATTAGCTCGTCGCTTTTGGTATCAGGATAATGTCCAAACTTAGTATTTAATAGTATTACCAAGTAGTTTACTAAGCTGTTTCAGATTCAGAAGTGGGCCTGAAGTCACATGGAAAAATAAGTATAGCAGATTTCCCCTTCTGCAGGCCTTCAGTGAAACAGAAGGAATAATAAAATGATAATCCAGTGGTTCTGCAATCATCATAAGTTTGCTTCCAAGTCCCAGATAACTAACTTGAATTTACCTTAAATTCTACAGCTACCATAGTAGTATCGGAACTCTCGTCTCAAGATTGTCCATCCAGGTCTCTGGATTACTATTTTAGTGATGTAACTATTGCAACATCACTTTTCCTCGTTCAAGTACTTCAATATTATCTATACAATTTCATTCTGGTGTCACCAATCATTTCAGGCATTGTCTGCTATTTCACACGTGAAATTAACAAAACAAACAACACTACACAAGGTGGAAATCAATCCACACTTCAGGTGTGTATTGGTACATGCATACATTAAAACACTTGCTTCTCAAAAAAAACTAAAGTTAATAGATACAAAAGCATAAATCTTAGTCATACT